>NC_134117.1:54357941-54661911 GCF_040939455.1 Microcebus murinus | reverse complement strand
CATCACTCTTAAAGTGAGCACTGTCAGCTGTATATAAAAAATTGGATCTTTGCTAATTGTAATCAGGATAGTAGAGAAAATACTATTTCTATTATAAACTAAATTTATTAATTTTCAAATATTGATTAGTTATATGTTAAGTGTAGCATCATTTGGGGCTGCTCATTATAATCTTTAGATGAGCAAAAGTTTAGAATGTAATTAAATTATAACAGTGAACTCAGGTACTGATTCAACATTTCAGGAAATCCTTGACATCTGTTAGAATTTTCAGGTTTTAGTCACAGATTTTCCCATTTTCCTTCTCTCCTGTCTAAAGTTCTTTAAATTACTTTTAAAACATTTGCTCAGTTTGGGTATGAAAAACACAACCTTGTGGATTGCTGAACTTCTTTATGTGTAATAGAGTAGGATGAAAAGAGTGTGGACTTTGTGTATAGACAATCATGTATTCAAATATCACATACTTGGTAGGTAACCTTGGGCAAGAGACCAGTTAACCTCTCAAAGTGTCAGTTATCTTCTCAGTAAAATCAAAAAGTATCTCCCCTTGCAAATTGTAGCTATTTCATGACTTTGAGCCCTTTACTCAATTTAGAAAGGAGTTACATGCTGTCATATGTGTTATCTTCTATTTTGGTCTGTGTGAAATGCTACAGAATAGCATACCTCTGTGTAATTGTTCTCTCCATGGTTCTTTCCTTCCCAGTTCAGTCAGCTATACAAATCGCCAGGGGCTATCTCAGTAATGAGCAATTGGCCAAGGTTAAATAGGTAGACCTCTGATCTGATTTCTCATATCTGAGCTATCATGTGTTCACAGTGATTCATCTCACTTTTGTACTGTAAAATCCTTTGAGCCTCTGTCATGTCAATTCTAGCTATAGGCTTATAAATTGCTAATAGCATCTGTTTTTCAGTCAAGAACTTTTATAATGTTATTAAATACTGAGCTTGGTTTGAATAGTATGGTAAGTTTAGGTCAAATTTTATTTCACAGCCAATGAAGTTTATTTATTGAAAAATATTTAACAGTATTTGGTATTTGAAGTTATTTTGGAGTGGTATCCAGCTAAATTGGCTCACCTAAACTGCTTCTTTAAATGTCAGTCTCCACAATGACTGGTTTATTACCAGTGTGGATGGCACTTTATTTAGTGCTCCATAATTTTGGAGAAGCCCTTTTTTAAGCAATCATTTGGTACTCTAAAATAGTTAATTGATTCTCTGAACTCATCCCAGTTTGGTTGTCTATATGTTAATATGGGTGGCAAAGCAATTAATTTGCCATGAAGTTAAAAAAGAATTATATCTGTGGAATGATAATGAGATACTGCTGTTTTGTTTTATTGTGCTTAGCAGATTAGATCTATGTATTTCTTATTTCCTGTTTCCAGGTGTTCAGTGATGTTATTATAGGTTTTAATTCATCCTTTGTATGTTATGTTTTGTAATATGTATATTTGATTTGGAAATTTTTGTTCATATAATCAAACAATGTCAATGTTTTTTTTCTTTTTCTCATCTTCTGATCAGGATTTCTGGCAGGTACTGACTCAGCAGCATGTGCTTTAAATTAATTAATGCTCCAAAATCCATAGTAATGCTTCAGGAACAAAGGTTCAGTGCATGTTCATGTCCTTCCCCTGCTCCCTTCAGAATGATTCAGTTCCTGTCACTTTAAATTAACATACTTTATCTTTAATATGACAATACAAACACTGCACAAGTCCTTGAGAATATAGTACCCAGCATAATATAAAAAGAAATTTTAACATTAGGTGTTACAAACAGTCAAGAAACTTTGTTTTAGTTACTATATTATATTAAATGTAAGGAATACTTAATTGGGTCATTTAAATAATCTTATTTGGGATGTTATGTTCCTACTTGAACTGAAACAGGGATGAAAAGACAACAGTAACTTTAGGTTAAAAATTAATAGCTTTTTTTTCTTTCAAAATTTCTCACATAAAAAATACAGATAAGTGGTTGCTTAGTTGCATTTTGCTTAATAAAATGGCTTAAGGGGAAACAAATAGAATATTTAGAAAGACTTCATTATTTTGCTTTTTTGAGCTAATCAATGACTTTAACTTGGAAAAGAAAGCAAACACATGGAGAAAACCATGAGAAGAATATATAGTTCTAGGCTAGCAAAGGAGATTTTCAAGGACATTCCTAAGAGTACTTTTTAAATCGATCTTTGAAGGCTTGGACTCTTTAATTGTATTTTATAAATTATTAAAATTTATTCATTTTTAAAAAAGAAATTACTCTTGCATTTTTGATGGTCGACAGTCTTAAAAATGTAAATTACACTGAATTATATATACCTTTCCTTTAAAATAATTAATGAAAATCACAGGGTGCCCTTTATTTTTATAGTATATTTTTTCCGTGCTTCTTTTTTTTTTTTTGAAGTGGGGTATTTTTTAGTAGCTGGAGTAGTTTAAGCCTATAAGCCTAGCACTTTGGGAGGCCAAGGTGGAAGGATTGCTTGAGGCAAGGAGTTCAAGACCAGCCTGGGCAATATAGTAAGATCCTCACCCCTACCATATATATAAAAAGTTAAAAAATTAGCTGGACTTTGTGGTGTGTGCCTGTAGTCCCAGCTACTTGGGAGCCTGAGGGTGGAAGGATCACATGAGCCCAGGAGTTCCAGCTTACAGTAAGCTGTGATTGTGCCACTGCACTCCAGCCTGTGTGACAGAGCAAGACCCCATCTCTTAAAAAATAATTGTCCCTTACAAACCCCCAAGCCAGACATTCTGTTATTGGTGCAACAGATTATTTTCCTGAATACCTTTGCCTTTAACTATATTCTGAAACAAACCAACAAATACATTAAAAATTATGTCAAGATAATTTATAGATATCCCATTATCAATGTTTCTGATCCTAGGGATTCTATTTTAGAATAGCTATGGCACAAACATCCGTACAGAGCGCTAAGGAAAGTAAATCAGATAAAATGCTAATACCTGTAATTGAGGAGTGCTACTTTCAGTTCTCTAATTATGGTAGGACAGTTTGTAGCAAGCAGCAAAAACTCTTACCCTCCTGTAATACTTGTATGGCTTAAAGCTTGAAGATTTAACATGGCTTGCCTTGGATAAGTGCCCTTACTAGAGAGGTAGGAGTAAAGAAGAAAGATAGGAATTGGTAAATGCTTGCTAATCTCTTGAATCTACAGCATTGAGTAGTCAACAAAATTGGATGACAAAAGAACACCAGTTTTTCTTTAAACTTTCACTATCGAAGGTAACATCCTTGGTTGATGAAGGATTCAAAAATCAAGTTTTACTGTATTCTTAAGGATATCTTGTGAATAAACTTTTATATTAAAAAATAAACTTTTTTTCTTAGAATAGGTAGTGGCATAATTGTTTATCTATATTGAGTTCTGTAAATATCATTCATTTTGGTGACACTAGTTTGAATCCTTTAAGCTTCCAAAGGTCAATAACCAGTTACTTTGTAGAAGAGGTCTTTCTTGCTTGCTTCCTTGCGGAGCTCTGTCCTTTGCATGCTAAGTTCCTACTGCCCATGGAAAGGCCAGAATCATTTTGTTTTCCTGGTTGTATAGAGTGCTGTTCTTCAAATGCAGCTTATTAATAGTATCAAATACTCATTATATTGCTGTGAGGAGCATCCAGAATGTCTCTTTCCAGTCTGAGTTCCACCACTACTGAAGTCTGTTAATTTAACCCACGTGTTTGATTATTCAAGTTGAGAAAATAAACAATGTAAGTACTCCAAAGAGGAGCATAGTTTACTTGGTTGTCCTAAATATTCAGACTACTATTAAGACATCATTAAATATATTTTTATTTTAGGTTATATCATGTTTGAATTTGGGATCATTAAACCCATTTGATTTATCATTGTTGATTTGAAAGCATAAACATGACTACCCATTATCACATTTCTAATGCCTTCATGTTTAGCTTTTTCATCATAAAACAAGATTTGAAATTCACTTTGGTATAATAGGACTTTAATTCTAGACTAACTTCCTTTTTTTATTATTTTAGTTCAAACACTCTAGCATGTCTTAAGGTCACACAAATAAAGTTTTTAAAAGCTACACTAAATAAGTTATTCCTCATTCAGTTCTGGTAAAACAGTCTCTACTTAGCCTAAACATCTATTGATGATCTTTGGTTGTAGAGAATATGTGAGGGTAATTCTTGTTTGCCTACTTGTTTTTGGCATAACTCGTTTTTTAAAAATTCTAAATTTGAAAAAAAGCTTTTCCAGTTATAGATTAATATTTACTAATTAAAACATACATGAAGAACATTAAATTCCTAAAGTGATGCATATTTTGAAAATGATTAAAATATGCATTTGCACTGAAAAAATGTGCACCTACATCATTGCCTCAAACTTTCCTCTTCAACTTCAAGTTATCTTAGCTGATACAAGCCCCTAAGGTTAATACTTTACAGTAGTGAACTACGTTTTGCTTCAGAAATATTGAGTCATCATTAACATTTTCAGAAATTATGAACAATATAGATACTAGGTGTGTTCCTCTGTAATTGATACAATATAGCATATGATGATTCATGACATGGACTCTGAAGTCAGACCATGGCCTGTCTTGCTACTTAATATAGCATTATTACTTTGGGCTGCTTATTTAACTTCTCTCAACCTGAGTATTCTTATCTGTAAAGTACAGATAATATTATCACCTACCTCATAGAGTTGCAGTGAGGTTTGACATTAATAATGCAAGTAGAATGTGCCAAGTGCAATACTTTACATAGAATATGCAAAGTATAATTTTTAAATTCTTGATATGTCTTTAATGGTCAGTGGTTCTCAAGGAGTACCCATAAATATTTGTTTTCAAAATTGATTTTAAAATTCTTCATCTAAAGCCGTGGTCCCCAACCTCTCCGCTGTTAGGAACTGGGCCACACAGCAGGAGATGAGTGGGTGAGCGAGCAAAGCTGAGTTTCATCTCTATTTACAGCCACTCCCTATCACTTGCATCACCTCATAAGCTCCTCCTCCTGTCAGATCAACAGTGACATTACATTCTCATAGGAACGTGAACCCTACTGTAAACTGTGCATGCAAGGGATCTAGGTTGCGCTCATTATGAGAAGCTAATGTGTGATAATCTGAGTTGGAGCTGAGGCTAACACTGGGGAGTGGCTGCAGATACAGATTATCATTAGCAGAGAGGTTTGCACAATAAATGTAATGTGCATGAATCATCCCGAAACCATACATTCCCCCCCACCACTGTACCCCCTGGGAAAAAATGGTCTTCCAAGAAACCAGTCCCTGGTGCCAAAAAGGTTCAGGATGGCTGATCTAAAGGGTTTCCTGGGAAGTGATAGTTACTAAGGACAGTGTAAATCAAATTTGTGAACAGTGGTCCTCAGACTCTTATTTTTGTTCTTATGATACATTTTTTTCTTGTAATAATTTTTTTCCAAATGATAGAAGGTGAAACTACTATATTGACTTATTTTCAAAATTTGTGCTTGAGATTGTTTTTGCATTAAGTAATAGAGAATCCTTTTATAACCCATGTGACTAAAACCAAGACTGCTGCTGAACTCAGGAGTGTTCTTTTTAGCACTGATCTCTTTCAGTGGCCAAAGTTCAAAATTAAATTCTTAGATGTAGGTAGCTGATAATCAATAATGATAAAACATAGATTCTCCCACTCAGAGCTGCTTTAAGCAAGTGTGCAGACATAATGTGGTAGAAAATAGTAGAGTTGAAGATTTTCCCCTTCTAGAGTTTTGATAATACCTCATCAGATACTGAGCATTAAAATAAATCATTTCAATAAACTTGTATCATTTACTTGAAGTTACTGCTGTTCCAGTATACTTTCTTGAATTTTTATTATTGCTTTAATCAAATCATCTCCCACTTTTTTTTTAAAGCATCTTTGTTTGTATCATTTTCTCTGAAGCAATCAAGTTAATGAAATAGGAAAACACTTGCATTCTAGGCATTTGGAATTGTTCTCAGAGCTAAGGTGGTTAAATTGGGACTGAAAAGAGAATTGCTTTCTGGCAGAGTGAAGTTTACAGTATCTTAAGCATTCACCTTCCACAGTTTGTTGCACAGTAATTTATGGGTTTTTGTTTGTTTGTTTGTTTCCTCAAATACCTCTGAAAAGCTTGGAAGAAAATCTGAGTTAGAAGAAGGGGAAATCATAAACTACTCTCAATTAGAAACATCTCAGTTTAATTTTTATCTGTCATATACTCAAATTCTACCTCTCTGCAAGTTCAGGTCTTGGGTGGGGGAAAAAGAATAACGTATTTTAGCTGTGCAACATTTTCTGTTTGGTTGGGAATGGTGTGATTGTTTAAGATTGGTATTTTACCAAGGCTTTGGCATCTGTCTATGCACCAACTAGATAATGAAGTGTGAGCGTTCATTGCATGGAAAATTGCTGAATTTTCTCTTTCTGTCTAATGGTCCCTCAACCCTACACCTCAACTCCAACCTTAGGTAGAAATACTATTTGTCATTTGAAAATGATATGCCAAAACTGCATTTTCCAGAAGAAGTATACTATCAGCAATTTGTTTTTGACATCAACCTCAAATATTACTCATGGGATTTAGAGAGATTTTAAAATATATTTCAGAAATATAAAGTGTTAATATTAAAATAATCGAAGTATTTCAGCCCCATAAAGGATTACATCTTAATTTAAATAGTAAAGCTGTATTCTTTACGAGACTTTCTGTGTACCAGAGATGTTTTGAGTTTCTAGATGCTATGTAAGCATTTATTTTACAGACATAGTCCATCAACTTCTATTATATAGAAAAAGTTCATTTCGAACTTTAGAACGTGAAAAATGATGTTAACCAGAAGAAATAATGAGAATAAATAAATAGATAAGATTTTTCTCTTTGGCTTCATCTAGTTGAGTCTCAGAAGGCAAAATTATTGACCCTACTTTGATCAATCCTGTAACTAGTGAGGATTCACTGTCTGAGCATGATGAATACTGATGAGTTTGACTCATGTCTGGAAATCCCAGTCCCAGGGCCTCTCATGGCCCCTGCAACTTTAGTCATATATTTTATAAGTTTATGTGATTGGTCAGAAACCAGAATGTGGGTGCTTCAGCACAAAACCATTGGATAAAACAGTTCACACTTTAGACTCACTGTGAAGTGTGGCAATTACACATGTATAGTGTATGCTTTGCTGTATAATAAGTTTACTCTTATGTGTTTCTGCTTATCTAAAAAATAAAAAAATTCAGGGCATGGTACACTTAAGATCAATACCCAAACCATTATTACAGTATTTATTTGCCTTTCCTTGAGGTCAGTAATTTAAATCCCTTAGTAATATTGTATCTATAACTATGGTTTGAAATATGAAATGAATAAGATCTAAGACTAGGTCATATAAGAGAATAGTACAACAGTTATATTTTGTTCATTTAAATCAGTGAGCACATTGCTCTGAAATATTTTACATAATTTTGTTCTCTAAAAAGGATAACATTTGTCAGTAAATTGAATAGAAATGCTATTCTGATCATTTGACCTACATTCTGCTTTCACACCCTTAATTTCAGAGATTCAAGTGATTGGAATAGAGTTTGATGTGTAACTTCTAAGCTGCATGACATAACAATACTCTGTAAGTTATCTGCAGTTGCAGTTTCTTTTAAAAATATCTAGTTCTGGTTGGGTGCAGTGGCTCATGCCTGTAATCCCAGCACTTTGAGAGGCCAAGGCCCGAGGATTATTTGAGGCCAGCCTGGCCAACATAGCCAGACCCTGCCTCTACAAACGAATTTTTTTTAAAAATTAGCTAGGTGTGGTGGCATACATTCCCAGCTACTTAGGAGGCTGAGGCAGGAGGATGGCTTGAGCCCAGGAGTTTGAGGTTGCAGTGAGCTATGATCATACCACTGCACTCTAGCTGGGTGACAGAACAAGACTCTATTTCAAAAAAAATTTTGGATAAATAAACTAGTTCTGGCCAGACCCCAGTCTGGGTGACAGAGTAAGATCTCATCTCTTAAAAAAAAAAATACCTACCTAGTTCTGTTTAAAAAATTTTCAGCATGTATCCTGAAGTATTGCTAGAATCTTACCTCAGGAACTTTAAGAAGAAATAAGTTTCTCATAGATCCTTACCAAATATTTTTTTACTGAACATATGTTACCTCACATTGTATGCTCTTGCAATAAAATTGAAATGTATTCTATTTCTATTGAGTTTTATATACAGAAGTTTACAGTGTCTATTATATTTATATAATATATGTAATACTTATATGTTACATATAACTTATATAACATTGATAAATTTACATTTATATTGAATTTATTACTTATATTGAATTAAATACAAATCCTTATGTTATATTGTCTTAGTCAGAATTACATATCAATATAAATGTTCATTAATAACAATGTATGAATAACCACCTCAGGGCAGTGAGAGAAAATGAACATTATTACCAGTCTTGTTAGGAAGATTATATCTTGCTTGCAATATGCCTCCATATCACCCCTGAAGTGTATAAATGCTGTTTGATTAGGGAAAAACATGACTTAAAATTTGGTCAAAGATTAAACATAATTCAAAAGATTAAGTGAGGGAAAATTTTACTTGACATTCGTCATTGCAAAATTGAACATTGATACTTGTGAAGTAAGAAAAAGTAACCAAAAACCTCTGTGCTGTCTTTCCTTCAATTTTTAAAAAAAAATTATTAATGAATACATAATAATTATATATCTTTATAGTGTACATGTGATGTTTTTGTTTTTGTTTTTGTTTGAGACAGAGTCTCGCTTTGTTGTCCAGGCTAGAGTGAGTGCCGTGGCGTCAGCCTAGCTCACAGCAACCTCAAACTCCTGGGCTCGAGCGATCCTTCCGCCTCAGCCTCCCGAGTAGCTGGGACTACAGGCATGTGCCACCATGCCCGGCTAATTTTTTATATATATAAATATATCAGTTGGCCAATTAATTTCTTTCTATTTATAGTAGAGACGAGGTCTCGCTCTTGCTCAGGCTGGTTTTGAACTCCTGACCTTGAGCAATCCGCCTGCCTCGGCCTCCCAGAGAGCTAGGATTACAGGCCTGAGCCACCGCGCCCGGCCACATGTGATGTTTTGATACAGGCACACATTGTGAATTAATCAAATCAGGGTAATTAGGGTATCCATCACCTCTGGCACTTAACATTTGTGTTAGGAAAATTCCAGTTCCACTCTTTTAGTTATTTTCAAGTATACTATATAACTCATTATTGATTATAGTCACTTTGTTGTGCTATCAAATATTGTTCATTCTATCTAACTACATTTTTGTACCTATTAACCACCCCCATTTTATCACCTGGCCTCCACTATCCTTCCCAGCCTCTGGTAACCATCGTTCTACTCTCTGTCTCCGTGAGATCAGTTGTTTTTAATATTTAGCTCCCACATATGAGTAAGAACATGTGAGATTTTTCTTTCTGTGCTTGGCTTATTTCACTTAACATAATGTTCTCCAATTTCATACATGTTGTTATACATTATAATGTACACAATGCCCAGTTTTCAGCAAGAAATTATACATGCATAGAAACAATAAAGTATGACCTAGTCACAGAAAATAGGAGATATCCTTGAGGAAACACAAACATTATACTTACTACTCAAAGATATTAAATCAACTGTCTTTTTAGTCAAATAACTAAAAGAAACAAGGAAAATGATGTTTGAACTAATAGAAAATATCAATAGATATAAATTATAAACAGGTGCCAAATAGAAATTCTGGAACTGAAAAGTACAATAGCTGAAGTGACAAATTCACTAGAGGGATTCAACAAGAAGATCTGAGTAGGCAGAAGAAAGAATCAGTGAACTTGAAGATATGTCAATTGATATTATCCAGTCTGAGGCAAAGAAAAAAAAGAATGAAAAAAGAACAGAGCTTAAGAGACCTACATTTTAAAATGTTAACAGTAGTAAATTTTATGTTATATGCATTTTACTATAATTTTTTTAATTATAAAAAACAGTGTGGTGCTGACATAGATAGACATAGACAATGAAATAAAATTGAGAGCCCAGAAATAAACCCACATGTCTATGGTTAATTGATTTCCAACAGGCATGCCAAGACCAGATAGTAGTGACAGTGTAGTCTTTTCAACAAATGGCATGGGGTCCTCTGGATATCCATGTAAAAAAAAGAATGACGGTGGGCCCCTACTTCACATTATGTACAAAAATTAACTCAAAATGGAGCAGTGACCTAAAAGTAGGAGCTAAAATTATAAAACTCTTAGAAGAATAATAGGAGTAAATCTTCATGACCTTGGATTGGTAATGGAGTATTAAAAATAACTTCAAAAGCACAAGCACTGAAAGAAAAAAAACAGATAAATTGAACTCTACCAATATTAAAAACTTGTATTAATACATCATAGGACATTATCAAGGAAGTGAAAAGGCAACACACATAATGAGAGAAAATATTTGCAAATCTTATGTATGATAAGGGTCTAGTGTTCAGACTATATAAAGAACTCTTATAACTCAAAATAAAAATGAGAAATAGCCAATTCAAAAATGGGCAAAGAATTTGATTAGACATTTTTTCAAAGAAGATAGACATATGGGCAACAAGCACATGAAAAGATGTTCACCATCATTAGGCACTAGAGAAATATAATTCAAAACCACAATGAGATGCCATTGCACAACCATGAGAATGGCTATAATTTAAAAATAAGTGTTGGTGTGGATGTGGACAAATTGAAACCATCTTACTTGCTGATGGGAATGTAAATGGTACAGCCACTATGGAAAACAGTTTGGCTATTCCTCAAACATATAGCTACCATATGACCTAGTAGTTTCACTTTTAGGTATACGAGGTCTGTCCGGAAACTATCCAGCCATTGTTAATATAACAAGAATGATTTGTGCAACATTGATGTAACCTGGAAACCAAGGAGAGTGGACTATAATGTGCATACCTGAATAATGAAGACTTCACTGTACTAGTTAGTGGGGCGCTAGACGCCATTGAGTGCACATATGTACCGTGTGGCCATTGCATTCAAAATGACTGACACAGTAGAGCAATGAATCTGCGTCTAATTTTGTGTTAAGTTTGAACATTCCTTCATGGAAACTATTCAGATGATTTAGAAGGCTTTCCAGAATGATGCAGTGAGTGCAACACAAATAAAAGTGTGGCACAAACGCTTCAGAGGTGGTCCATAATCTGTTGAAAATCATCTGCATTCTGGAAGGCCTACAACAAACAGAACACCTGAAAATGTTCAACGTGTACAGGCTGAAAGAACTAGAAGCTGATCTAGGGATTCCCAAAACTACTGTGCCCGAGATTTTGACACAGGATCTTGTTATGAAAGGCGTTGTGGCAAATGCATTCTGCAGCTTCTGCTACCAGAGCAGAAGGAACATTGTGCTACATTTGCTAATGACTTGCTTCAGACTGCTAACTAATGAACCAGATACCCTCAAGAAGGTCATAACTGGACATAAATCATGGGTCTATAGCAATGATCCAGAAACAAAGGCCCAGTTGTCCTAATGGAAGTTACTGGTTCTCCATGCCTGAATAAGGTACAGCAAAGTCACAACAAGATCATGACCATGTTAACTGCATTTTTTGATTAGGAAGGTGTTGTCCATCACAAGTATGCTCCTCCAGTCCAAACAATTAATAGGAGTACTACCTTAGTGTTCTTCCTTGGTTGAGAGATGCAGTGCAATGAAAATGGCGATGAAAATGGCTGCAGCTATGGGCAACTGCTGATTGCCAGCTTCATCACCACAATATGCCCACCCGTGCATCACATCTTGTGCAGAGTTTTTTGGTGAGACATCAAATCACGCAGGTGATTCCACCCCTCTACAGCCCACATTTGGTGCCCTGCGACTTCTGGCTTGTCCCAAAACTAAACTCACCTTTGAAAGGGAAGAGATTTCAGACCATGGATGAGATTCAGGAAAATATGACAAGATAGCTAATGGTGATTCCAACAAAGGATTTTGCAGAGTGTTTTGAACAGTAGAAAAGATGCTGAGAGAACTGTGTAAGATCCCAAGGTTCCCACTGTGAAGGAGACTGAGGCATCAATGTCCTATGTACAGTGTTTCTTGTATCTTGTATCTTCTTCAATAAGTGTCTCTATTTTTCATGTTACATGGCTGGGTACTTTCTGG
This sequence comes from Microcebus murinus, assembly GCF_040939455.1. Classification (NCBI taxonomy): domain Eukaryota; kingdom Metazoa; phylum Chordata; class Mammalia; order Primates; family Cheirogaleidae; genus Microcebus; species Microcebus murinus. The sequence continues at coordinate 54,649,693 of NC_134117.1, read as the reverse complement.
ACAGTCCTCATATACTCAAAAGAATTGAAAACAGGTACTCAGATACTTGTACATGAATGTTCATAGTAGTACTATGCGTAATAGCCAAAGGATAGAAATAACCTAAATGTCTTTCAACATATGAATGGATACATTGTGATATTAAAATATACAGACAGTGAGGTTTGGATTATAATCCCAAAAGATGCAATCCTGAAAGATCAAATCCCTGAAGTCTAAAAATCTCTAATGTCTAAAATCCTGAAAATCACTGTCACAGAATAGTTGGATCATGTTAGGTAGAACTGTTACCTTGGTTTTGTCTTTATGTTGAAACTAAGTATGGTTTAAGGAGATGCGTATGGGTGCCAAGTTGAAATGGGGTGGATCTGTGGGCCTATTTTGAGTGCGTCTGGTCAGAGTATTTCTGTGGAAATTTGTGTGAGTATGGCTAAATTGGGAGCATCTGCCCTCAATATTGGTAGGCACCATTCACTCTGCTGGGGCCCGGAGAGAACAAATGCCAGAAGGTAAATTGATCTCTCTCTCTCTCAGAGTTAGGACAGACTTTTCTTCTGCTGCCTTGGACATCAGAAATTTGACTTCATGAAACTGCATCATAACAGCATTGACTGTGCGTGTAAGCATTGTGCTTGTATATAAAAATGTTGAAACTTCCTCAATAAATGAGATTTACTTTTTGTGCCACTGCATATGTGAAAGATAAAATTTCTCTAGATCTCAGATCTTTGGGTGACTGCATATGCAGTGGTGACACATTAAGATTTTTGATTGATCACGTTGAAAGACTTTAGGTTGTTGGTTGTGGTATTTCAGATGACTGCAGTTTTAAAGCTGGTTGCACACAATTATCAACTGAGTGTTTATGCTTGCAAAAATATGGCCTATTTTGTTGTGTAAAGTGGCCTATGAAGTGTTCTGTCACATTTTTATGTTTCACAAATAAATCCCCTTTTTAAAATGTAAATAAATACTTTTAAAGAATTTTAAATTGTTTTAGAATTGTATTTCTGGGATTTTAGACTTTAGGGATTTTGATGTTTTGAGACTTCAACGTTTGGGATTATGGTATTCAGGATTGTGTCTTTTGGGATTATGATCAGCTCCTCATACAGTGGAATATTACTTGGCAATAAAAAGGAATTAAGTGCTACAATATAGGGTGAACCTAGAAAACATGTTAATTGAAAGAAGCCAAACCCAAAAGGTCCACACGTTGTATAGTTAAGTGGTTAAAATGGTGAATTTTATGTGAATTTTACCACAGTCAAAAAATAATAAAACTCAAAAGGAAAAACTAAAGAAGGACAAAGAAAGACTGTTCCGGGTTAATGGAGACTACAGAGACATGACAGCTAAATGCAGATTGTGGATTACACCCTTGACTGGGGGGTGGGGAATGCTATAAAGGAAATTATAAGGAGATTTGACTAAATTTGAAAATGGACTAGATTAGGCAATAGTACGTGTATCAATATTAAATTTTCTGGTTTTACTAAATTTACTGCAGTAAATTTACTAAATTTACTGCAATATATTAGGGAATATCTTCGTTTGCAGGAAATCCGTGCTGAAGCATTTAAGTGTAAAAGGGACATGATGTCTCCAACTTACTTTCAAAGTGGTACACAGAAAAAATGTACAGTAAATGATGTAATATGTAAACTGTTGGTGAATCTGGATAAAAAGTATACAGTAGTTTATTATACTAATCTTTCAATCTTTCTGTGAGTTTGAAGTTATATAAAAATTGAAAGTTACCAACAAAACTACATTTGTCTTTGTGTTATCTTCTGAGCAGCAGTGTGCTACAGGTAATTGTCAGAAAATAATGTTAAGTGTGCTTCTCTGGCATAGCCACCTGAGTTCACTCTGTTCTTAGACTTTCGTCTGTTTCTCAGTTTCTGGCTCTCATTATATTATTTATTCTAATTGCTCATAGCAATTTCCCCATATAATTATAACATAATTATTAAGTATTTGACTTCTTTTTTTAAATACAAAAATAATATCTTTTTAATATTATTATATTTATTTATTTTTATATTCATCTGCTTCATTGTGAGTTATCATGTATTTGACTTCAATACACATTATTATGGCTGGTAATGGGCTGCCTTTCGGGACCTAATCTCCTTTTATATATTTTTTCCTACTCCCATACTTTACTTTTACAGTATCTTGGATAATGTAAAACTTGTAACTATTTGTTTCTTTTTATTTTGAGAAATTTAAATATTAGCTTCCTGGTGAAAGGTTTTGCTGTTCTCTTTCTTGTCCAATACCTTTTTTTTTTTTGTCTGAAATTTATATTTAATCTCTTGGTAGAAGATCAAATGTGGCATGAATCTAACTTTAAGTAGAACATAGTGGACTATATGCTCATTTTTGTGGTCAGCTCAAAGAAGTAATCTCTGAATGCCATCGAGCAGGACGATGGCATTTGTCAGGCACAACTGAAGTCAGAAAAGCCCTTTCCTAAGTAGAAGCTGGCATCAAAACCTAATACTGCTTTGTTGCCATTCAACTGTGGAATTTTTACCTCTCAGTCGTTACCATTTCTTAAAAACAAGCAAATATCCAGTGGAGACTATTTTGAATGAGATTATTAAGAAAATCATGCAAACTGACTTCATGATGATTCACATGGTACTTGTGTTTTCAGTTGGTTAACCAGTTTTCTTTCTTTTGTGGTGTATAATGGGATCTCCACTAGACAGAGGTAACCAATTGGATAGTTGTATACCCAGATGCTGGTGTAGTGGTGCTTGTTGGTTTAATTTTCATGATATTCCTCTCAAAGTTATGCCTGCAATGCTGCCTCTTATTTGTGCTTGCATGACATTATTACTTTGTGCTTTGTTGGTTTGAGTTCTTGAAACCTCCTAGTTCTTTTTTTTTTTTTTATACTCAGAGTAATTCTTTAAATATTTTTAGTGGCCCAGAACTTATGGAAATTAGTTTCAAGTCTAACTCCTTGCTGGATCCTTTTCAGTTTTTGAAAATATCTTCAATGTTAACACTAAGTTTATGCTTTGGCTAGGAATTCAAAAAATAGGTTAGGTTTCCTTTAACCCAGGAAGAGACCAATCGACCAGACAGACCCCATTACTAAAGCTAAGGATTAACTTTGTGAAATTTATAGATTAAAGAGAAAGAATATATATTTAAAGTAAAAGTTGAGTTTTAGGAGATAGTTTCATCAAATAACTAAAATTTAGGATCCTCCACTAAGGTAACAGTGATTTAAATTAAATTGTATAGAGAGAGCTTGGTGTGCATGTCTGTTTTGGGGGTTATATATCAGAGATACTATTTATTCTATGTTAGTTCTGTATTCCAGAACTAAGATTCTCAGGATCATAAAGTAAAACTAAAATTAGTATTTCAGAAATTAGTTTTCTGAGCCTTTGTATGAGCCTTGGAAATAATTGCTCATCTCTTCATTTCTGCACTGGCAGTATAGTTTTCTTGGACAATTAGAACTAATTTCCTCTTGGTTTTTTCATATGTTTGTTTTGTTTTTACTACCTTATATACCTCTATAGAAGAAGGTGGATTGTTTGTAAAACTAAGAAACAAACCCAGTTTTGAAGTGGGTACAATGGCAGAAGGTTATAAAATTGAAATTATTTTCTAATGTTCATATTAAACCAGTTTTGAAATGAAAAAATAATTTTTTGTCTTGGAATTTTTATTGTGTTGAAAACTGTAAAGGATCCATTGATTTTGAATGGCCATCAGACAAATGCTTATAAATAGCATAAAATTGTCAGATAAATGGTGATTCATTTCTTACTATTTGTGTTCTAATTCAGTTTTACCTTCTTTTTATCTTTTGGTGGAACCCTTACATTTAATAGAAAATATCCCAGGAACGAGAAAAATTTGCTGATGAAGGCAGTATATTTTATTCCCTTGGAGAGTGTGGACTCATATCCTTTTCAGACTACATTTTCCTTACAACCGTTCTTTCCAGTAAGTATAAACTTTTTCATTTATTTATTTGTAGGGAGCATACAGGACTATAAACAGTTTGATTGGTTGGAAGGAAGAACAAAACATGTTGGTATAGTTAATGAATTATAAATTATATAAAATTTCATTTGTTTTGAATTTTCTATAACTCATGTATTGAACCACCTATGAAAGAGGGAGAAAAAGAAAAACTAAGGTATCAAGGTAAAGTTTTAAAAAAAATCTCTGAATTTACATCTGCCTTTAATTATCTAAAGCTCTGTATTCTGCCAAGATGAGTCATATATTGCCTATACCTATAGCCTTCATTAAGTTTACTACTTTTCCAGTAAAGCACATTTGATCTATCATGTCCTCCACTAAAGAAGAAAATTGGCTCAATTTTTCTAATTGTGTTGAATATTCATTTTTTTAGTCTTGGAGGAATGCTTCTAGAGACGCAAAACTCAATTTTGACTCCTTTGGAACACTGATGAATTTCTGAGTTTTTAAAATAAACAGCTTTGTTGATTAGTAAAAACTACTATGTGGTTTTTAATTTTATTTCCTTTTAGTGACTTTTTTTTAACCATTCAGAAAAACTAAACAAAATGTATGTTCCTAGCTTTCTGTGTACAGTCTTTTAAAATCTATCTAAAGTGAACCAAAGAATTCAGATTTGTACATTTGAAAGAAGTGATTCTCAATTTTTTTGTCTAGGACATATCAAACAAAAATGACCATCTCTTTTTTCCCTTCTGCAAGCCAGTCATCTATACTGATAAAACTGTCTTGTAAGACAGTTTTTAGTAAATGGCATACACGGGTCCTGTCATGACTGTGGCCATTTTCATTCTTATTCCCTCTGTGTAAGGATTGACAGGGAAATGAAGACTAATATGCTTTCCACAGCTGACTTTGTGACCAAAGTGTCTGAATAAATTCATGTGGTAGGCTGGGTATGGTGGCTCACACCTATAATCCCAGCACTTTAGGAGGCCAAGGTGGGAGGATCACTGGAGCCCAGATGTTCAAGATCAGCCTGGGCAACATAGTGAGACCTTGTCTTTACAAAAAATTAGGAAATTAGTTGGACATGGTAGTGCACACCTGTAGTCCCAGCTACTCCAGAGGCTGACCCAGAAGAATCACTGGAGCCTAGGAGTTCAAGGTTGTAGTGAGCTATGATCACTCTACTGGACAACAGTGGAAAACTGTGTTTCTTAAAAAAAAAAAAAAAATTCATGTGGTAGACCAGTGCTCTAGCAATGAAAATATGCATTGATTTGCTATGAAAATCCAAAGAAGCAAACTAAAAAAAGCAAATGTATAATCTTAAGGTATGCATTGTTAGAATTATTATTTTGAGTAGGGCATGGCTTTTAAAACAGACTGTAGTTCGAACTCTGGCCCCTCCTACTTCTTAGCTTGTGATTTGGGGCAAGTCAATGAGTTTGTTCTTATATTTTGTCTGTAAAATGAAGATGGCAATAACATCAAATCCAAATGATTTGTTCGAAGATTATGAAATCATGAATATAAAGTACCTAGTTCAGGACCTCAATATTTAGTAGGTATGAAAACTGTCTTGGTTTTTGTTCTTTTTTTTTTCAAGAAAATATGAGAGTACAAGCATTTTGGTTACATTTTATATCTTTGCCTCTCCCTAGCAAGGGTCAGAGGTATGTCTCTCCCCTCCATAATGCTCACCACATCCCTCAGTTGTGAGTTTACCCCTCAACCCCCTAATCCCTGGAGAACACCACCACCATTTGAGTGCCTTAGTGTTTATCATTCAGTACCAATTTGATGGTGAGTACATGTGGAGCCCATTCTTCGATCTTGTGTCACCTCACTTTGGGTAATGGGCTCACAGTGTTAGATCACTGTTGTTTATTATAATTGAGTAATATTCCATTCTATACATATACCAAATTTTAATAATCCACTCATGGATTGATGGGCACTTGGGTTGTTTCCACGTCCTTGCAATAGTGACTTGTGCTGCCATAAACATCCAGGTGCAGATGTCTTTATAATAGAATGTTTTATGCTCATTTGGGTAGATGCCTAATAATGCTATTGCTGGATCGAATGATATTTCTATTTTTAGCTCTTTAAGGTATCTCCAAATTCATTTCCACAAAGGTTGCACTATTTTGCAGTCCCACCAGCAGCGTAAGAGTGTTCCTGTCTCTCCACATCCTGGCCAGCACTTGTTGTTTGGGGATTTTTTTTGATAGAGGCCAGTCTTAACTGGGGTTAGGTGATAGATATCTCATTGTGGTTTCGATTTGCATTTTTCTAATGATTAGAAATGTTGAGCATTTTTTAATATGTTTGCTGGCCATTATTCTGTCTTCTTTGGGAAAGATTCTGTTCATTTCCATTGCCCATTTATTATTGATGGGGTTGTTTGATTTTTCTCTTGTTGATTCTCTTAAGTTCTAGATAGATTCTTGTTATCAGAGCTTTATCTGATGTGTAGAGAGAAAATATTTTCTCCCATTCTGTAGGTTGTCTGATGGCCCTAATGACAGTTTGGTTTTTGTTCTTGATATCCTGTCACAACATGTTATTTCATGTCTGATTTTAAAAGATCTATAAGTCTTTTTTTAAAAGGCCAGTACAGTAAAAAGATGGGAAAATCTAGGAACAAAAGGCCAGAATTTGTGGGGATTTAAAATTTTTTATTGTGACTTTGGATAGAATTTATATTAAATAGACATGTAGCAGAAAGTATACTGCATTGAATGAAGAGAACAACTAGGAGAACTGCATTGATATATAAAATGTACTAAGTGTCAGAAGCACCACAGAACAGAACCCTCAGAGTATCTGAGGGTTGTATAGCTCCCTTAACTCAACCATTTGAAAGAATGTTTTTAAAAAATCACATTGACCCTTGAATCCTAAAAACCATCCATGTAGCTCTGCTCATCCCAGCACCTTTACTTCTTGGTGCTCAGCTCTTCAAAGTTTGAACATGGTGAGTGATTTACAATAAAGTGCTTACTACATAAGTTACTTTCTATGTTTGTCAGGAATGAAGAAAATAGAACAAGGGTGTGATTTTAAGACTTCTTTATCGCTGGCTTTAAGCAGTTGATTACTATATGCCTTTGGGGTTTTTCAACCTTAGCATTGTTGATATTTTGAGCAGGATAATCCATTATTATAAGGGCTATCCTGTGCATTGCAGGATATGTAGCAGCATTCCTGACCTCTACCCACTAGATGCCGGTAGCACAGCCTATCCTATCCCCCGGTTATGACAAACAAAAACATCTCTAGACATTGCTAAATGTCTCCCAGGGGATGGGATGGGAGGAATCATCCCTGCCTGAGAATCACTTGTGTATTTTTGGTGTTTTTTTTCTATTATGATGTGGTTTTCTTCATGATTCTTGCCTTGAGTTACATTGAGCTTTTTTAGATCTGTGGGTTTATACTTTCATCAAATTTGGAAAACTTTCAGCCACTATTTCTTCAGATACTTTTTCCATGATCTCCTCTTCCTCTCCTTGAGGAACTCCATTGACATATATTTTCCTTACATCAACCCTATAATGTTAGTTAGTACTATTGTTATTTTCATTTTACAAACGATTCATTTTAAAGAATTTGCCCTTATTCCCACAGTGAGTAAGTATACAATTCAAGATTTGAACCCAGGCCAACCGCAGCATCTGGACTTCTGTTGTTAATACTTGGCTTTATTGCTGTGGTTACATTTTCAGCAGTGATAAGCCATAACGTATTTTAGTGCTTCTTTTTTCTCTAAGGCTGAGAGAGCGGAAAGGCTGATCATAGACTCTCCTGTGGATAATGTGCAGTTCAAGCATCCTTGCATTCTGAATGTTGCACACTACATTGTCTACTTTATCTAACAAGCCATGGGGAAAAATATGCCACAGACATTAGATTAAGATCAGTTCTTTCCCACGTTCAAATTGCTGCTAGGACAACAGGAAATGAGGCACTCAGTAGATCTTCTTCCTTGTGCATAGCAAGGGATCAGTACAGTCAAAATATGCTAAATGGTTCCAAAGTCATCCTGCAAGAGAGGATGTAATAAATGCCCTAAGGATCAAAAGTTTTGCCCGGGACTAGCTTGGGAATAGGGAAAGTACATTAACATTCATTCATCTGTTACTGTGGTGGACAGCAGGAACCATAAAAAACCAGCTACAACAGTGCAAAGGGCATCACCCAGATGATGCAGGACTATTACAATTCTGATTAGCTGTTTTCATCCAAAATTAATAGACTCAAACGTGTTTAAGAAATCACCATCATTTTGAAGAATATGAACACTCTGCTATAATGGATTGAAACTTGAAACCTTAAAGCACCTAATAAACTCTACTATGTTGTTTAAAATAAAATTCAACAACTATATATAGTAAATCATTCATTTTATTTCCTGATTTATAATTACCTCTCCTAAAAATAAAATTAAGAAAGCTGCTTTTCTAAAGAAAGCATGTTTTGCAATATAATTTCCTCCATTAAATAGAGTTAAGTTTTCTTATTTAAACTTTGTGAAAATTTAATTTTTTCTAAATAAGAGTTTCTGGGACACACATCCAGAATAACAACCAATTTGGCAGAAATATCTTGTGTTTACAATAAGCAGTGGTATGAATTTCTTGCTTTTCTCCATCTGTGATTTGGATAATGGGCCTTCTTGGCCAACCTAAACATTAAAACACCCTTTATTCCATTACACACACACACATACACACCTTCTAAACTCCTTCCTGCTTTATTTTTTTCACTTTGGCATTTATCACTATTAACATTCTGTATAATTTTTTTCTCTATATTTTGAAGTGGGAGTTTGTTGCCCAGGCTGGTCTCAAACTCCTGGACTCAAATGATCCTCCTGTCTCACCCTCCCGAGTAGTGGGAGTACAGGCACACGTCATCGCACCCAGTTTCAATTTATTTTTTTATCTTATGTATTGCCCATTTCTGACCTAGAATGTAAGCTACGTGACTGATCACAGATTTATGATGATATTCACTAAAAACATGTCTATATTAAGCATTATAGCAAAGTAGCAAAGTGAGAATATAAAATGTGGGGTTTTTTTCATATTATCAAAAAAAAAAAAAACGTTAGTAAGCATAAGACTCTACTTTGCTGTTGAAATCCTAAACTGAGAATAGTCCTTGTAGCTGTTGATGGCTTCAGTCTGTATCCAATATCAGTGGAGTGAGGAAAATGTGCATTTTAATTAATTTATTTCCAAATAAGCTTGGTTTCTTACAATAATTCAGAATTTGTATATTAGTATCCCTCTTTATTCCTAATTCACAAATTCTATTGCTTTATATCCCATCTCTTTGATCAGCTTTGATGGATTAACTTGAAGAATTTCCAGTATGAGCCATAGCATGTGTATTGAGTAGAATATTAAGTATTTACTAGATAATGACTCATTAATAAAATAAATTCACATTCATTCTAGGCAAGATGAAGAGAATGTTAATAATTATTATTAAATAATTTCCGAAGAGCCTCTGATCCTTAAAGTTAGGTTAATAAGAATTGAGTGAGAATACACAAGCATGGTTCTTAATGGCTTAATTATCTGCACTAACTAACTGCAACATTAGGTTATAGTCTTAAATCCTATAGAAGAAGTCAGAGATTTTTCTCCATAACTAGGTATACAGAAGGATTATCAGGATTTATCTGGAATACTAATTATTATTAATTGATTTGGATCATTCTTACTAATGCTAAGATTCACTAGGTAATGACAATATAATCTGGATCTTGACCTTTGACAATTATGACATATTTTTGTGTGTTCCCTTGTCTTTATATATGTTCTAACTAAAATTATTAACCCTGTGCACCAATAACATGAAAACAATTCTAGATAGCTTGATGGGGGAGATGGAAAGACAATAATAAAACATTTACAAAAGTTGATTATTTAGCATCTTCCTTACAGTTCTTTCCTTCCTGTTTACAGTTAATTTTTTGAAAAGTCACCAGAGAAGTCAAAAGCAAAAAATGACTATGGCACATTCAATACTCCGGACTTTAAAGTTTGGGGACAGTCCTAATGAAAACCAGGCATAATTCAGCCTATTCTCATTTTGATTCCCTCTTTAGATTTCAGAGAATCAGTGGAGAAATCGAATTCTGCATTTTCACAATAGCTAGATTTGATTTACTGAAAGTTAAACCACATCCTCATCATGATGCATGTTTCTCACAAATACACAAACCTGTTGAGAAATTATAATAGCATTCAAGTAAAATTGTATAATATTTTATTTCTCTTGCCATGCTCTAGTCAAGAACATATCACAAAGTGTATGTGACTTAGAAAGCATGGTGCTGATGAGTTCATTCCATCTAATGAAAATGTCATAGAAGTTATAGATGAAAATACATTTTTCAGGTCAAGTGATGTGTTGAAAAATATGAGCAAGGCCTAAAGCTGAAATCTATCAACAGTTATAAAGCAGTTACAAGTCCTTTTTACTGTGACAGCAGAGTTGGGGATGCGATAGAGAAAATCTTTATAATTTATTATATCCGGGGATCATCTGCTATTGCTAAATTGTCATTATGAGGACTAAGACAAAGATAATGAAAGACTAATCTTTAGTGTAATTTTAGCCTTATAAGAGGTACTTAGAATTTCGGAAGTACTCAACTTGCAAGTTTTAAGGCCAAAAGTATCTCAGTGTGTTATTTACCAGTAACTTCCTTCTCTAGAATAACCTGTTTTCATGGTTAATTCATTGGTTTTATAATAATGCATCTTCTGTCTAAACAATAAAATAATGCTTTTAAATATATCCAGTATTCATAGATGATATTAAATTCATTTTGAATTAGATGCATTTGAGAACACTACACATTTTAGTAGCCCCAGCTGTTACAGAAAGTTGAAGTATTCACATATTTTTTTGTATCAACAACCACACAAGACAAGCAAGAAGTGGCACTTGTGTTTAATCTCCCTGATCTGTTTGTGACGATACTAGAAGATTCAAATATTTTCTTTCTTTTCAAAAGGAAATTTATCCTTTGGCAATAATTGCTTGGGATTAATTCTAAGAGTTAACAAGGCCAAGGGGAGAACAGAAACTAAAGAAGCAAAGCGTGGTTATAAGAAAAATAAGATCTTAAATGTATTTTAACCTTGGGATTCTCCTTATTAGCTTTTCATACTCGGGTTTTATTCCGGGTTTTATTTGAATTGATCCATTTTTTTGAAAATCCTAATATTCTAATAAAGTTCTAATATTCACATCAAATATTATGGAAATCTGGTTAGGGACACATGACTTTGGAACCCTACCCTTTCAATAGTCAGGATGAGTCTTTGCTCTAAAAAGAAAAGAGGCCAGGTATGGTGGCTTATACCTATAATCCTAGAGACTTGGGAGGCTGAAGCAGGAGGATTGCTTGAGGTCAGGAGTGCCAGACCAGCCTGGGCAACATAGCAAGACCCTGTCTCAAAAAGAAAAGGAAAGGAGGGAAGGGGAAAAAAGGGAAAGGGAGGGGAGGGGAGGGATGGAGAGAAGAGAAGAAGGAATTCCTTTCTTTTCCTTCCTGTCCCTTTCCCCCTGCCTTCCTTCCTTCCTTCACAGAGATATTCAGAAAAAAAGAAAGAAAGAAAGAGTAGAGAATGAGTTGTTCAGAAATGTCTCTGTGTGCTATGGGCTGATGTGGCCACCAAAATTATGTCTCCATACAATTTTTTCTCTCTTTTTTAACATTTGTTTTCCTTTTTGATTTATTTTTTTCCTTTTTAAAAATTTTAATAGATTTAGGGGGTACAAGTTGAATTCTGTTACATATATGTATTATATATTGTTGAAGTCTAGTGTACCCATCACCCACATAGTGTACATTGTACCCGTAGGTAATTTTTCATCCTTTACCCCCCTCGCAACCTCCCCACTTTTGAGTCTACACTTCTCTTAGCAATCTCAACTAGGACTTTAGTTTTTTTAAAAGATCATAATTTTAAAACAATTTTTACATTAAAATTGGGAATCAATTATGGTGCTCCATAACAGCTCCAGAGATATTTACATGAAAATCCTTATTAATTCAAAGGAATCTCTAATTGAAGAAAATTTAGGCAGTGGATAGGGTATCACTAAATAATATCTTGAAGTGGGAACTATGTCACATGGCTTTGTATCCCCAAAGTATGTAACATTGTATTCAGCTAGTAGTAGTCATTCCAAAACTGTTTGAATAAAAGGGTATTTGGGATGTGGCTTCTCTGAGTCCCTTCCAAGTAGAAAGGAGACCCAGCCACCCATCTGTCTCCATACCCTGGATTATAGTGTCAAATGGACCTTGGTGTACCTTTCTGCCATACTTAGTCTCCCTTTTATTACCCTATAGCAAACTGTACAAACTTGCCCTGATCCTATTCCTTTATAACTCTTTTAACTTCTTTCCTATTCTCCTCAGCCTCTACCCTGTCCTATTTTTGTTCTGTTGATTGTTGGGATAGCTCTCTATGAATTTAGCCCTCAATAATTGATGATGTTTGAAGATGATATTTACTTATGGCCTATGAGCCCCACTGTTTCACGTTGTTTGCCTCTTAGAAGCTGGACTAGAATCAAATGTATTGGCACACCTTATATAGAATTCACTAAAACCTAGAATTTCATGGTGTTTAGTTATGCTTAGGCTGTACAGAGTATTGCTTAGCCGCCCCTGAAACAACTTTTGAAAATGCATATTTGTCGTGCTGGGGAAGAAATAGTGCTTGTCATTGGATGCTTTGCCTAATTACTGCCCATTCTGGAGAAGATATCCATATAGCACAGTATCTGGCACATATATATTTATTGGCTAAATAAATATATGAGAATTTTTTTGTTTATGTATTTGTGCATAGTATTTTACACTCAACATTTTAAAATGTTTTAAAGGAATAGTTACTCTCTATGTATATATATATTATGAAAGCTACAACATTAATTAACATAGCTAAATTTTTCTATTTGAACACTAAATTGAAAGACAAATAGTTTTGGGGTGATACCAAACTTAGTCACATATGAAACGGTCCTTCAAATTAGCATAGGTTAAGTTACAAAAATCCAATTTCTTGGTTATCAGAACTTATTAACATTAGTGTCACAAAAGTTGGTATTCAACCCACCACTGTTAGATTTGACTGGCTTTTAAAAAAATCCGATTTCTTTATTAAAGCATCTAGTTCTGAACATCTACGCAATAAGTTGCATCTTGGCATAAATTGTCACTTTGGCTATTATTGAGCACATGGTATGGAAAGAAACCACATTTGAACAAAATGAAACAAATGAACAAAATGAAATTCAAGCAGATGATTTTTTTTTTAGATCTCTGAAGATACAGCTAGGGGGCTATCACATAGGCAAGTAGAATTTGCGCATAAAATAGTAACACGAATTTGAAGAGAATATATTCCTAAAGTAGAACATGACCTTAATACAAGGGTAAAGTACTGACTTGCCTTTTAGATCTCACCCAGGAACTCTTGGGAAATCCAAGCTTTTTGACATCTCTGGCATTGAATACTCTTTCTGTAGCACAACTGTCAAATAACAGTATAAGGAAGACCAGTTTAAATGAAAAACTTTCTGGCAGCTCTCTGAAAGTCATCTAGTAACTGAGGCAGAGATAAAGCTCAAAGATAAGCTATGAACTAGAAACATCAGCTATTTCTTTCCTTCAGGTGTGAAATTATATGTCTTTTTTTTTTTTTTTTTTTTTTTTTTTTTGAGAATCAGGGCTGAAATATATTTTCTAGAAAACATATAAATGAAAGAAAAGCAGTTACTAGAAGGAATAAGTACCTGTACAGCTGAAGCCTAACTAGAGGAATTTAGAAAATCTCAGTCTTCTTATGAAATTTTTAAACTCATATTCTTAACATGTAGTGTTCCATATTATTTAGAAAACCTTGCCAATTGCCATTAAATAAATAAATCATACTGAGGTACCATAAAGAATAAAGAGCTCTTTTTAGCCATTACAATGACTGTATATAATGATAAGTTCATAGTAACTGTCTCATGTAGTTTCATTGTCTTAAAATTTTCAAACACTGACAAGACTGAGTCAATGTGAATTTTAAGCCTTTTCAGAAAATATACATTAAATTTCTTAGTAGGTTTTTTTTTAATGCTCACAATTTGTTAGAGTAGAAACATGGATCTTCTGTCTAGCTCCTCCCAATAAGTGCTACTGGGAATAGCAACTTAACTTCCCTCCTTCTATTTTAATGGGATCCTGGCTACCCTGTGACTGATTATAGACCAATAAATCACAGAAATTTATCTAGGAGCTATAAAAAATGTTTGCATTATTTATATACCTTGCATCTTGGGCAGCTTTACCCCTGAGCCCTGCCCTAAGGTTAAATTGGCCTAGAGATGGGCTCAGTCTCCAAAACTATGTGAGGTGAAGTCTTTCCTAAGCTTAGACCCCTCAAAGGCCTAAAGAACTCTTAAGAAACTAAGATAAAGATTAGGGTTGAGCCGGGCGTGGTGGCTCACGCCTGTAATCCTAGCACTTTGGGAGGCCGAGGTGGGCGTATTGCTCTAGGTTGGGAGTTCAAAACCACCCTGAGAGAGACCTAGTCTCTACTAAAAATAGAAACAAATTAATTGACCAACTAAAAATATATACAAAAAATTAGCCGGGCATGGTGGCGCATGCCTGTAGTCCCAGCTACTCGGGAGGCTGAGGCAGTAGGATTGCTGAGCCCCGGAGATTGAGGTTGCTGTGAGCCAGGCTGACACCACGGCACTCACTCTAGCCTGGACAACAAAGTGAGACTCTGTCTCAAAAAAAAAAGATTAGGGTTGATTATTTGAACAGGCAATTTACCTATTTTCATTTGACTACCAAATCCTTAGTATTCCCCAAACTATTTGTACCAAGAATTAACTATTGGAATTGACACTTAAATTTAATTGACCATATGATATTGGTGAGAGCATAAATTATTGGCACAACTTTTTAAAAATTTCAACAGTGTTTATCAAGCACTTTCATAAAGTGCTTACAACTTTGGTCAAGCAGTTCCTTTTCCGTAAGCTTAGGCTAATAAAATAATCACGTGTATAATGATATTGATGGTCAAAAAATAAACTGGAAAGAACTCATATCAAATGGCTGAACCAATTTAAATAAATCTAAAATGGCTGAATGTGGATTAAAAAAAATAAATAAATAAATAAATAAATCTGTGCAGTGAAATTTAATGCAGTTCTTAATGTAATTTTTGTAATACAGAGATTTATTAGCATAGAAAATGTTCATAATATAGATATGAGTCAAAATATACCTATTTTTCTATTTTGGGAAAATTAAAAATACATACATACGTGTGTATACACACATGCACGTGCATATATATACACTTTAAAAATAGTCCCCCCTTATTCAAGGCATTCTCATATCTCACTTGTTTTATTTCAATACATTCCTAGTTGGTGTCCCCTTTTTCACACCTGCATCCCTGTAGTCTACTGAAATACAGTAGCCAGAATGATCTTGTTAAATTTAAATAAGATCATGTCATTCCTTTACTCAAAATTCCCCAAAGCTTTCCAATCTGTCTTGGAATAATGACTATATTCACAGTGGCCTATGAGGCCCTACATGCTTTTCCTACCACTGTCTCTTTTAAGGAAAACACAGATATTGGCAGTTATTAGAATTCACTACACTTATTTTTCTTTTAGCCACAGTGAAGAGGGGGTAGCTACTCTAATTACTGCTAATTCACATTAGTAGTTAAAGAAATTTGGAGTACTAAGTATAGTTTATTAAGCTTCTCCGATGGTTTTTGAAACTTTTCTCTCTTTTTTGTAAACACCTCTTATAATTAATTTTTAGTGTTTGCAAAGTCTGTATTTTAGTCATGTCTATGTTTGCTGGTACTGTAGAATTCCAAAAGTTCATTTTACAAGTATCTCAGTACGTAGAAATAAAAATGAAAAAAAAAGGATGTTAGATTCTTGTAAGGAAAAACATAAAAGACTTGGCATTACAGTTAAATGAATTTATGTACCTTAAATACCTCCATGGGCCAGATACTTTGGATGTCTAATCTGTTATCTAGGACCAAATTAGATACGTTAACACCATGAGGCCCCTAGACAATTACATAATTAACTTCAGTCTTCCTGTGCTCACTCCCCTGTCACAGAGTTGCTTTTAAACTGGGTAAATATGAATCCATGAGAGAAGAGGGGATGGGATCCCTCATTTTAAGAAAAGCAATGGTCCAAAACTCAGATTTATGAAGCAGGTCAATTAAAGGGTAATTATTCTTTTTCCACAGAAGTAATCACTGCAGTATTTCCTTAAACCGATTATTTTTAAGTCTAGGCTATGTGTAAAGTAATACTCAACTGTATTTGATTCTAATGCAAAGAAATTGCCTTATAAACTTAAGAGAATAACATTATCTGTTGGGATTTAGCACAAAAATAGGTAAATAATATAACTTGTTTCAGCACCTAGAAATGAAAATGTTTCAAGCAGAGCATTATTTTATCGTAATATTGTCCTCACAAACAAGGTCATCTGTCTTTTTGTTCTATGCTAGATTCATCAGGAACTCCCTCGCTGTCTTTTTATAGTATAATAACCCTGTTCATAATTCTCTTTTGTGCTTGGCTCCCTTGGCTTTCCAGTGGTGGAACATGAGTTAAACACATAGGGCTTCCTTCTTGCTTGGGCTCTTTCCACTAAAGGGAAGAAGCCTGTAGATCCGGACCAAGACAAATTAAAGGGAAAGGACTAGTCCTCAGTGAAATGTCAAAGTAAACTAAATTCACTGCCTTCCAGGAAATTCTTCAACAAAATTACTTTTTCCCAGCCTCGCTTGGTGGCTCACGCCTGTAATCCTAGCACTCTGGGAGGCCGAGGCGGGCAGATTGCTTGAGGTCAGGAATTCGAAACCAGCCTGAGCAAGAGCGAGACCCCGTCTCTACTATAAATAGAAAGAAATTAATTGGCCAACTCATATATATAGAAAAAATTAGCCGGGCATGGTGGTGCATGCCTGTAGTCCCAGCTATTTGGTAAGCTGAGGCAGCAGGATTGCTTGAGCCCAGGAGTTTGATGTTGCTGTGAGCTAGGCTGATGCCACGGCACTCACTCTAGCCTGGGCAACAAAGCAAAAAAAAAAAAAAAAAAAATTACTTTTTCCCCTGTGTTGTGCAAAGGGAACATGGGCACACATACCAGTGCTACTACACAGTGTAAACATAATCTAAAATAAGATCTAATGGGGAAATTCATAGGCAGAAAAACAGCAAATTACTCAATCCCCATCCTCTTGGCCACTGAGCAGAAAAGTATGCTTAGTTGGGTCAGACATAGCTGGAGCACATCATGGAAAGCAGCCCCCATAACTCTCCCATAATTACAAGGATGAGAGCCAGGAAACATCCAGGATGCTATGTTACAGAGGGAGCTTTCTGGTTGATAAAGTGGTCTTGTTAAAAAGAGCTCAACTAGCTCCACTAGAGCTCCTCTAGCTCCACTAGTGGTAGCAGCCTCTTCTTTTTTTCCTAATTTTTAAAAATTTATTTTAGAGACAGAGTCTCACTCTGTTACCCATGGTGGAGTGCAATGGCACTATCATAGCTCACTGTAGCCTTGAACTCCTGGGCTTAAACTGTCCTCCTGCCTCAGCCTCCCAGGTAGCTAGGACTACAGGCCCATGCCACCACCATGCCTGGCTAATTTTTTTTTTTTTTTAATCTTTTTGTAGAGGCAGGGTCCAAGCTTGAACTGAACTCCTAGCTTCAAGCGATCCTCTCACCTCAGCCTCACAAAGGACTGGGATTACAGGTGTGAGCCACCATCCCTAGCCACTTTTGCTCTTATTAACCCATCTGCCTTGAGTTTGTTTCTGTCTTATATTGATATTACCACCTTCCTTTCTTCCTGTTTTAGTTTTCTTATATTTCCCCTTTTTAAAAAATCTTCCTATGTTGTTTTATTTGGGGTATGTTTATTATAAATAACATAATTTGTTACAATCTGAGGAGATTAGTTCATTTAATTTTATTATGATTTATTTGGTCTTCCTTCTTTCACCTTATGTTTTTTATGCTTTCTTCCTTTTCTCATTTAGTTCTTTTCCTATATTCATTGGGTTTTTCTCCTTGATAATTTCAATATGCTATTAGTGGTAACCTTTAAATTAAATCCATACACAGATATATACATATATGTATGTATAATATGCACACAGACATACATACATATATGTATATAGATGCGTGTATGTGTGTGTATATATATTTGTGTGTGTGTGTGTGTGTGTGGCCATTTTGTGGCTTCTAGAATGAAGCCATCCATTACTTTTAATGTCTCCTCTTGGAAGCTGAGAAATTTATCTTCCTTTTACTTTCTTCTCCCCACTCAGTTTTTGCAATGTTAATAATCTGGTATTTTTTCCAAGTTACCTTTATTTTTAGATAATTTTATGTTATATATTTTCACTTCCAAGAAGTATTTTTCATATTTCATTACTTTATAACCATTTTGATGTAATAGCTAAGAGTGCATGCTCCAGTAGACTATCTGAATTTGAATCCTAGCTCTATGACCCTGGACACACTTTCTACCTTAGCTGCTGCTGCTTTTTTTTTTTTTTAAACAGGATGAATATTAATAGTACCAATGTCACAGGGTGGTTGGGAGGATTAAATAATTCATATAAAGTGCCTGATACATAATAAGCATTTCATAAATGGCAGATGCCATTAATATTATTGTATTAATTATTATACCATTATTGAAGCTCAACTCTGTTTTACTGATTTTATTATTTACTTAATTTATTGCTCACATCTTAATGTATCTCATCTTCCTGTCTTTATTTCTTTATTTTTATTGGTTTTCTTTGTTGCTGTCTGAAGAATTTCCTCAACCAGGACTGTCACACTTTTTCTTAAAGAACCAGATAACAAAATATTTTAGGCTTGTAGGCTATAACGTCTCTGTCGCAACTACTCAACTCTGCCCTTGTAGCTCAAAAGCAGCTGTGGACAATACATAAACAATTGGCTAGCCATTAGGCTACCTACTGTCTTTTACCAACCCTTGATCCAGACTTTTACCACTGTTTCTTGTAGAATTTTAGTAGGAAAGGTATATGAATTATACAATTGCAAAATCTTTGCACATCTGAGACTATCTTCTGTTGCTAATATAGGTAAATGATGACTTCACATTTATAGAATTTTAGATTACAGTTGTTTTCCCTTAAGACTCCATAGAACCTGGTCTGTAGTTTTCAAGTGTTATAGAGAATTATGATACAACTTAATACTTTCTTTTTTCTAGTAACTAATATATTTTCCTCTTGGATGGTTGAAGATTTTTCTTTAGCATTTGACATTTTACCAGGAGAATTTTTTTTCCTATTCTATGATAAAGGAGCAAGGCTAAGAAGAACTAGATTAATGTATTTACATATCATGAACCTTAACTATTTCTGATTGCCTTATCGTCTTATTCTCCGACTCAGGAAATGTCTAGATATTATATTCCCAAAGTTATCAATGAATACTTCTTAATATTTTGTCATTTCAAATTGTACATCATGTGGGTAGCTATATATTTTAAATGGCAAGATACTGATGTAGTTTGGTCCCTCTGTAGTATTATATAATTTAATGGGAGTTTACAGCTGCACAATCACATAAAACATATTTAAGAAATGGTCTAATTACTTTTGTTTGAGAATATTAAATCACTATATGATAAGAAATGATAATTTTTGGTATAGTCAAAACATTATTACAGTGTTTTAATTATAATTCTAACACAACCAGAAGAAAGAACCTTGATTTTAACTTTATTTCATAATACAGTGTCTTATGTAACTAATTACAGTTCATGTGGTTTTTTGTCTTTTGTTTTTAGAGTTAAATTTTATTACATTTTTTTTATTTTCCCTGTGCCTTAGAGGTGTCAGACAGCACACAAAAAGGACTGGTTGTTAAAGGAAAGGAGGAGGCAAGGATTTCTGGATAATATTTTAATATTTAAGAGTGATCAATCTATGAATATGGAAAAGTTAATTTAACTTCTCACACTATCTTTTGTGCACAGGTGAAAATGTGAATGTTTCTTTTTTAAGTTGAAACTAGGTAAGGCCCTAGAACAAAGCATTTAGTGGCAAGGAACTATCTCAGAGAAAATGTGATGGAACTAAAAGCCAAAATTCCTAAAGCAAACTTGGGGAGCATAGACCCTCAAAGCTTCATTCCTCTCCTCTGTGCCTTTCACAACCTACTAGGCCACCAAGCTCTCAGATCAGAGTGGCAGATGTGAGAAGCAAGCAGGCAGTCTGGGGCTAGGGATATCTGGGGCTGGGGAAACTCCTGAGTTTGATGAACTTTTGTAAATCTGGTTTCTCCTCCAGAAAAAGCTACAGAATCAAGAATTCCTGGTAGCAGCAGCTCACTGCAGGCCACTGCTGTTCTCACCATCAAAGGCTGCTTCACAGTATAGAACATGTACGGGTGGAATCTGGTGCCACTGTGCTCTCGGGCAGTAATGGTGCCAGTGATACGAAGGTTCTGGATGACAGCAGGGTCATCTGGAATGCTTGGGCTCAAAGCCAAAGGTGGCTGAGCTGAGAAGATCAGCTGGAGAGGAAGAACACAGAACCAGTGCAAACTAAAATAGAGGGAGCACACACCATTGGCAAAATCCTACTCTAAGCATGAAGGTCGGGGAGTGGAGGGAGGTCATTTCTGACTCCTCAAGCAAAGCTATAAGAAAAGTGACATCTCCTTGCTTTACTTCCATGTCTGCTGTGTCAGTCTGGATTTCTGGGCAGGAGTTCAGCATGGAGATCAGCAGTCCTGTCTCTGTTTCTGTCCCTGGTCTTACCTCAGCCTCTGTTCCTTTAATTCCTTCACCATCTTTAGGCTCTAAAACCTGGAAACCACTTAGAGCATACAAGACATCTTGGATCCTGTCAGAGAGGAAGTTGCCTGAGGTCATGAACATGTTGGTTTCTTTACCCAGTTCGGATAGTGGAGACTTCAGCTCTGAATCCTCACATAAGAACAGGGGCCCTCAGATATGAGGGAAATGAAATGAGTTATTTCCTACTTTCCATTCTTCAGGCATCCAATCCAAATCCCTTTATAGCTTCAGGCATTCTTCAACTTCTGGAGAGGGGTCTGAAGGCCCTTCTGGCTCACTGCACTGAGGAGCACTGAGGCTGCTGTTGAAAAAGAGGCACTCATTTCTAGCTGACTGACATTCTGCCTCAGCAGTCAGTAACAGAGATGTGAGCACTGAGGGCTGTTCTAGGGCACTGGCTGGGCAGAGTGGTTTAACCCCATCTGCCAGATCATTTCTGGCCTTGGAAAAGATACTTATGAGTACAAAGTAGATCCAGTCAGGATCTGACAGTCTGCTGCTCAGTGGCAAGGTTGCATTGCAAATAATGAGTTCAGAGGCTACATGGCATCCAGTCTCCAAGGGAGGCTTGGGCACTAGTGCTTGAAGCAACACATCCTCAAAAGGTGACCTCAGCACTGGGGCTGTACACATCAGTAAGTGGGGCAATAGCCCAGCAATAAGCCTTCCAGGGTTGGGAGGGCTCAATTGTACCACTCTGCTCCCCTGCAGTGACCGCCTTTGCTTGAATATAGCTCTGCAAGTGACAACCATAGAATCAGAACATGGGCACACATACCAGTGCTACTATACAGTGTAAACATAATCTAAAATGAGATCTAATGGGGAAACTCATAGGCAGAAAAACAGCAAAATTACTCAATCCCCATCCTCTTGGCCACTGAGCAGAAAAGTATGCTTAGTTGGGTCAGACATAGCTGGAGCGCATCATGGAAAGCAGCCCCTATAACTCTCCCATAATTACAAGGATGAGAGCCAGGAAACATCCAGGATGCTATGTAACAGTGGGAGCTTTCTGGTTGATAAAGTGGTCTTGTTAAAAAGAGCTCTACTAGCTCCACTAGAGCTCCTCTAGCTCCACTAGTGGTAGCAGCCTCTTCTTTTTTTTCTAATTTTTAAAAATTTATTTTAGAGACAGAGTCTCACTCTGTTACCCATGGTGGAATGCAATGGCACTATCATAGCTCACTGTAACCTCCAAAGCTCCTGGACCAACCCTTTCATGGCCACCTCCATCTCTTCCTCAAAGGCTGGCTCCTGACTCACTAAGTGATATTAGGATAACACAAAGTCCCAAATAATCAGGATAACCAAACTGTGGTTGATCTCCTATGCCAGCTGCCTTTCTGCCTCAGGACTTGGAGAGCAGGTGGCCATTGGGATGAAACATTCTAGGTGCAATTGACCTGAAGCCCATGACAGTGGCATTAGAGTCCAGCCATCATCCCAGCACTACTAGCAATGTAGACGCAAGGCATAGAAGCCACACATTTATCAGAAGAGGGATGAACAGGAGCCAGCCAAGCAAGATCCCCCCACCCCTACCCAAACCATCAGCTTTTGGCTATAGATAGACCATGCTGAAGTCTCCTGGGTACTTTCTGTGTCTTCATGGCTGAGAGGACCAGGTGGCTCTCAGATGACTGCCCTGTTTTTTACTTCAGAATTCGGGACAAGGGCATGAACCGTACCCTGGATACAAGGAAATCTCTTGTGCTATTCGAGGAACCAGCAGGAATCTGGGCCTTTGAAGTCATATAGACACTGCAGAATGGCAGCAGCAGCTCTGCCTCTCTCCCTCACTACCGCCAACAAAGCCTCCAACAAGCCCTTTCCAGCATAGATCCTGCTTTTGTGCAAAACTGCAGCCTTCATAATGCCCCAGATGATGAGCCATGTTGCTGGCTCAGGGAAGATGGTGCTGGCTAGGGCTGGGTCACATGT
This sequence comes from Microcebus murinus, assembly GCF_040939455.1. Classification (NCBI taxonomy): domain Eukaryota; kingdom Metazoa; phylum Chordata; class Mammalia; order Primates; family Cheirogaleidae; genus Microcebus; species Microcebus murinus. The sequence goes on along the minus strand of NC_134117.1, from coordinate 54,626,829 downwards.
CACCAGGGGGTACATGCCCAGAGTGAACTCATTGAAGTCCTCTTTGCTGGCCTCAGCCTATAGCCACCATGGGCTCTTGCTACTTGGGCAGCTGTACTCTTGAAGCTCGGGTTCTGACTGGGCTGTCAACTGACTCCATGTGGATTTTTTTTTTTTTTTTTGCCATTCCAGGTCTTGCATTTTCAGAAGTGTTTGCCTAATTCCAGGACAGAATGCCATAATTACTCTCATTGATTCATCTCCATTGACTTTAAGTTTCAAGATTAATAGTGGTTGTGATGGAGCATGAATAGGAAATTAAAAAAAAAAAAGATTAATGGTGGATATTTCAGCTAATAGATAAGTCTGCAAAACAAAAATGAGGGCAAGCCTGACTACGGGACTTGTGAGTTGTAGCAGAAAGGATAACAGTTAAATTTATTAACTGCTGGTTATTCACATTATCTCTTGCCTCACATAAATTTGCTTTTATCCACAGTTAACTGCATATAAAAAGTAAATATAAGATATATAGCTTGGCCGGGCGCTGTGGCTCACGCCTGTAATCCTAGCTCTTGGGAGGCCGAGGCGGGCGGATTGCTCAAGGTCAGGAGTTCAAAACCAGCCTGAGCAAGAGCGAGACCCCGTCTCTACTATAAATAGAAAGAAATTAATTGGCCAACTGATATATATATATAAAATTAGCCGGGCATGGTGGCGCATGCCTGTAGTCCCAGCTACCCGGGAGGCTGAGGCAGAAGGATCACTCGAGCCCAGGAGTTTGAGGTTGCTGTGAGCTAGGCTGACGCCACGGCACTCACTCTAGCCTGGACAACAAAGCGAGACTCTGTCTCAAAAAAAAAAAAAAAAAAAAAAAAAAAAAAAAAGATATATAGCTTTATAAAAAGGAATATTTCTTGGCTTTGTGCATATCTTTTATCATTCTATTAGCTATAGTGTTAACATGGCACTTATTGTGAAACTATTAAAAAATGCTGAAAAGGCTAAGAGATTATCAGAGTATCAGTAAAATAGTTACTACCAGAAAGGACATCAGATTGCAACAGGCCAACTAGGTCAATGGAAAGAAAATTGGTCTGCTGTTACTTAAGCGTATTTAAAATAATAATGCAATAATAATATATTGATAATATATTAATGATAATATAAAAGAATAATATTCTTATGATATTTTCATTTTCTTCTGAAGCTAAATCATCCCAAGAAAATGCTATGCTACAACTACAACACATCATATCATGGGAACTTTTTTCCTCTACACTATAGGAAGGGCAGAAAGATTTTCTTCAGACTATATGTAGCCATGATACCTTGACGCATTTGGAAGAATTGAGAGAGAGAGATGTTTTTTGAAATCTAATCTTACGGAATTTTATCCCTCAATCTCCAACCCTAATGTTATATAGAAAGCAAGATACTAGATCTTATAATAATGCTAATCCATTAGTCTGCAGAGAAGCAGTCCTGTCGTTTCTAGAAAAGACATCATGTCCAAAATTAACTATATTTTAGGATACTACATTTATAGAAGTACCATTTCAAGTACCCTAGAGGAGGGCTATTACGATGTTGAAGTTCTGAAAGCAGCTTCTGAGAAAACTTAGTAGAGATGTGATAATAGTGTATTTACTCAATGGGCCATAATATATAGGTGAGGAAACAGATATATTTTTTATTCTTTTAAAAAATTAAATTATAATAGTTTGTAGGAGCTACACAGAGTAGATTCGGGCTCTGAATGAGAAAAAATCTCAATTAATATGCTCAGCAATGCTTAGGGCTCAGATACGGTGATGTCTCTCTCAGAAGTAACCAGACAGAGGCTATGTGATCATCCTTACAAATTCGGTAGAAAGGTCATTATTGAATAGAGCATCATGTTCTAAAGTTTTTTCCTAACTCAGATTTCTCTAATGTTGCATATTAATTACCTCATTTATCCTACATCATCATTTTTAAATAGGAATGGTATAGGTAGAAATTCTTTTGTGGTAGAGTCAAACCAACAGAAAATAAGAAACTTGTTTAGAATCTAACCTATTCATTTTTTCATCATTCTGTCAGTACTACCAAAAAAAGAATTAAAGGCAGCAAATGATTCATGTTGTTGGAAGAGCCAGAATTAGAGCCCTAGTCTTGTGCATTTTCTATTAAAGAACAGTAAGTGAAACAGCCATGAAAGTCTCAAGACAGCTAGTGTTGTTGCTATCTGATTATTTGACTGACTACACATAAACAAAGATGCTTTTTTTCTTACTAAAGCAAAGTAGAAAAAAATAATGTGCTTCAGGGAACAGTCTAGAGTTGTTAATGTTATTATCATTATTGTTAATGACAGAATAATATTATAAACATAGATTCTTAGCCAGAACAGATTTAATGTAGCTCCATATCCTAGTAGCAAAGATTGTTACACAAATTCAAGTAAAAGGTATATAGTAATTAACCTTGCATAGAATCTTATTGTTTTTATTAGTTCTAACATTTGTTAATATCATTTTGGTAATCACTGAATAGAAAGCAAATTATGCTGTTTTCAGCAGTGGGGAAAGCTTCACTGTTCACTCCAAGTGGCCTAGGTTTTAAAAGAATTCCTCTCTCAGAACCTTTCTGTGGAAACAGGTTATGAGTTAGCATAAACACAAGATACCATAAAGTCTTCCAAAACAGCTAGACTTAAAAATTATCCTGGAGGCTGTTTACAAGAGAATGGCTTGACATCATATTCTGTGTAGCATGTTTCACCAAAGCAAGCTGGTTTGGGGCTTGTTTGTCTCATATGCTTCGATGTGATTGCAGATGAAGACTGAAAGGTTGAGAGCTTCTCCTGGGACTAGCTTCCCTGATAGGCTGGTGAGGCCTAAATGAGAATGTGCAAGGCTGCTGCCCACCTTGCTTCAGCAGTACCACAGCACAGGAGCACAGCCTCTAAAGTGTCAGCCCATATACTTTAATAAGCATTCTGAGTAGCTCCACATAAAGCAAGCTCTCCATTTGAAAGTAAGTAACTAAATTGGATAAAAAGACAAGAAACCTTAAGCAGTACAGGGTGTACTTTGTTTGGTACAATGAATTTAACCTTAGTTGTAGGAGGAAATATTAACTATGATTTGCTAGAATAACTCATTCAGTCATTTAAATGATCCAGGTACATGCCTTCATGAAACTCACTGGACAGTAAGAATAAAAGATTATTATAAAGCTAAAAGTTTAAGCACTCTATATAATCAGTGGAGATAGAGAATGGAAATCCTGCTTTAATTTTGGGAGCACAGTGACTTGGCTCTCACCAATTTTTTTTTTCCTATCTCTATTAATTTGGACTATATTCCTCCTGATGCCACTTTCTGTCACTGCTTTCTTTCCCTTCCCTTACACCTTAAATATTGGTTTCCACCTGCATTCTCCTCTTTGCTCACCCTTCTCACTCCTCAGTTCTCCTTGGGCAAGTTCATTTCTGGCTCTTTGCAGCTAACAAGATATCTGCCAATAACTCCCAGCTTTAGCCTCTGTCTTTTAAGCTTTAGACCCGTGTTTCCAACTATGTCTTGAACATTTCAATCTGAATAAGCTATGGACTCCTTGAACTTAGCAGATCCCATCTGAACTCATATTTTATTTCTCAAACCTTTTACATCTGTTTTATCTCTTGGTTAATGACATGCAAGCTACCCAGTAGTCTAAGCCAGTTATGCTGTCATCCCTTTTCACTCTCAACCCATCACAGCTAACTAATCATTAAGTTATATAATTTCTGCCTTCTTGAAGTATTTCAGATTTGTTCCCTCTTCTCCATTACCACTGCCATCACCTCAGTTCACATTTTCAACATTTACAAGAGCTTCTGTGATCTTCTCTGAAGCTGACTCTTCTTTTCCAACTCATCTTTCACATAGTAGCCAGAGAAGTCCTTTATAAATGCCTGATTGTGTCACTCTTCTACTCAAAGTATTCAGTGGCTTCATAGTGTCTGCCATTTTTACAATCTCAAGTATCTACAGGGATTAGGCAAATAACATACGTGAGTGAAGTAGACCGAGTGTGAGACGGTAAGGAAGAATAGGAGAGTGCATTTCTGTCTAAAGAGATTTATATTCAGAGTTTATTTTTTAAAATGTGACAGGTTGGGCATGATTACTCATGCCTATAATCCTAGCTACTCAGGAGGCTGAGGCAGGAGGATCACTTGAGCCCAGGAGCTTGAGGTTTTAGTGCACTATGATGACTCCACTGTACTCTAGCCAGGTTAACAGAATAAGACCCTGTCAAAAAAAAAAAAAAAAGACACATGACAAATCTATCTGAGAATTTAATGTTGCCTGTGGGTCTCCATTTAGTACAGCCATGCCTAAAGTACTGAGCGTAATACATGCAATATTTCTTTGATATTGGGTATCTTCTTGAGATGAGCAATGTGCAACTCTCAGCTATGCAGAGACTGACACAACCAGTGAGTCATTTTTGTTGTTCTGTTTCAAGGTCAAAACATGTCAGCATGAAGAGTATGTGTTTATTATTATAAGTACCTCTGTATCCATATTGGAGGCCATGGAGCATAATGAAAAGTTTGTAGGCTTTGGAATCAGTGTTGACCTAAGTTCACCTTCCAGTTCTGTTACATATTAGTTGTGTACTTTTGAGCTAGTCATTTAATTGCTTTCAGCCCCAATTTCCTTCCCTGTTTATAAAAACTTTCAGTATTGAAAGTATAAAAATCAAATAATAAACAGCTTTAAATTATCCAGCTCAATGCTTAGCACATAGTAACTCCTTAGTAAAAGATAACAATCAGGCAAGTTAGGGAAAATTTGAGAAATAGCAATAAATATACAAAAATCTAATTCCTCCAGCTGCATCCTTCTCAGCAATTGTAGTTGTGGCCTAAAGAGCAAACCTTTTGGAAGCCAATTATCAAATCAAGTGAGGCAGACGACTGTAGCTGACAGGCATGTGATTCACCCAGGCAACTAAAAACTAGAAATTTACCAGCCTGGCTGGCTAGCTGTCTGAAAATGGAATTTAAGTCCAGAAGATATTGCTATTGATAAATCCATGAGAAAGATGGGAATATGAACTCTCTACAATTATACATAATGTATAAAAATTCATTTTTACTTTTTAAATCTATATATAATCTTTACTTTTTAATAAAAATGATATTAAGTGAAATTTCAATTCAGTGTTACTAGGATATGTAGGGTATTTATTTTGGTCTATTCTCTAGATCTATATAAATTTGAAGCACCAAAGGAATGTGGTAAACAACTTAGTTTTCTTTACCAGAACATTTAGTATGGTAAAAGAGGAGGGCTGTTAAGTTTGTAATTTATTCTAGTGGACAAAATATATTAGTTATATTTTGATTGATCAAGGAACATCAAAGAAGCTTTTATGAGCTTTCATCATTTTTAAGGGGAAGAAAATATACCATCTTGTCAAGCTTTGCATTTTTTCATTTTGTTTTTTAAACTGAAGCTTAATTTTAACATTTAAGTATACTTTACTCAGTAATTTGTGTATGTAGCTGACATGATTGAAATAGAGGGCTGGATGGCTGACAGTATGCTTGTCTACCTTACAATAGAGCCTTAGTGATAATGAGTAAACTAAGATAAGAAAACAGCTTGAAATTATCCTTGTTGGCAGAATGACATGCACAGAACTCCTAATTGTACTTGCAATGGAAAGAACAAGTAGAAAGCTAGCTTGTTTTAAGGGTAAGACAAAGCCTTAGAGTTTCAACTTCTTACTTTTTAACAGATGTCTCACTCTAGACAGACTTTCTTGCCCAGATAAATAATACTATATTTAAGAAACAGAGCAACAACATTAATAGTATATGGCTAAGAGGATGTTGTCTAAGAAAGTAAAGCTGAAATATTTAAGAAAAAGAATGTTGAAATACAAAGAGAAACAAGTGTTATCTTTACTAGCCATAGTAAAATTCTCTTTTGGTTTTACTTATTCCTAAAAGATAGACCTGAATAACTATGGTATTATTTTGTGATTTTGATATTACATTTTGGTATTTAGTCATTAGTTTTTCTTTAAAAATGGACTTATTTTTGGTCGATGCCATCCAACTATTTTTTTTCTTCCCTCCCTTTCTCCTCCTCTTCCTTTCCACTTGCAGCTCCTCAGAGAAATTTTGAAATTGCCTTCAAGATGTTTGACTTGAATGGAGATGGAGAAGTAGACATGGAGGAGTTTGAACAGGCAAGTTGTCTAGGAGAATTCCTTTAAATACATTAATATTTAAAACACATTTTCATGTTCCTTGGAGTTACCTTAACCTTAGTCATATACTTGGTCAGAGGCTATTCCAATTTTTGAAGTACCTAATATGTGATTTCTCAGAATTATCTTTTGAACAGGTAAGTTGTATTTGTTTGCTTTTCACTCTAAATGTAAGGAATTATTTGAGCATGTGATTAAGGACAAGGTTACTCTGATTGTCCAACATGAATTAAACTATAATGCCTCTAGCTGGAAGACTAAATTATGACTATTTAATCATATATTCATTTAACGTGTATCAGAAAGCTCCAGTGTGCCAGGCAGTTGCAGAATATAAGGATGAATTACATGTATTCTTAAAGGATTTCTATATGAGAAGGAAAAATGGTACCATGCCTTTGACTGTACTAGGTTCCAGCCATGAATGTTTATAGTTTCTTCTGAATCCTGGGAAGAAATTACATTTCCATAGAACTGTGGCCATTGGGGAGCCATGGTGCTTCTCCAGATACAGTTTGTGATCGCCAGAAGTGGTTTCAAAACAGAAAAAAAATGTATGTGTAGAATAAAGCATTTTTTTTTGTATTCTCAAAATAAGGAAAGAGAGCTGGGCATGGTGGCTCATCCCTATAATCTGAGACCAGCCTGGGCAACACACCAAGAAAAAAATTAGACATGATGGCTACTCAGGAGATTGAGGTGGGAAGATCACTTGAGCCACAGCTGCAGTGAGCTATGATAGCACCACTGCACTCCAGCCAGGGCAACAGAGTAACCCTGTCTCTAAAAAGTAAAAAAAAAAAAAAAAGAATAGGGAAAGAGGCAAATATTCCAGAAAGTTGGAGGAAGTATCAGGTACGTTATATCTTTAAAGTAAGAAACTGCACAGAGACAAAAAACTTCAAAATACCTAGAGATACTTATTCATATTTGCACCCTGAGACCACCTAATATCTTCACTTTTCCATAATCCTGCATTTTACTGGTATTACCAGGAGGCCTCAGGTGATTATAAATAGAACTAACTTATTTTGCTCTGTTTCTTAGATTTACCTTCCATGTTTCTCAGTCTATTTTAGTGATAGTACTAATAATGTGAACTGAGGCAACCTTATTTGTAGCCACGGAATGAGAATTATATTACCTCAAGTTTTTCTAAATGTAAGAAACTAGAGTTTTTTTCTCATTGATTCTTTTCTTTGGCTCATGAATCCTTCTTAGAATATTTCCTTTGCCTTCCTTTTGATTTGCTTGAATGTTTCTTTAGTCCATCAAATTAGACTTACATGTAACTCCAAGTCTAAAATGACATACCTATGTTTTTCAAAAAATGTATCTATTTCCTATAAATTGTCTAATTTATTAGTATACCACGTTCAGAATATTTCCTAATTATTCTTTTAATGATTGTGGAATCTGTAATGATATGTATGTCTCCATTCCTCATGTTGATAATTTGTATTCCTTCTCTTTTTCTCTTGATCAATTGAGGAATTTATCAATTTTGTTGATATTTTGAAAGAATCAACTTCTAGCTTTGTTACTTTTCTTTATAGTTTGTGTGTTTCTAGTTATTTGATTTTTACTCTCACTTCTTTCCTCCTGTTTATTTTGATTTTACTTTTCTTTTTCAAGCCTCTTAAGATGGTACTTTTGGTCTTTGATCTGGGCATTTTTTCCTTTTCTAATATAAACATTTAAAGCTATACAGTTCTCCCATCCAAGTACTAACCAGGCCTGACCCTGCTTAGCTTCCGAGATCAGACGAGATCGGGCGTTCAGGGTGGAATGGCCGTAGAGTGTTTTTTGAGTTTTGGGGGGAGTTGTTTTTTGTGGGGTTTTTTTGTTGTTGTTGTTTGGAGACAGTGTCTTGCTCTGTTGCCAAGGCTAGAGTGTAGCGGCATCATCATAGCTCACTGCAATGTCAAACCCCTGGGCTCAAGAGATCTTCCTGCCTCAGCCTCCCAAGTAGCTAGGACCTCAGGTGCATGTCACCACACCCAGCTAATTTTTTAATTTTTTTGTAGAGACAGGATCTCACTGTTGCTGAGACTGGTTTCGAACTCCTGGCCTCGAGCAGCCCTCCTGCCTCAGCTTCCCAAACTGCTAGGATTATAGGTGTGAGCCACTGTGCTGGCCAAAATCTCTTGTTTTTTCATTGGAGTATTTAGTCCATTACATATAACATAATTATGATTATTGATTTGGTTGGATTTAGATATACCATTTTTACTATTTTTTGTTTGTTCTTTCTGACTTTTGTTCCTCTGTTCTGTGTTCCTGCCTTCTTTGGGATTAAATTTTAAAAATGTTTAAAGAATTTTTGTTTAATTTAGCAGGCCTTTTAGCTATACCTCTTTACATTATTTTTATAGTATTTGCTATAGGGATTACAACATACTTTTTATATAAACATTTAATTTTATTACAAACTGTCAAAGTGTTTTCCATAGTAGCCATACCTTTTTTCTTTTTAAAAATTAACACATAATTATACATATTTATGGAGTATGTGTGATATTTTGATACATGTATACATGTGTATATGTACATGAATATCTGCACTTCCATGTCTACTGCAACACTATTCACAATAGCTAAGATATGAAATCAACCATACATATCCATCACATATCCATATGGTGTACATATCCATCACCACAAACATGTATCATTTCTTTGCATTGGAGACATTTAAAAATCCTCTTTTCTATTTTGAAATATACAATAAATTTTTGTTAACTTTAGTCACCCTACTGTATTGCAGAACACTAGAACTTATTCCTCCTATCTAACTGTGATTCTGTACTTATTAATCAACCTCTCCCTAACTTCCCTCTCCCATACCCTTTCCAGCTGCTGGTAACCACATTCTATTCTCTATTTCTATGGGATCAACTTTCTTAGCTCCCACATATGAGTGAGAACACATAGTATTTGTCTTTCTATGCCTGTTTTATTTCACTTAATGTATTGTCCTCCAGACTCATCCATGTTGCTGCAATAGCAGAATATTCAGCAGAAATTCATTCTTTTATGGCTGAATAATATTCCATTTTGTATATATACCACATTTTCTATATCTATTGATAAACATGTTGGTTGATTTCATATCTTAGCTATTGTGAATAGTGTTGCAGTAGACATGGAAGTGCAGATATTCTTGGACATACTAAGTTCCTTTCCTTTAGATATATACCCAGTAGTAGGATTGCTGGATCGTATGGTAGTTCTATTTTTCATTTTTGGAGGAATTTCCTTACTCTTTTCCATAATGGCTATACCAATGTACATCCCCACCAATAGTGTATAAGAATTCCCCTTTCTCTGCATCCTTTCCACTATTTTTTATCTTTTTGGTTATAGCCATTTTAACTGGGGTGATATAGTATCTCATTGTTATTTTGATTTGCATTACCCTGATGATTACTGATGTTGAGCATTTCTTCATACATCTGGTGGCCATTTGTATGTCTTCCTTTAAGAAATATCTATTCAGATCATTTGCCCATTTTTTAATTGGATTATTTGGTGTTTTGCTGTTGAGTTGTTTGAGTTCCTTATATATTCTAGCTATTAATCCCTGTCAGATGGATACTTGAAAATGCATACATTCTTAAATATAGACAATCTACTTACTGTTGTATTACTTCACATAAAATGTAGAAACCTTGGAACAATGTAGCTCTATTTATCCCTTCTTCATCCTTTATGCTGTACGTATCCTATGTATTGTATCTACATGCATTATAAACCCCTTAATACATTGTGATTTTTTCTTTAGCAGTCATTTGTTTTTAAAAAAAATAAGAGAGAAAATAATCTGGTTTGTTTGCTCACATATTTCCCATGTCTTATGCTTTTCATTCCTTCCTGAAGATCCTAGTTTCCACCTGGTATCATTTTCCTTCAATCCGAAATACTTTCTTTAGCATTTTTTGTAGTGTATATCTGCTGGTGAGAATATGATTCTTTTAGTATTTTTCTGTTTGAAATGCTATTATTTCATCATTTTTGGAAGGAAATTCTAGATATAGAGTTGTAGATATATGTGTAAAGTCTCCATTATCATTTTACTACTTCTGATTGGTTCTGATGAAAAGTTGCTGGTTATTTCAATTGTTGTTGTAATATGTTGTTTTTCCCTGCCTGCTGTCCAGGTTTTATCTTTATCTTTGGTCTTCAGAAGCTTAATTATTTTGTACATAAGTGTTGTTTTCTTTGTATTTATTCTTCTTGGAATTTGATGAGCTACTTGAATGTATAAATTTGTGGTTTTTATAAAATTTAAGGACTTTTGGGCTATTATTTCTACAAAAAAATTTTTTTTGTCTCGTTCTATCTCACTTCTTTCACTGGAACTCCAGTAACACAAATGTTAGGCCAAACAATATTGTCTCACAAATCTCTGAGGCTCTGTTTTTTTTAATCCAATCATTTTTTTCTCTCTGCCCTTTAGACTATATAATTTCTGTTGATTTGTCTTCATGTTCATTGACTCTTTCTTTATTAATATCAGCTCTGCTGTTAAGCTCATCCAGTGAATTTTTTTCAGATATTATATTTTTCATTTTTAGAACTTTCATTTGGTTTTATTATACTTTTCTTCCTCATCTGAAATTTTCTATCTTTTTCTTTTTTACAAGCCTATTTTATGTACTTGAGCACTATTATAATAGCTGCTTTAAAATTTTTGTTGGCTAATTCCAACATCTGGGTCATCTCAAAATTGATCTTCATTGATTGCCTTTTGTCTTGAGAATGAGCCAGATTTTTCCATTCTTCGTTTGTCAAGTAAATTTTGGATTACAGTCTGGATATTATTTATGACTTGTAGAGACTCTGGATTTTGTTATGTTTATTGAAGAATATTTTTGTTTTGTTTTGGCATTTAGCTTGACTAGACTAGAGTTTATACACAAAATTTGGGGCTCTTCCTCTTGGCTTTCTCCTTTTCAGAATTTCTTCCTCACTTTCCAAAGCCTGTGGTTGCTCCAAATTCTATCCTCTAGTTTTTTACACCAAAGAAACTAAGGACTTTCTCTTGGAGTTTTAGCCAATCTTTATGGTGCAGCTTCAGGCTGAAAGCTGTATAAAGTGGGAAACTCATCCAGTGCCATTTCCTTCTTTCAAGTCTCAATTCCCCTCCAGTATCTGCCCATGATTTTGCTCAAGTACCTTCAGCGATTGTTTGGTATATTTTGTCCCTGGTGTATAATTGTCATCTGAGGGAGGATTGGCCTGAAAGGAGTTATTCATCCATTACCAGAAATGGATTAGGGTCTTTTCTGTAGTAAATGCTAAGAGAGGGCTTCAAATGGGCCTAAGAAGCAGGAGGGAGAGGAGTAAAAGGGAGAGAAGGGAGAAGGAGGAGCTAAAGAGAAAGAAAATATAAAAAGGAAAAAAAATGTGATTTTGAAATATCCTCAGAAATTACTTAGGATACCCCTAAGCAAAATTGCCATAAATTCTCTCCTCCTGTTATAGACACTAAACTCTAAATTTGAATTTATTTAGAAAGCCCACATCTTGTTTTTAGCATTGTTGCTGATATACTGAATAAGTTGGGGACAGTCACTTCACTATTCTAGTCACTTGTCAAGGAAGGGAGTATTAAATTCATTTAATGTGGTCTCTTAATAACTGGCCTTGTTAAACTGATACAACTTATAATATTGAACACAAGGAAGTTTGATATAAAAACTTTTAAAAAGAAAAACAAAAAAGTAATTATAAGGTGGCTTAGGAATAAACAGCTCACATTAGAAGTTTTCTCTACTTAATCTTTCTACATTTTACATTCTTGAGAAATATGATAATTTATTAAACTGAAAGTACAATAAGCTTTCATACATTCAAACTTTGCTTTGATTTCCCAGGTAAAAAAGTATTTTCTTGGATGGAACTGCTGAGTATTTACCAAATTATTAAAAAGTGTTAACATCAGTATGAAGACCTCACACATTTCATCATCACTTATCTTTAAAGTTAATGTTGTGTGAAGCAAACTAATAGCTAATATTACTCTTTCATTCATCTTTTTCTCTTTGTGCATGAGCACAAACTACTAAAAAGCATAAATCAACTGCAAGTAGTGAGTTTTTCTCTGACTTTTCCATCACACAGATCCTTTTCCTTAACCCATTTTATAGAAGATCATTAACAAAACTAACCTAGCAAAAGATATTTAAAAAAAAAAACTCATAACTGCTTAGGCTACATTCACCCAAGGCCATGACAGAATGTTTTTGAGTATGAAAGTATGACAAGTGATAAGTATCAGTTGTAAGAAAGTAGAGAAGGAGTGAGATTTTATTTCATAAATATATTTCTCTTGGTTTTCTTCATAGCATATAGCACATAGAAAACATTCCACATGACTAGTTTAATTGATAGGTTTTGAGTGAATCTCGTGTGATGCCTTAAACAAAAGTTTTCTAAGTAAACATATATTAATATTTTAAGAAAATATTTCCCAACTGAGAAATAGTCTCTCTCTCTTTGTCTTTTTCTCCCTCTCACAATCATAAACATAATGCAAAATCTAGTGATACATACTTTTTTTAAAAAGTGTTTAATGAAAGAACACTTGCAGCTATTAAGAGTTAACATATAAGTGGGGTAGTATTTGGACTGTGCTATTATATTATTAATCATTAATGAAGCTGCTACAGCATTAGTTAATTTTCCCTAAAAACACTCCTTTTTCTCAATCACTTACACCTACACTCTCCACACCACTTTTGCTGCTAACATACACATTTTCCAAGTAAGAAATACTTTAAAATGTCTTCATACGAAGGGTCTAAGCTGCAATATTTATAGCTACAGGCAAGATTTAAATCATGGCAGGTCCTGACACTGATGATCAATACAGGTTCACTGATATTAGAAAATTCTTCGTTTCTCACATTCTGGCAGGTAAAATGAATTATACATTGCCTTCAAATAAAGAAGCACTGTTCTGATTATCCTGTATTTCAATTTAAAGTCTAAAAATCTTAAATAATTTTAAAATGCATTGTATGCTTGTCTTTAAAGTGTCCGTGTGCTTGAGAAACAAATGTCAACTAGTGTTATTTTACAAGATAAAACATGACCCCAGGAAAAAAAACACCATAGCTACAACATTTATAATATTAACCTAGAGGTATACAGAGCCTTTCAGATAATGTACTCTAACCATGCATTTTTCCATTTAGAAAACTGAGGCCCAAAGAGGTTAATTGACCAGCCTACATTCTGCTTTCACCACGGAATAGTGAAATCAGACCCCATGTCTCCTGATTCCCCATCTAATGTCCTTCATTATACTATTCTATTTGTTACAGAGCTAAAGACTTTTCTTCTTCTTCATAACATGTACTGTTTGACTTGTAGATTAAATGATTTAGGAAGAACTGAACAGTCACGTACCTGATAGTGCATTTTTATTGGGATATTACCTGTGGTAAATGATCTGTTGCGAAGTCTTCATCTCTTTTCATCTTTGAGACTTCAAAACCTACATTCTTTCCTCTGTACTTCAGTGCTTCCTCTAGGACTTTTTGCTATTAGACTGTCCCCAAATGACAGATTGTTATGTAGATACAAATTGGGGTCCACCAGTAGATTTTGTTCTCTTTGAGACCAAGCTAAGTCTTTGAGGCCAAGCTAAGTATAATTCTTTTTTGTATTCCTTAGCAGCTGACACATAGTTGGTAGTTACTATATGTTTGTTAAATGCATTTTTTTAAAGGGTAAAGTTTATAAATTGTATCTTGAATTACAAACAACTTTGAAATGTCTATTTCATTGTTCTCTTTTAGTTATACATAGTAATATAAATTTTTATGGGGCGAAATCATTCTAACAATATAGTGTGTCATTAGTCTTTGTTAATATAATCTCAGCTTCTTGTGTGTCTAAAAGTAGTGATGGATTTATGTTTAAAACAACATATTATGATTAAGTGGCTAATTGATATGGTTAATATACCTATCATTTGTTGAATGCTGTTTCTATGGAAAACTCTTCAGGAACATTTATATTATTTTTCCTTCTCACAACAAAACTGTAAATAAAAGAAATATTGTCCCCGTTTCACATGAAGAAGCTGAGACTTAGAAGAGTTAATAAGTCACTCAAGTAGATATAGCTAGTTAGTTGTGGATTTGAATAGTTCTTTCCTGACTTCAAAGTTTTTGTTCTTTTTTTAAAATTTTTTTTTATTTCAGCATATTATGGGAGTACAAATGTTACATATATTGTTTTTGCCCTACTCAAGTCAGAGTTTCAAGCGTGTCCGTCTCCCAGATGTGTGCAATGCACCCATTAGGTGTGAATATACCCGTTCTCTCCTGCCCCCTCCTACCTGCCCAACACGCAATGAATGTTATTACTATATGTGCACTTAAGTGTTGGTTAGTTAAGTCAGTTAATACTAATATGGTGCTTGTTTTTCCATTCTTGTGATACTTAGTCGAATGGGCTCCACCTCTATCAGGATAGTACAAGAGGTGCTAGATCACCATTGTTGTGGCTGAGTAGAACTCCATGGTATACATATACCACATTTTATTAATCCACTTATGTATTGATGGGCACTTGGGTTGTTTCCACATCTTTGCAATTGTGAATTGTGCTGCTATAAACATTTGAGTGCAGATGTCTTTTTTATAGAACGTCTTTTGTTCTTTTGGGTAGATGCCCAGCAATGGGCTTACTGGGTCAAATGGTAGTTCTACTTTTAGCTCTTTGAAGAATCTCCATATTATTTCCCATAGAGGTTGTACTAGTTTGCAGTCCCACCAGCAGTGTATGAGTGTTCCTATCTCTCTGCATCCATGCCAGCATTCATTGTTTTGGCACTTGTTGATAAAGACCACTGTCACTGGAGATAAGTGATACCTCATTGTGGTTTTGATTTGCATTTCTATGATGATTAAAGATGTTGAGCATTTTTTCATATGTTCCTTGGACCTTAGTCTATCTTCTTTTTTTTTTTGGAGACAGAGTCTCACTTTGTTGCTCAGGCTAGAGTGAGTGCCGTGGCGTCAACCTAGCTCACAGCAACCTCAATCTCCTGGGCTCAAGGGATCCTATGCCTCAGCCTCCCAAGTAGCTGGGACTACAGGCATGCGCCACCATGCCCAGCTAATTTTTTGTATATATTTTTTTTAGTTGGTCGATTAGTTTCTTTCTATTTTTAGTAGAGACAGGGTCTCACTCAGGCTGGTTTCGAACTCCTGACCTTGAGCGATCTGCCCGCCTCGGCCTCCCAGAGTGCTAGGATTACAGGTGTGAGCCACCGTGCCCAGCTAGTCTATCTTCTTTTAAAAAGTTTCTGTTCATGTCCTTTGCCCACTTTTTGATAGGATTGTTTGATTTTTTTCTTGCTGATTTTCCTGAGTTCTATATAGATTCTAGTTAGCCCTTTATTGGATAAGTAACCTGCGAATATTTTCTCCCATTCTGTAGATTGTCTGTTTGCTCTCATTTTAGTTTCCTTGGCTGTGTAGAAGCTTTTTAATTTGATCAGGTCCCATTTATTTATTTTTATTGTTGCTGTGATTGCCTTTGGGGTCTTCTTCATAAATCTTTCCCTAGGCCAATGTCTGTAAGAGTTTTTCCAACAGTTTCTTCTAGAATTCTTATGGTTTCATGCCTTAAGTTTAAATCTGTTATCCACCATGAGTTGATTTTTGTGAGAGGTGATAGGTGCAGATCCTGCTTCCATCTTCTACATGTGGCTCTCCAATTTTCCCAGCACCATTTATTGAATAAGGGTTCTTTTCCCCAGTGTGTGTTTTTGTCTGCTTTGTCAAAGATTAGATGGCTATGTGAGAATAGTTTTATATCTGGGTTCTCAGTTCTGTTCTTGTGCCAATACCATGCTATTTTAGTTACTATAGCCTTGTAGTATAGCTTGAAGTCTGGTAAATTGATGCCTCCCAATTTGTCATTTTTGCTTAGGATTGCTTCTGCTATATGGGGTCTTCTCTGGTTCCATAGGAAGCATAAAATTATTTTCTCTAGATCTGTAAAACATGATGTTGGTATTTTAATAGGGATTGCATTGAATCTATAGATCACTTGGTAGTATAGACATTTTAACAATATTGATTCTGCCAATCAGTGAGCATACTTGAGTATGGTTTTCCACCTGTTTACATCCTCTACTATTTCCTTACTCAGTATTTCATAGTTTTCGCTGTAGAGGTCTTTTACCTCCTTAGTTAAATATATTACTAGATATTTTATTTTCTTTATTGCTATTGTGAAGGGTATTGAGTCTTTAATTTGGTTCTTGGCTGGCCCTGTGGTGCAATGGGTAGCAAAGATACCCATTGGACTTGTAGCAAAGCTTTTGTTTTTTTCTACTTCATCATGCTATTGTATTGAAAAATTTCCCAATAAGCTAAAATGACATAAAGACTTTGTGTTTGAAGAAATGCATCACTGGTGATATAGAATTCTTTTGCAGATGCATGGTTTAAACTCCTTTCATAAAATGTCTTCAGTATTCAGTGGCCTAACACAATAGGAGTTTTTTTGTTTGTTTTTTTTTGAGACAGAGTCTCGCTTTCTTGCCTAGGCTAGAGTGAGTGCCGTGGCGTCAGCCTAGCTCACAGCAACCTCAAACTCCTGGGCTCAAGCGATCCTCCTGCCTCAGCCTCCCGAGTAGCTGGGACTACAGGCACGAGCCACCATGCCCGGCTGATTTTTTATATATATTAGTTGGCCAATTAATTTCTCTATTTTTATGGTAGAGACGGGGTCTCGCTCAGGCTGGTTTTGAGCTCCTGACCTTGAGCAATCCACCCGCCTCAGCCTCCCAGAGTGCTAGGATTACAGGCATGAGCCACCGCGCCCGGCCACAATAGGAGTTTTATTTTCTCACTCACATAAACTCTAAAATGAATGATCAGGCTAGGCGCAGTGGCTCATGCCTGTAATCCTAGTACTCTGGGAGGCCGAGGCTGGAGGATCACTTGAGGTCAGGAGTTAGAGACCAGTCTGAACAAGAGTGAGACCCCATCTCTACTAAAAATAGAAAACTTAGCCCGGCATAGTGGCATGTGCCTGGAATCCCAGCTACTCAGGCTGAGGCAAGAGAATCACTTGAGCTGAGGAATTTGAGGTTGCTGTGAGCTAGGCTGACATCACAGCACTCTAGCTCAGTGACACTCCTTCTAAAATAAAATAATGAAATAAAGTATAAAATGAAATCAATAGACAGTTCTCCAAGCATTGGTTCAGGCTCTTTACATATTGTGACCCTGTTGGCATTGTGTGGCTTCCAAGGCAGAAAGGGCATGGAGGATTACTTGGATGGTTTTTATGGGCAAGGACTGAAGTGGCACATATAACTTCCACTAGGATTCTGTTGACTACAGCTTAATTTTATGGCCACACTTAATCATAAACAGGTTGTATAATAGAGTCTATCTGATGCCCAAGAAGAAGAAATAAACAGCTAGCCACTCTCTCTCACAGTATCTTTAATATGTAAGTAAATCTCATAAATCAGTAAGAAAATGACAGGCATAGCCCCCAGTAGAAAAATGGGCAAAGGCACTATACAAAAGAAGAAAAATAATCACTAAATATATGCAAATATGCTTTATTTAGCACAAATCAAAGAAACACAAATTAAAACAACAGTGTAATAACGTTTTTTAATCTATCTAATTGGTGTATTTAATGGCAGGAGTCTAGGAAAATAGGTCTACTCATAAGTAGGTCATGGATGTGTTAAATTGGCTTAGCCTTTCTGGTGACCTTTTTGACAATATGTTTGTTATCAACATTTTATATGAGCATACCCTTTGATCTAACAATTCTTCTAATAGTTTATTCTAAGGAAATAAATGGACAAGAACCCCAAAATGTATAAATTAAAATGTCCATTGCTACTTTGTTTATAAAGCAAAAAAAAAAATGGAAATAAGTTAAATGTCCATGAATAAGGGATTGATTAAATTCCATATAGTAGAATACAGTGTAACCATTAAAGAGTATGAAATAGATATATATGCGTTAACATTGAAAGATGTCACATTTTTAACTAAAAAACATAGATTTGAGAGTAAAATCCCAATTATATAAAATATGTGTGTATATGTAAATACATATAAATGTGCATATGTGTGTATGCATATATGCATATATTTAAACAGAAAATGTCTAGAAGTATATAAATAAGTGTTAACAGTTTTCTTGGGTGGGATTATGGAAGATTACCACTTTCTACTTTATTTCTGTATTTTTTGCCTTTTTTGGTAATAAACAGATTAATTTTATAATGAAAATACTATCTTTAAAAAGCAAATTGCTTCAAATCTTCTTAAATAAATCTGTTTTATGATCATACAAATCTTAAGTTTTTAAATAGTATGCTTTTTAAATTTGGTACTTTAAAATCATCACCCACAATGCTTTATGTAGTATTTGTTTATATAACACACATCTATTATTTATCTTTGTATATCTGATTTTAAATTATTCTAAATAACTAGAGAGTCAGTAGTGAGAAGTATGAAATTTTAAGTCTCCTGAGAAATGGAAGATAATGTAAGGTTGATTATCTTAGTTGTGTGAGAGAGGTTTTGAATCTCAAAAACAAATGCTTATTTTCTGAAGAGAGATTTTCTAAGAGAATCCAAATTATAAAGGTGTTCAGCTATCTGTGTTGAAATCCTAGCTCTACTATTTGCTAGCCACTCGACTTTGAGTAAGTTATTTAACTCCGTGTACCTCGATCTCCTCATCTATAAAATGAGGATAGTGGCTGGGCGCGGTGGCTCACGCCTGTAATCCTAGTACTCTGGGAGGCCAGTCTGAGAGGATCACTCAAAATCAGGAGTTTGAAACCAGCCTGAGCAAGAGGGAGACCCCGTCTCTACTAAAAATAGAAAGAAATTAATTGCCCAACTAAAAATATATAGAAAAAATTAGCTGAGCATGGTGGCGCATGCCTGTAGTCCCAGCTACTTGGGAGGCTGAGGCAGAAGGATTGCTTGAGCCCAGGAGTTTGAGGTTGCTGTGAGCTAGGCTGACACTACGGCACTCTAGTCGGGCAACTGAGTGAAACTCTGTCTCAAAATAAATAAATAAATGAGGATAGTCATAGGACTTACCTTGTAAGATTGTTATAAGCATTAAAAGAGATAATTGTAGTACAGTGTAGGTAAATAATAAACAATAGTTATTATTCTTACTTTTCTAAGTTTTTTACTTCCTAATGTGGTTTTTTTGTTTGTTTGTTTGTTTGTTTTGTGTGGGTTTGATTCTGTATTAGGTTCAGAGCATCATTCGCTCCCAAACCAGTATGGGTATGCGTCACAGAGATCGTCCTACTACTGGGAACACCCTCAAGTCTGGCTTGTGTTCAGCCCTCACAACCTACTTTTTTGGAGCTGATCTCAAGGGGAAGCTGACAATCAAAAACTTCCTTGAATTTCAGCGTAGACTTCAGCATGATGTTCTGAAGCTAGAGGTAGGTGTTCCTTGGACTTCAGAAGATCCATCACATATGGAGCCACTGGGCTAGGAGGGTTTGTACAGTAGGTGTCCTTTCAGTTTGTCTCCAACTGTGAGAAGCGATTGGTTTGAACCTTATTGGTGATCTACAAATTGACCGCAGGCAGGAAATAACATATTCTGTGAAAATGTCATGGAGTAAGGTGGTTCTAAACCAAAAAATTCTGAATTGAACATCTTAGTTGTCTTTGGATCTCCAACTTATATAGAAAAAAACTTCAGTGGTCAGAGCAGTTCACAACCTGAGCATGTATCCCCACTTTTATGTTTATTGTGTGGAAGGTACCAGAAAGTAGAGATGAAGACGCATAATAAATAGCTCTTTCTATGAATGTTTGCAAAGGTAATGACAGCCAGAAACACAAAATATCAGAATAAAAATACATGTGCTCACAGTTGCAAAGGTGTCTTACTGCATTTGGAGATTTACAAGTTTACTTTTCCACTTACTTTAGACCATCATGCTAGTAGTCAGTCACTGTGGACAACTCTCTAATTACCATTCCTGCATTTATATTTAATGAATTAAATGTGTTTTGGGTTAATTGGCTGTTCTGTTAAGTTCAAAATATTCACCAAATGCCTTCTTTATGCCCTTTGTCTGGAGACAAAAAATGAAGTCTCTGATTTCTTGATATTTTTAAAAATTCCCTTTTACTGATGTTTCTCAACCTCTTTTTCTTTCAATACATGCCTTTCTTTAATATTATTTGAAATGTCAAAACATTAAATACTGTGACTAAACACATATAAAATTATTGGAGAAAAGCACTGCTTTGTTTTTAAACTACATATATTACTTCTCTGTCTGCTCTCCCATTTTCCCCAAGATTCTAATATACTGTTCTACTTTTTGTACCCACTTGACTCAGTTTGAGACAAGTTAGAAAATCACAGCTGAATTCCAATTATCCTTAAGAATGCTGTTTAATATTCATACTCTAGGAGAAAAGCAGAATAGATAATATTAAAGTTCAGATCAAATTTTGAAATGTGCTTTTGTACGTATTTTTTTGAAAATGATGTAATTGATATTCAGAGAATTCACCTCAGAAAAACAAAGTAATGATGCCAGGCATAGTGGCACATGCTTGTAGTCCCAGCTACTAGGGAAACTGAGGCATGAGGATCGCTTAAGCCCAAGAGTTCAAGGCCAGCCTGAGCAACTGGGCAATGTAGTGAGACTCTGTTTCTAAAAAATAAAAGGAAAGGAAAGGAATCTCTGCAATTAAGCTACACTTCTTGTAGAGGCTCTTATAGCCCCCATAACAGGTGGCAAGGGCTTTCTATACATCAGGTCCTCAAATATCATCATTTCATTCAACATTCTTTCATTGTAACATTGATGAGGGAAATATATCAATTCTTGGCTGAAGCCACAATCTGTGCAGAGTTTGCACATTCTCCCCATGGCATGGGTTTTCTCCAGGTGCTCCAGTTTCTTCCCACATCCCACAGGTGTGCATGTTTGGAGAATTAGCATGTCTAAATAGTCCCAGTCTGAGTGGGTGTGGGTTTGTGTGTGAGTGTCCCCAGCAACGGAATGGTGTCATGTTCAGAGTTGGTCCCCACTTTGCACCCGGAACTGCCAAAATAGTCTATATCCATCCTCTACCCTCAACTGGAATAAGTGGGTTAAAAATGAATGCATAAATTAATACAAATTATTATAAAATAAAAATTCGTAAAGTAGATGATAATCATACAAATGCACAGCAGTAAACAATGCAATATAAAAGCACTCAGCAAGCCCACCATATGTGTCATGTTTTCAAACTGTGTAGTGGGAGGGGGTGCTTCTTATAATTTTCACTTTGAAAACATTCATTCCTTGATTTCACCCACCACCATGATGACTACCATCACTCAGTGATTCACCAAAAATTGGGTAAATCATTATCTTACTTGTTTTTTGTTAATCTTTTTTAATATATATATATATATATATATATATAGCTCACATTGATTTCAATGTTTAAGATTAGAAGTGTTTTGAGTCTTTATTTAGAAATTTGGTGATGTTTTTGTGATCAGAAATATGCCACAGGAACTTAACTCTTATTTATATCAATTAGGTGATAGTAAAATTGGTTTTGTTATACATCGTTTCACTTAAAGTCACGGGTTCTAAGAATCTGTTGATGATGTTAAGTGAGGACTTACTGTGTAGTAAGAGAATGTTTCCCTAGTCTAACTCCCTTATAATGATGGATAGGTAGCTTTCTCTGTCTAGTGAAAAGTACAGGCTAAGTAAGCATTAGGAAAGGTAGTGAAATGTTTAGATTTCAAAGGTTTTTCTCCATTGCATGCAGAGGAATATGACACATCAACCTAGCAAACTACTTGAAAAGATTTCAACAACAATTGAAATAAAAGAGATTATCTGGTCAGCGCTCAGTTAACCAGAACATTCTAGTTAGTGAAGTTTTGCTTTTGTCTAGTTGTACAGGGAAGGCTCTGTCTCAGAATAACCACAGTACTCAGGTTTTTTGCCAATTAACTTGCCACAGTAAACTGTAACAAATAATATAGTTCAAATAAAACTTCGTGAAATGAACAAAATTTATGTCCAATAGCATTTAAGCATTAGGCTTGTAGAACTTTATTTGGAAATGGTACTGTTACTATTTTTACTCTGTGGAAAGCAAATACTTATCAGGCAATGAGTTTTATTTTGTTCACTGATTTATATTGAATTGAGTATTTTATATATAAAATATACTAGATATGTTACAACAACAACAACAAAAATATATATGCATACACAAAAAAGCATAGTGTTTACCTTTGTGAAGTTTGCATTCTTATAGAAACATTCCAATATACTACTCAGAGTATAGAAGAACGAAGTAGAATTCATGTAACAATTTTTGTGTAAGGGTTAATATGTACTAGGATTCAAGTCATATTATACCCTGGTTCCTAGTGTGCATACCCAGACTTGTCTTCTTTGGAAACATTATAACATAATCTGGAAATGTAAGTGATTTAACTTGTTAATTATATAATTATAATTTTAAAAGTATAAATCCATAAAATGTAGTTAGAAAATAAAGCACAAACTAGGTGGTACTTTTAACAAAAACAATACGGATCAACCAGAGAGCTGAGCAGGTACCAGCCTGACCACAGTCAAGCCCAGTACTCATTCCTGGAAATACAAATGGGAATCTAGAGAAACAGAGCATAGGACTTTCATCTTGCTTCCTGAGATGCCGTAGAGCCGAAAGCCCTCTAACATATTATGTAGATTTTCAATAAGGCAAAAAGATTATGAAGCAGATTAGAGATTTCATACATGTGTCCCTGTACATACCCTACCCCCAAATGCAGAAGAAAAGATATGTAAAAGACAGTCATGTCTAGGGTGCTTATTCTGGAAAGCTCTCTTGTGTTTGGCATTGACGCTATAGGCTTTGGGCCAAGACGTACCAAGACTGTTCTCATTTGTCAGTCAGCAGTGCTTCATGTGAAGGGACCAGCAGAATCTTGTGAAAGAACTCACCCCACCATGAAGTAAGTGTTCTATGAGTGGTTATTCTTTCCATGTAATGGCGCAGGTCTAGTGCTATGGTTTGAATATGCCCCCCCCCCCCAAGTTCACATGTTGGAAATTTACTTGCCATAGTAACACTGTTGAGAGGCAGAACCTTTAAGGGATGGTTAGGTCATGAGGGCTCTGCCTTTGTGAATGGATTAGTGCTTTTACCATGGGAGTGAGTTAGTTATTGCAGTAGTGGGCTCCTGATAAAGGGTAAGTTCAGCTCCACATTTGCTCTCTGTCTCATATGCTTACTTTGCCCTTCTATCATGGGGATGACCCTTGCAAGAGCCAGTGCCATGCTTTTGGACTTCTCAGCCTTCAGAACCATGAGCCAAATAAACTTCTGTTCTTTATAAGTTAACCAGTCTGTGTACTCTCTTATAGCAGCAGCAAATGGAATGAGATATCCAGTGAATTATGTGCCTTCTTATTGATAGCCCCTTATTTTAACTTTCATCACTCAGTACTGTGTCTTCCTAACTAGATTTTGTGTTTCTTTGAGGAAGTGTGACTAGCAGAAAGAGTGTATGCTTTGTTACTAATGAGGCAAAGGTTAAAATTTTGGTTATACCACTTACTGGCTATGTGACACTTAAGGAGTTATTTATTCTCTCAAAGCCTAGTTCCTCATTTGTAAAACAGGGCAATGGTTAAGTGACATGATATTTGTTATAGGCTGAATTGTATTCTCTCAAAATTCATATGTTGAAGTCCTCACTCTCAGTACCTGAGAATGTAACCTTATTTGGAGATAACATCTTTAAAGAAGTGTTGAAGTTAAATGAGGCTATTAAGGTGGGCTCTAATCCAGTCTGACTGATATCCTTATAAGAAGAGGAAATTTGGATACACAGAGACACAAAGGGTAGACATGCACAGAGAGACAGTCATGTGAAGAAGCAACTAGAGGGCAGCCATCTGTTAGTCAAGAAGAGAAGCCTAAGAGGAAACCAACCCTGCTGGCACCCAGAGCTTGAATTTACAGCCTCCAGAACTGTAAGAAAATAAATTCCTGTTATTTAGGCCACCTAGTCTATAGAATTTTGTTATGGCAACCCTATCATATTAATTCAGTGTTACATACCTAACACCATCTGGCATGTATTAATGCTGTGCCTTTAATATGTTTTCACCTTCTCTTGTATACCCGCTGCCACCTACTATGGCAGTAGACATATAGTAAGTACTTTTTATAGAGAGACAGAGAGAGAGAAGGTCTTACTCTGTTGCCAAGGGTGGAAGGCAGTGACATGATCATAGCTCACTGCAACCTCGAATTCCTGGGCTCCAGTGATCCTCCTGCCTTTGCCTCCCAAAGTGCTGGGATAACAGGCATAAGCCACTGCACCCAACCAATAGTAGGCACTTAAACAGGTCATCTCACTTGAATGATTGAAAGGCCTTACTTTTATTTTGGAGTCGTTTTCTGATGAAACATCTGGAAAATGAAAGCAATTTTTGTTTTAATTTCACTTTTCAAACTTTGGGTAATTTCTCCCCTCACTGAATATGAAATATAATCTCATCATCACAGACAAGAAGAAAACAGAAATGATTAATAGTATCTTAATAACTTTTGTATGGGTTTTATAATTCCATCATTCTTTCTAGCTTTCTCTTACTAGTTTTATTTCATTACTTATCTACTTTAAAATTTCAGATTACAGAGATGTATTGTTCCGTTTAATTGTTTCTATCTTTTTCTTATCACACAGTAACTTTAAGAGTAAAAAGAATGCTATTTGTCTGTCAAACTTAATTTCCAGAGGGTTCAGGAAAGAGATAAAAGTTTATGAACATTTATTAAGTGTCCTACTATGAGCCAGGCACTTTACATTTATTATATGCCTACTTTATTTTAATTCTCAACAACCCTACCAGGCTTAGTGGTATTATACCCATGCTCCAGATATAAAAACTAAAACTCAGAGCAATAAAAGTCATAGAACTATTATATGATAGAGCTAAGATTCCAACTCAGGTCTGTACCACATTGCCTTTCAGACTAAACTATTTCTGCTCTTTGTCTCTTAGTTCTTTTAGTCTGAGATGAGGTGTCTCTACCTGATATATTTGGGACTCTAGAGAAAAATAAAAGCTTCATAATTTTAGAGAGAGAAAAAGAACTAAATTTCATAAATACGTACAGTATATCTTCTTTAGTACCACCATTTCCCAGTTCCTTTGCTACTCAAGTTGAGTCTTATGACTGAGAAGAAATACACTCTTTTTTGTTTGTAACATACTACCTGTACTAGCCATTTAATTAAATTTAATCATGAGAATTATTAGCTGTTAGATTTTTTAAAATATTTTAATACTCTTAATTCCAGTTATATTTTTTAATTCTACCGTTTTTCTCTATTTGCAAACTCAAAAAGCAAAGATTTAAAGTAATGACTTAAGAATACAAGGTTGGTTTTAAAAATTCTCTTTTGAAGTTATTAAAAATTCCATCTAAGGCTACCAAGAACCATTGAGTTGAGTTCCTTGGAGACAGCTGCCAAGTTTAACTCTGATTAATATATTCATTGATTTCTTGAAGACTGTAACAAGTAGAATGTCAGTCAAAAATGAAAGGTAATAGAAAGATTATGGTTAATTTTAATTGGGGGTGAGGGGAAAAAAGGAGCTGTCATGTCAAAGAAAAGTAAAAACTAATTTGTACAAGAAAGAAGAATCCAACCC
Organism: Microcebus murinus; assembly: GCF_040939455.1. NCBI lineage: Eukaryota > Metazoa > Chordata > Mammalia > Primates > Cheirogaleidae > Microcebus > Microcebus murinus. Next base: position 54,600,836 of record NC_134117.1, on the reverse strand, counting down.
CAGAATATCAACAAGGACACTGAAGAGGTATTATCCATTATCCAACAGAATTCCAATCTGTAGCATGATCTCTTTTATAAGTTGGGATTCACATGTTTATCACATAATCAATAAAATTGACATGTTTTAAGATATCACGAGTATCAATTATGTGAAAGTAAATTAGATATGATTCCAAGAATAATAACTGTCTTATATTCCCAGACTTCAAGAAAAAATATTGAGGTTAACTAAATGTGTTCAATCAGGAAGAAAGATAAAAGGGAGACAAAGAACTATGGTAGTTATTCTCATGTGTCAAGAAGAGTAGAGCAAAAAATAGGAGAATTAATTTAAATATTAAGGAGTTTTTTAAAAAATTATTACTACAACTAGATGATTAAAAGGGCCAAGCGCGGTGGCTCACACCTGTAATCCTAGCCCTCTGGGAGGCCAAGGTGGGTGGATCGTTTGAGCTCAGGAGTTCGAGACTAACCTGAGCAAGAGTGAGACCCTGTCTCTACTAAAAATAGAAAGATATTAACCAGACAACTAAAAAATATATAGAAAAAATTAGCCGGGCGTGGTGGTGCATACCTGTAGTCCCAGCTACTCAGGAGGCTGAGGCAGAAGGATTGCTTACGCCCAGGAGTTTGAGGTTGCTGTGAGCTAGGCTGATGCCATGGCATTCTAGCTTGGGCAACAGAGTGAGACTCTGTCTCAAATTTTAAAAAATGATTAAAAGGAGATTCTAGAATAGCCTACCCTTTAAGTCATCAAGCTGACATCTTCGTACCCATCTTTTTAAAGTGCTAAAGTAGAATTAAATCCATCTGATGGAAAGGACCATATTAAAGGACAAGACTTCATTCCTTTCCTGGACAAAAGATTGTAGAAAAGGAGACCAGAAAGCAAGAAAGGTTTCAAACACACACTTGCTGGAACTAGAACTCTTGTTAAGCAGATTTCCTTTTGCACTAATAGCCCAGTTTTGTTTTGTTTGTTATGTTTTCTGGGAAAGTAATTCTATTATGTAAACTCTAGGATGAGAGTTGAATCAAGAAACAAAATGAGATATTCAATGGATGTCCTTTGGTTTTATTCTTCCAGTTTTGCCTTTACAAAGCAGAATATGGATATGAATAAATGTATAGTTTCTTATTCCATCCTTAGATGTTTTCATCTTGAATTTTCCAGAAATCAGAAGGGTTTATTAAAGAGTACAGTAGTACCCCCTTATCTGTGATTTTTCTTTCTAAGGTTTCACTTTTCTGCAGTCAGCTTCTCTTTGAAAATATTAAATGGAAAATTCCAGACATAACTCATAAGTTTCAAATTGGTGCTCTTCTGAGTAGCACTATGCAATCTCACACAGTCCTGCTCCATCATGTCCAGGATATGAATCATCCCTTTGTCCAGCAATTCCAGGCTGTCTACACTACCTACCTATTAGTTACTTGGTAGCCATCTTCATTATGAGATTGATGTTGTGGTATCAGCGTGCTTGTGTTCAAGTAGTCCTTATTTTACTTGATAATGAACCCAAAGCACAATCGTAGTGATGCTGGCTATGCAGGTATGTCAAAGAGAAGCTGTAAAGTGCTTCCTTTAAGTGAAAAGGTGAACGTTCTTCACTTAATATAAGGAAGAGGCAAAAATCATATACTGAGGTTGCTAAGAACTATAGTAAGAGCAAAGCTATCTGAAATTATGTAGAAGGGGGAGAAAATCATGCTAGTTTAACTGTTGCACTTCAAACTGCAAAAGTTACAACCACAGTGTAACTTTCCATTCTCTTAGTACTACTTAGTTAAGGAGGAGACAGCATTAAATTTGTGGGTAGAAGATATAACAAACATATTCTGAGTGACAGCAATTGGGTTCCCTCCTATACTTGGTTTCAGTCCTCTACTGGGGGTCTTAAAATGTATCCCCTGAGGATAAAGGGTAACTACTGTTCTTGTCTCATGTAGTTATTTATAACTTTAATGAGCTAACAATATGTTTAAAGGTATTTTTAAAAACTATTACAATAATAACAGTCTCCACTGTAGAAAATTATAATGTTTTGGTTACAGTAATAAAATTCTTTGGTTTGGGTTACAGTAATAAAATTTGTTTGGTTACAGTAATAAAATTCTTTTACTAGTACATATTTTTAGAAAAATATAAAGCACTTAGTCAATGTATCGGGTTTTATCCTTATAAAGCTGTGGTGAGGAAAGGCCATAACACACATCATTTTCCCAAATGTTAAAAAAAAAAAAAGGAATCTATTATTTTCATAGAAAGAAATTTAGGTAGTTAAAATAGTATTGCAAATTGTGGGGAAATAGGAAAATTACAAGTCTGATATATTCCCATCCTCATTCCTCACAAGAAACTCTTCTTGCCTCCTAAACAATGTCATTATTCAAAAAAAAAGTCACTATTCCAAGCATGTATGTATATATAAAATATTTTTATTTCTTGCTTCTTTCAAATTATTTATCTTGATGCTTTATTTTTTAAATTCAGACATTTGTTTTTTCACTAAAAATTAACAAATTGGATCAATGACATGCTCCATCCAACCTAGTCATCTTTGCCTAGGGCACCAAGGGATTTTTCAGGAAATAATCATTGCTTTAAAAATTAGATATAATTACATAAATATAAAAGAATAAAATGTAATCTTCCTCAGTCATTTTTATAAGTCACTCATGTGTTGATATCAACACTGTTTGAAACTAATTGTATTGTCTCTCTTTAAATACATCATGGCATAGAGTAGGTCCAATATCTTGCTCTGATAAGACCAGCTTAGCTCTCGAGGTGAGCTAGTTTAACAAGAAAAGCCAATGTCTTGCAATTCCCTTTGCCCTCTCCAGCTCAAGTTTTCTTCATTTGTAGCTTATAAGTTCACTGGCAGTAAAATCAGACTGAACATACTATGCAGTCATGTGTCACTTAACAACGAGGATACATTCTAAGAAATACATCCTTAGGCAATTTCATCATTGTACAAACATCATAGAGTGTACTTACACAAACCTAGATGGTGTAGCCTGTTCCTCCTAGGCTATAGACCAGTATGGCATGTTACTGTACTGAATACTGTGGGCAAGTGTAACACAATGTTAAGTATATCTAAACATATCTAAACATAGAAAAAGTACAGTAAAAATATGGAATAAAAGGTAAAAAATGGTACACCTGTGTAGAGTTTGAAAGAGTATAGAAACATGAATGGACCTTGCAGGACTGGAAGTTGCTTTGGGTGAGTCAATGAGTGAGTGGTGAATGAATGTGAAGGTCCATGACATTACTATACTTGACACTATAGACTTTTATATACCCCGTATACTTAGACTATACTAAATTTATAAAACAAAGTAATTATGCTACACCATCACAATGTCACTAGATGATAGGAATTTTCCAGCTCCATTATAATCTTGTGGGACCACTATCATATAAGTAGTCCATCTTTGACTGAAACATCCTAATGCGACATATAACTGTATATGGTGGAATATCCATGGTGACATAAGGTTCCTTGGATATTGTAAATACAACCTTGATACTACTTTGATAATTTGATACTACTTTGTAAAAGTATACCAAAAAGCACTTTTTTGTTTGACATGTTTTAGAGAATGGAGGGAAAGTTTTTTGTTTTTGTTTTGTACATAGATGGTGTCTCTCTTTGTCACCCAGGCTGGAGTGCAGTGGCATGATCATAGTTCACTGCAGCCTTGAACTCCTGGCTCAAGTGATCCTCCTGCCTCTGCCTTCTGAGTAGGTGGTACTACAGTGTCCACCACCATGTCTGGCTAATCTAGAGACAGGGTCTTGCTATGTTACCCAGACTGGTCTCAAATTCCAGCCTCAGCCTCCCAAAGTGCAGGGAATACAGGCATGAGCCACCATACCTAGCTGAGGGAAAGTTTTTTAAGGGTAACTTTATTGCTTAAATATATTATGTGGACAAGATTTTTTAAAGGCATTATCACTTCTGAATCTGGCCTTTCAGACTGATCATTAAAGTACAGAAAACTATTAAAGATTAATATTTTTCTTTGATTTGCAGATAGCTTTGCAATTCTAAAGTCAATATGTTAGGCCGGGCGCCGTGGCTCACGCCTGTAATCCTAGCTCTTGGGAGGCCGAGGCGGGCGGATTGCTCAAGGTCAGGAGTTCAAAACCAGCCTGAGCAAGAGCGAGACCCCGTCTCTACTATAAATAGAAAGAAATTAATTGGCCAACTGATATATATATATAAAAAATTAGCCGGGCATGGTGGCGCATGCCTGTAGTCCCAGCTACTCGGGAGGCTGAGGCAGAAGGATTGCTCGAGCCCAGGAGTTTGAGGTTGCTATGAGCTAGGCTGACGCCACGGCACTCACTCTAGCCTGGACAACAAAGCGAGACTCTGTCTCAAAAAAAATAAATAAATAAATAAATAAAGTCAATATGTTAGTGATACCTTTAGAACACTTGGCAATCTTCAGGATTTTCCTGAAATCAGATACCTTTTATGTTACATTCTAAGTTCATTTTAAACTGTCCACAAGATAAAAGGAGCTCAGAAATAAGTCATAAAGATTTGATCTTTCTCCAGTGGAAACTTTTCTTCAATCTATCATTCAAATAGTCTTAACATTTTTTAGTAGAATACAGGTGCTTCTTAATTTATGAATGACTTGTGTACCAATGTATAAAAAGTTCATAGATCATTTATTTGAAATTCAGAATGTAGGGATGGTTAAATTTTTAGTCTCACATTCAACAGAATATTTAATTTACAATAGAAATGTAATACACTACAATGAAAAATGGTATAAAGGAAGGTGATTGCAAATTTATAGTTTGATATTTAGTCTACATATACACATCTAGCTGCAGTAGTCCATGGATTTAGAACTCTAGCAGTTTCAAGCATTTTAACAAAAGTTTGACTATATACTGCATAATAAAAATACTAGGCCGGGCGCTGTGGCTCACGCCTGTAATCCTAGCTCTTGGGAGGCCGAGGCGGGTGGATTGCTCAAGGTCAGGAGTTCAAAACCAGCCTGAGCAAGAGCGAGACCCCGTCTCTACTATTAATAGAAAGAAATCAATTGGCCAACTGATATATATATAAAAAATTAGCCAGGCATGGTGGCACATGCCTGTAGTCCCAGCTACCAGGGAGGCTGAGGCAGAAGGATCGCTCGAGCCCAGGAGTTTGAGGTTGCTGTGAGCTAGGCTGACGCCACGGCACTCACTCTAGCCTGGGCAACAAAGCGAGACTCTGTCTCAAAAAAAAAAAAAAAAAAAAATACTAGCCAACATTCTTTTTTCCAACATTCCATTGGCAATAGCCAACATTTCTTGACAGTTTACTGTGAGTTAGACACTATTCTAAGTGCTTTATGTACAAATGCTTCTTCACATATGATGGATTTATGTCCCAGGAAAAACATCATAAGTCAAAAGTACATTTAATGCCCCAAATAAACCCATCATAAAGTCAAAAAATTATAAGTGGAACCATTGTAAATTGGGGACAATCTGTACAATGTTTCATTTGATCTTCACAATGCTGTGAGGTTGGTATTATAATTTTGACATTTAACAAATGAGGAAACTGAGGCATGAAGACATTAAATAACTTGCCCAAGGTCTCATACATGATAAAGATAGATCTGAGATTTGACCCCAGGCAATCTGGCTCTAGAGTCTTTTCTTAACTACTAACTCACACAAGCTTTCCAGGAACTGTGCTAAATGCTGAAGATACAAAAGAATAAAACATTTTTCTCCTCTACAAAAGCTTATAAAAGTAAGATGCATGAACCAGAAATATTTTGCACAGTGTTATAAGTATAGTATTAGAGATATTATATGAAAGTATAAACTGAGACATGTAAATCAGTCTGTGAGATAAGAGCACAGGAGACTGCTCAAGGAAGTTTTCCTGAAGGTGGCATTATTTGAGTCAACTCTAACTCTGAAATTCATTCTGTCTAAAGAATCGAGTAGTGGATTTTTGTTTGCTCTTTGTTACAGCTATAGATTACATGAGAAGAGGTAAGGGAATGCTGAGTAAGACTGGGATTGGAGCCAAGAGATAGTGATAGAGAAAACAACCTTTCTTACCAAGTTCACTCCAAACCAGGCTTGAATTGATGTGTCCTGTAGGTGTTCTTATGTTGGTAAAGAAACCCTGTGCCCTCGAGGACAGGCCTACAGACATTATTAAGAAACAGATAGAAGCCTGGGCAACAGAGTGAGACCCCATCTCTACAAAAATTTTTTTTAAAAATTAGCTGGATGTGGTAGAATGTGCCTGTAGTCTCAGATACTCAGGAGGCTGAGGCAGGAGGATTGCTTGAGGCCAGGCATTCGAGGCTGCAGTGAGCTATGATTGTGGTGCTACACTCCAGCCTAGGTTACAGAGTAACACCCTGTCTCAAAAAGAAAAACAGATGGAAATTAGGGGGCAGGGTAAGAGAAGAGAAACTTTCTCTAGGTTTCTCCCAAGAGCTAGCTGGGCCTATGGGCAGTTCAAATATGGCCTCTAGATTGGACTTAGAATGAAGAAGCTTGGACGTAATGATATCTAGAGGATCTGAGTAGGTCTTTTTATTTTTATCCCTCTAATAGCCATCTTTAGGTGTGCAAATGCCTTTCAGAATTACAATGTTAGGAATTTATGCACATTTTTAAAAAAAAGAATGAGAGCTAATGGTGACGATGCTATTGTGTGAAAAGAAGCTTCCTTTTCCTTGTTTTCTTTTTTTCCCTTCTTTTAACTAACTTAGCCTCAATTAACTAGTAAATGTAATTTTTTTCTTTCTTAGAAGAAAAGGGGTTTTGTTTATGAAAATAGCTTTAGTCTCTAACTCTAGCTTTAGTCTCACTAACAGCCTTAGTGGACTCAAGGGTATCTAGACAATGTCTTAGGAAGCAGAGCCAGCTTTGCAGTAATTTGTTAATAAATAATGCATTACATGCAGCTTGTTGAATTCATACTCTGAGCAAATACCACTTTACAGGGTCATATATTACATCAGATTATTATCCTCTGAATTCAGTTAACAGCACAGAAATGATTATTTATCAAGTCTCTTTTATTTCTCATTATTTTTCTTATCATTGAATGCCTTTTCTCCCTCCCCACCCACACTCTCCTTATTTGTTTTCTATCAATCTACCATGACATTAACATGAATGTTTTTTTCTTATTAAAGCTACTTGGATTTAGAAACATAAGCATGCAAAAAAATAAAAGAAGAAAAAATTATAATATGAAAGGAAGTTTATTAAAAATTTAAAAACAAAAAAAAGCTACTTGGATTAATGAAATGTAAACTACTTCAGTCATTTCTTAGCATTAGAGAGAGAGAGAGAGAGTGTGAGATCTATGCAAAATAGAAACAAAAATGCATTTCAGGGAAGTAGAGCAACCAGTGCAAACAAGGGAGAAAATAAGAGAAGATGGTGCTTCCTGGAAAACAAAAACAGAACGCAGTAGTCTGGTCATGAAGTGCTTTGTGTGCTGCACTGGAGAATTTGGACATTTTATCCTAAAAGTTACAGGGAACCATTGAAAGGTTTAAAGACAAAAGTGGTGTGATCATATTTGCATTTTTAGAAATATCACTCTAGCGGCATTGTAGAGTATAGATTATCAGAGAGAAAATATGGTTATTGCAGTTGTCCAAGGAAAAAATAATAAGGCAGTCTTAGAAGATAGTAGAGAGGAAAAGGAGTAGGTTTGAGAAATCTTAAAAGGTTCTTGGCAATTGACGTGAAAGATCAGAATTACAGGTAGTGCCATTCACTAAGATAGGGAACACAGGAGAAGTGTTGAGTTTTGTCTTGCACATTTTGAGTTTGAAGTATTTGTGAGACATCTTGGTAGCTTTTCTAGAAGCATTTGGATATATGGATTTAGTGATATGGTTGCAGGTATAGATACAGGATTATTAGCATATAGGGGTCTGTTGATGCATTAAGAATTAATGATCTCACTCAAGGACAGTGTGTATTTACTTGAAGAAAAAAAGAAAGGGACAGAATGCTGTCCTTATGTTTAAGTTGTACAGAACACAGTAAAAAGAGCCTCAGAAGAATGAGCCAGAGGTCAGAAGGATGGGTGTCAATCCAGATCACCCTCATATCCAACTAGAGAAGTGTAACACAAAAATAAAGGAACAAGGGAACTGATGGTATTAAAGTTTTAAAGAGACAGCTATAGGAAGTGTTTTCAGCTTCAGTGTCACATTCTTAGGGCTGCCTTTTCTGGCCACTTTATTTAAAATTGACCCTTTCCCCTATTCAGAAGTTCTTAAAACTATGAACAGTCTGTTTTGTTCACCTGGACTATGTTCAGCACAGAGTATGTACACAATAAATATTTGTCAAACTAGTCAATATATGATAACATTATTAGGATTTTTGAAAACTGGATCTGAATTTAAATTTTACCTCTGTGACCTGTGGAGCCTTAATTTGCTATGTAGAAGTGAGATAATACCTACCTCACAGGTTTGTAGAGAACTTCCTGAAATAAGCAAGCAGCCAGTGGCCGGGCATGGTGGCTCATGCCTGTAATCCTAGCACTCTAGGAAGCCAAGGTGGGAGGATCACTTGAGCTCAGGAGTTCAAGACCAGACTGAGCAAGAATGAGACCCTGTCTCCACTGAAAAAATTAAGCAAAAGACCCAGTTCAACACCTGGCATACATTTTGTATTCTCTAAGGATTTGCTAATTTGTTTTCATTCATAGTCACCCATTAGGGTTTTGTTTGTTTGATTGGTTGGTTTCTGGTGCTTACTGTTAGACTGCTCCATAGAACACCTTCCCACAAAGTGCTGATGTCTCCTGCACTTCTTTCATTATTAGAAGAGGAAGTGAAGGAAGAATCAGTAACCCATACTTCCTGTCATCTCTGTCCAATCTTAACACTCTTTGCAGCTTTGTATCCTTTACAGTTTGAAAGACTTCAAGAAAATTGCCAACTTCATGGTTGTAATGTTGATTCGATTTTTAATCCCAAATCAGTGATTTCCAGTATATCGAACTGGAAAAATAAATGAAGTATATTAACTTCATTGTACTGGAATATATTGATTAGTGAGATGTTTAAATAACATTTTCCAAATTTCCACATAGATGTATTATGGAGCATAATGTCAGAAATTAAGAAAGAAACTGAAGTAGCTTCCTTGAATACATGATTGGTCATTTTCTCTTTATTGGACATCATATACCGTTAATACAAAGTGTTGTCATTATTGCTGAGGATATTGATATTAGTATGCTGTTGTTTTCTTTCCAATGTAGACTTTTCATGGATTTTCTGTGCTATTAAAGTTGGCAAAGAGCAAACTGAGAAATTCTGGAAGAATCTCATTTGCTATGATAGAATTACTTTACCCATTTGGTGGGCTTTTTGTTCTTGTCATGGTAGTTATTCTCTCTCTCTCTCTCCCTCTCTCTCTCTCATTAAATGCTATTTGGGATGAATTAAAGTTAATAGGGTTAATTTAATATGACAGTTGCTCTTGTCCAAGGTGATGTGGCTGATGCTGTGACTCCCGCTCTGGTGTTGGTGTCACTATACCATCACTACAATACATTCCTGCTCAGTCTCTAGTGATTCTTCAAAGTAGAAAGTAAGACAGTTCCTAACCCCTTCCCTCTAAAATTGAAGCACTAAAACTCTGCATTAGTTACCCATTATTGCATAAGAAGTTTCCCTAAAATTTAACAGCTTAAAACAACAAACATGTATTATATCACACAGTTCCTAAGAGACAGGAATCTAGAAGCAACTTAGGTAGTTCTGGCTGGCTGTCGTGAGGCTGTCAAGATGTCAGCCAGAATTGCAATCCTCTAAAAGCTTGACTAAGCTGGAAGATCCTCTTCCAAGCTCACTCATATGGCTGTAGGCAGGAGGCTTCAGTTCCTCACTCTTCATGGCATGGCAGCTCGCTTCCTGCAGAGCAAGTGATCCAAGAGAGCGTGTGACTGAGGGGCAATCCATGCTCCCTTGTGTAACTTAATCTCAGAAGTCACATTCCATCACTTCTGCCTTATTCTTTTGGTCATACAGATTGATCCTGGTCTACTGTGGCAGGGGATTATACAAAAATGTGAATATTAGGAATAGAACATTAGGGGCCATCTGTATACAGGCCACCACCTTCCCCAGGGTGCATGACTGGCCTTAGGAGGGCTATGTCAAGATCAGTTCCAATAATACATACTGTGTGATAACCAGTACTGCTATGTCCTGGACCTAGCACCATCTCTACCTTTCCCAACATTAGACTTAATGCAGAGGCCACCCAGTAGTTTATCTTTCTATCTCATGATAATTTTATTTCAGATGCCTCATTGCCTTTCTGGGCCACCCAGCACTGTTCATAGTCACCACAGTCCTCACCCACATTTCATTAGTTTTGAATCTAGTGACTAGAGATTTGCAGCCTCATTCCCTTCCTTCCCAGAAGACACTTGCTTCCCAGTAGTATTCGAGCACTGTACGTCAGTAGTTTCTCCCTGTATCATGAGACACTTGGCTACATGTTCTCATGATCCAGACTAGCTAAATGCTTGTTGTATTCCAATCTCAGTCCCATCTCCAGAGAAATATGTGCTCCTATGTAGTTTTTGAATTGATGAGAAAGATTCTTCAAAATCTCTAGGATTCTATTTTCCCCCTGTGGGTGGAGGTTTAGTCCCTGTTATGCTATGCACCATGGTTTATTGCTGCCATAAGTGGCAGAAGTATTGAGCGTTTTAAGTAAATGTCATTTTATATCCAAAACAATGCAGTATGTTTTAGTTTCTATGTTTGTAATTTTCTTCCCTCAATTTGAGGAAAACATCTGTTAAGATCACTTTGAAATTTAGTATTCATCATGAGAGTATCTTATAGTTTTTTTCTGTGATATTTTATAATCATCTTGGGAAATTCCCACTGTAACACACTGATAGTGTCTTAAAAACCTTAATATATTACTTTTTTACTCCAGATTTAATTGTACTCTCATGATACATACAAAAACACTTGAATAATGTATCACTTAATGACAGCCCTCTGGATGTCTGAAATTTTTTATTTCTTTAGTCTAACGATTTCTTTAGTTTAACATAATTAATTTCAAACTGGCATAATGGGACACACAGCCTTCCAGAAACTAGCTACTGAACAGAAACTAGCTACTGTTTGGTTATCCTCTTACTGAATTTTCAATTATTCACTTAGGTGTTACCCATCTGTGATACTAATTATTCACTTAGATCTTACCCATCTGTGATCCTAACCAAAGAAATGGGAGCAATCCCTGCAATCCATCCAGTGTTCCTCTATCAGCTTAGATTGAACTAGATTTTTTAGTAAAACTCCTAACATTTCTCATTAAGTAAATGTGTATCAGATTGAATTTGACTGAGACTAGTTTTTAAATCTAAAGTAATGCTGGAGTTTTTCCAGTGCTCAGGAAATTGTACTGGTTTAGTGATTTTGTCTCATACTGGCTTCAAAAAGCCGTGGGTGGTTTTTCTTTTCTCCACCTGGAAAGGTTAATTGAAACTCTCCTAGTATAATAGCTCCACGGTTTGTCTTAAAGAATATTATGGTACACTTATGTGCTAACTGGATTTGAATTAAGTTTTTTAGTTCACTTTAATATATATCTTTATCATCTGACAAGGTTATGACAGCTGAGGGAACAATCTCTTTGGTTTTCCTGACTTGTAAGTGTGGGTAACCTCAAATGTGATGTTATGTGGTTTTGCATTTAATTTCTGCCAGAGAAAAATAATAAATTGTGGAGTTGCTTTATCCAGTGAGTACACTAAGCCCATTTATTTGAACATGTAATCATTTACTCCCTAAAGCTAATCAGATTTTACACGCATTTTATCAACTGTGCCCAGGAGCCTACTCTGCCTAGTGAAACATAATTAATTTCAAACTGGCATAATGGGACACACAGCCTTCCAGTCCCCTCTAAACCTGCTTTAGAGAGGTCATCAAAAAGGCTCACCTTCTCATTCAGGTTTCAGTAGTCACCAGGTCCCTCTATTGATCCTGAGAGGAGAGTAAAAGTTATATAACTTTAGTAAATAAATACGGCTAGGTTATAATTAGTATATATCAAACCCTAGTTACAAAATAGCTTCAAATACAGTCATGCATTGCTTAACAACAGGGATACATTCTGAGAAAAGCATCATTAGATAATTTCATCCTAATACAAACATCATACAGAGTACTTAATGCAAACCTAGGTGACATAACCTATTGATCCTCGGCTACAAACCTATACAGCATGCTATTGTACTGGATACTGTAGGCCTGCAGACCTCAACCCCGGGGCAACAGACTGGTACCAGTCCACAGCCTGTTAGGGCTCCGTGCACCGCCTTCCCTCCCTGACTCCATCCTCCTTCCCGCCCCCCAATCCTTCTCCCCCCATCTCCCTCCCATCCATGGAAAAATTGTCTTAGTATGGGGGGTGCACAGCAGGAAGTGAGCAGCAGGTGAGGGAGCGAAGCTTCATCTGCATTTGCAGCCGCTCCCCTTGCTTGCATCACTACCTGAGCTCTACCTCCCCCTCCATCTGTAGAAAAATTGTCTTCCATGAAACCAGTCTCTGGTACCAAAAAGGCTGAGGACTGTTACTGTAGACAATTGTAATGCAATAGCAGGTAATTGTGTATCTAAACGTACTAAACAGGCTGGGTGCTTGTGGCTCACACCTGTAATCCCAGCACCTTGAGAGGCTGAGGTAGGAGAATCGCTTGAGCCCAGGAGTTCAAGACCAACCTGGGCAACATAGCAAGACCCTATCTCTACAAAAAATAAAGTTAGCTGGGCATGATGGCATGTGTCATAGCTACACAGGAGGATCACTTGCACTCCAGCCTAGGTGACAGAGAAAGACACCATCTCCAAAATAAATAAATAAATATAAATATAAAAAGGTACAATAAAAATATGCTCTTATGATTTTATAGGACCACCAGTATATGAGTTCCATTGTTGACCAAAACGGCATTATATGTCACATGACTATTTGAAATACCTGCCTCTCTCTGCTAGTATGTGACAGAAAAGCATGCCATTTTCCTCATAATGTTACCATAGTGGCCTAATTTTACTGTATTCAACTGGTTGGCTCTAATTTAAAATGCTAATTAATTTCTTCTTTGCCTCCAAACTGAAAAGAGTATGATACAATATTGGCCTCATGTTGACATGCCAGTCTTCTCTGGTATTGCAAGGCCATGGTTGCATGTATTCTCCCTGGATAATTTGAGGCTTGTTATTATCTTCCAGCTGCATGACAACTAGAGGAAGAATAGTGGGTATTTGAATTGTAGTAAAGGGATGGAATTGAGAATGACTAACTAATGATAATATCTTCATCTTCTGGGTTACATCTAGCTCTTCAAATCAAATACCCTTGAAACTAGAGGATCTCTGCTGCCTTGGAGAACTACGGATCATGGAAGCAGCCTCTTTTTTTTTTTTTTTTTTTTTGAGACAGAGTCTTGCTTTGTTGCCAAGACTAGAGTGAGTGTCGTGGCGTCAGCCTAGCTCACAGCAACCTCAAACTCCTGGGCTCAAGCAATTCTTCTGCCTCAGCCTCCCGAGTAGCTGGGACTACAGGCATGCGCCACCATGCCTGGCTAATTTTTTCCATAAATACTAGTTGGCCAATTAATTTCTTTCTATTTATAGTAGAGACGGGGTCTCGCTCTTGCTCAGGCTGGTTTTGAACTCCTGACCTCTAGCAGTCCGCCCGTCTCGGTTTCCCAGAGTGCTAGGATTACAGGCGTGAACCACCGTGCCCAGCCAGAAGCAGCTTCTTTAATAGTTGCCACTGCCCCTTTTGCCTTATATTAGACATTCACATTGATGTATCAGCTGTTGCAAGTCTATTAGGACCCCAAGCAGAGAAGACATGAAAAATAATTGAAAGATTTAAGGAAGTATAATTTCAAACATGAACACATTCTGCTAGTATCAGCAAAACCCAGAAGATGGAAATGAGGAATTATCTGACTTTCTTTCAGTAAAGGTTTAAGATTAATAGTGAGAAAACCAAGCAACCGCAGGCTTTCTAGTAGTTAGTCACATTCCAAGAAATGTGTATGAAGCAGAAAAGAACCTATTTGGCACTGATAGCTTCAGTCACACCCATCCCACAGTTACTGTCAGAAACATCATCTCATCCGACCACTTCTCTCCGTCTCCACCACCATTCTCGTCTAAGCTACAATACTCTTTCTGCCTAGACTACTTCAGTTGCCTCCGAATTATATAGGACCAGGAGAAGACTCTCAATCCAGTTTGGACCAATCAGAATTTATCCCCAGGAAACTTGAAATTGGGACTAGGGACAGAACCCATATATACTTAGACATAAAATATTCCTAATTACTAAAAACTGAAAATGTACCACAAAATTGAAAATTATCTTCTATGTCTCTTAAGTTACTTTAAAAAAAAATTTAAGAAAAATGTAATTAGCTTGGTGACCAAAAAGAAAAAAGAAAATACTTCAGTGCTGATGGATTTAACGCATGACCTGACTTCTCTTTGGTACTCTAAAAAACTTAATTGGCCAGCCAGGGAGAGCTAAACCTGTAGTTAACTAATAGGTTACAAAAATTTTTCTTTTTTACAATTTTTACAATTGTCATCATAAAAGGACTTAGTGATTCTCCTGTTCCTAGGGGGAAAATATTTTCTTTCTTTTCTTTATAAAAAGAGAATGATACTGATGTAGTCTGGCCCATTAGATACTTTGCCTTTCTTTCACCTGCCTGTGTTTGGACTGTTTCTTCTCACTTTGTATATTAAAGCATCCATGAGCTATATATTTCTAAGCCTCTGTCTCTTAGTCTTTCTTACATGTATTCTAATACTTGTCAGCTTAATCTAAAATGTACTTTCTTATATCAATCTCTAGCCTTCCATTTTCTGTTCTTAAAAGTTGGCACTTTCTAATGTAATGTTTACTGTGTTGAAGAATATTAAATATTTCCATGGTACCTAATGAGCCTATGCAGTGGCTTTCTGAGTGGTCAGAATTAAAATGGATAATAAGGCTGGGGGCAGTGGCTTACATCTGTAATCCCAGCACTTTGGGAGGCCAAAGCAGGAGAATTGCTTGAGGCCAGGAGTTTGAGAGCATTCTGAGCAACATAGTAAGATGCTGTCTCTACAAAAACATATTAAAAATTAACTGGGCATGATGGCATGTTCCTGTAGTAACAGCTACTCAGGAGGCTGAGGCAAGAGGATGGCTTGAGTCCAGGAGTTCAAGGTTGCAGTGACCTGTGACTGTGCCACTGCACTCTAGCCTGAGTGACAGAACGAGACCCTGTCTGAAAAATTAGTAAAATAAAAAAATAAAATGGGTGATTAGGCCAAATTAAAGAAGGGGCCGGTCATTGCAAAAAGGGAGATGAACTAAGATTTGAGCTCTGGAGACCAAAGAATAGAATGTGTTACTAATTTTACACATAGTATCCTCAAACTACTTTTTTAGTATAGGTAGAAATTTGAGAATATTCAACTTAATATTTAGCTCTGCTCATATAGGTAAAAGTAAATATCACCTTAACTGTTTTATCACTCTAATATGATAGACTTATATTTCTTTCAGTTAAAGTATCCAGATTTTGTGGAGTATAGAGAGAGTTATGATAAATTCCTTGAATGTGGCCATTTTTCTAACTGAGGCACAATTAATTGATTTTTTTCAGATCTTGCATTTACGAAATTGTTCCTGTAAAAAACTTCAAGTAATAACTATTTTTAACAATGCTTTCTCCTTCTGGTTATAAACTAGCAATTAACTTATAATTACCTACCTAGTTTTTCTTTTTTTCTTATTTATTAGGAACCTATATACTTATATGATCTTAAAGTCAACCTCTAATCATGGGCTTGTTGAATCATTGATTTATAGAAACAATATTTTTTTTTTATTTCGGCATATTATGGGAGTACAGATTTTAAGGTTTCAATAAATGCCCATTTCCCCCCCTCCCCCCCAAAAGTCTGAGTCTCCATCATGACCAACCCCCAGATGGTGCACATCTCACTCATTATGTATGTATATACCCGCCCCCCTCCCCCCTCCCGCCTGCCCAATACCCTATTACTGTAGTACCTATGTGTCCACTTAGGTGCTACTCAGTTAATACCAGTTTGCTGGAGAATATATCTGGTGCTTGTTTTTCCATTCTTGGGATACTTCACTTAGTAGTATGGGTTCCAGCTCTAACCAGGAAAATATAAGATGTGCTATATCACCACTGCTTCTTAGAGCTGAATAGTACTCCATGGTATACATATACCACATTTTATTAATCCATTCTTGAATTGATGGGCACTTGGGCTGTTTCCACAGCCTTGCAATTATGAATTGTGCTGCTATAAACATTCGAGTGCAGGTGTCTTTTTTGTAGAGTGTCATTGGATCATTTGAGTAGATGCCCAGCAATGGGATTGCTGGATCAAATGGTAGATTCACTTGTATCGCTTTAAGGTATCTCCATATTGCTTTCCACAGAGGTTGAACTAGTTTGCAGTCCCACCAGCAGTGTAGGAGTGTTCCTCTTTCTCCGCAACCATGCCAGCATTTATTGTTTGGAGACTTTTTGATAAAGGCCATTCTCACTGGGGTTAAGTGATATCTCATTGTGGTTTTGATTTTCATTTCCCTGATGATTAGAGATGTTGAGCATTATAGAAACAATATTATACAATTTTGTCATGGCTATAATCATGCCAGTAATATACACCCATATAGAATAATGTAAAAAACCACTAGACTATGGTGTAGTCTTGGTATTATCCTATTACCTCTTCAAATCTCAGGTCTCATATAAATGGAGACAGTAGCTATTATGCCTCTTTCAAAGGTTATTATGAGACTCACATGAGAGAGTGAAATAGGGAGCATTTTATATTTTATTTTTCTTCAACTCATTAATTTGTGCCCCATATGTAAGAACTGCAGGGCTCATAGTTTATTCTTACAGGTCCTATTTCCATAAACTTTTGCAGAAGTCTAGTTTTTATGGAGAAAGAGAGTTTATAATTCAACTTTCCATTCCCTAAACATAGGTTTTGGTACCACTCTTGCCCATCTCTTTTCTTTCTCCTCTTATAAACATTGAAATTTTCATGTGATGAATAGAAAAGAGAGGATTAAGAGAATTACTTAATTGTATTTTTTCTTTCCTTTCTCAACCTTTTATTCTTTGTTGTCTTTGTAGAGGACAGAAAGTTTGTTCCTCTTAAAATAGAGCTGAAGTTAAAGGAAGCAATTGTGACTCTAAATTTATTATTTATAGCTAACATACACTGTTATTACTGTTATTAATAGCAGCTAACATTTACTCAGCTCTTAGTGTATACCAGGCATTATTCTACCATATTTCATTGAATTTAAAACACAAATATTGATTAGATACACCATTATTTATCACTCAGAAAGAAAAAAAAATGCTGTCAAATAAACTGTGACAAAAATGCTCTCTTTATACTAAAAATGTTTAATATCTATTGAAATAACTCCTTTTAGGCTTAGATTTCTATTGTATGTCATTCTTGTACATATAAGAAAGGATAAACAAAATTAAAAAATTGGTCTAAAAGGTCTTCACATTCAGGATCCAACTCTTTTGAATTTCTTTTTGACACTGAATCATGAAAGTCTATGTTTTTTCACACAGTATTGTTCTTTGAGCCATCAAGAACATTGGTGATGCATTTCTCAAAAGAATATTCCACTGTTATCTGGGATTTTCTTCCAAGCCCCTAACACCCATTCTGCAAACTTTGACGTGCTTGCACAGGCAGTGACAACAATGTCATAACTACTGCCTAGCCAGTAGCAATTTTAAGAAGCATAGCAATTTCAGAAATATGATAATGTAAAGAAAAGTAAGTAAATGCATCTGAGAAAAGATTAATTAGGATAATTTTTTTGCATTTATTATCTGACTTAACTCTCATAATAATCCCAAGAGGAAGGTATTATTATTATACCCATTTTATAAATGAGGAAATCAAGGTTTAGAAAGGTTAAATTGCCCAGGAGTACACAGTTGATACAAAGTGGCCAAGGAAAAAAAAAACAAACCCAAGTCTATCTGTAAATCTTATATTCTTTCCACTATTATATATATATATTATACTTGCTTCATTTATATTCCCCTGATAATGAATATCTTATATGAATGGAAGAAGAATATCCTAGTCTTTCCAGAGAGCCAGAACAGAGAATATATATAGTGCTGCATAAAGTATTTTCCAGAAGCTATCAAGCTAGAATTTTAGTGAGTGAAGACTAAATGGAAGGACTCCTACAATATCTTTAGCTGAATATAGATCCTGCAATTCAGATTTCTAATTTAGATGAGTGGGTCTCTGTGTTGATCAAAATATTCTCATTTTTCTAATGAGCTGAAGTGTGACTATAATGATTTTCAGACATCTACCCTGGCTTGAATTTTATGAAAATTGATGATATGGTAGAATTTTCTAATATCAAGTGACAGAAGAAAGGGAACTTTACTGATGGGATTTTTTGGTATTCACTTGAATGAATAAATGTGCCTGCCATTCTCACCTAATTTATCATTCCAGCATAATTTCAGACTCTGAGTGACTCTGAGTACAAATTGTTTTAGCCTACAAAGTCTAACATTCCCATCCTGCCTGCAACCTCCTGTATGCTTGTTGATTTACTTGTTTTTATTGTTTCTTTTAGTCTTGTTAGATGTGAGCTGAATAATATTGAGAAATTTTATATATAACTCTGGACTAAGGTAAAGGAACAAATGGAGCTTCATAACAGAGCCCACAATTAATCATATCCTTGAAAGTTTAGGGGCAACTTTAGGATTTTTTTTCCCCCTGGGAATAATAATAATGTCAATTCTAAAGAAGTGACACAATCTCTCCTTAGATATTTAAGGCTGTAGTATAGGCTGGAGAGTGTGTCTTGTGCTCCTATTAGATGATAAATACAAAATGGGTGGGTGGGTTTTCTATAAATGAAGAAGAGATTTAATCAGTCAACCAAAAGTACTTATTGAGCACATGCTGCATGGCCCAGCTCTGTGTGTGACACAGACACAGTAAACAATACAAGGTATAGACTCTCCCTTTAAGAAGTATATAATGTGAGAGAGATATAGGCATTTAAAAAAAGGATAAAATAATACAAAGTGTACTCTTTTGTTAGGTCTAGACCTTACCTATTGTAAGAGCACAGAGACTCAAGAAGATTGAGTGTGTTTTGCAAAAATTAGTAGTGCCAAATGGAGAGGTTAAATTCAGGGGTTTGTACAAGCAGATGAAAGGGACCAACATCCTAGGCAGGGAAAATGACATAAAGAAAAGGCCAAATGCTTAGTGTAAGACAAAGTCTTTGTTTAGAGCCAAGTCCTATCCCAGTTGACGAACGTTTTTTTTGGAACACAGAATGCCTAAAATTGATTGGATTCTCCTTACTGTGGAAGGCTTTTATTTCTATATTTTACTGCTATGAAAAAGCATTAGGCACATGATCAACACAGCTTGGGGGAGTTTATGTTGCATGTTTTAGTGAGTTGATGCCCAATTTGCTTCATGCTTGGCCCACTAAAAATGACATTCTGATCATCAGTAGACTCCTATAGTCTACTGATTTAGAGAGTTTTCTTCCTTTATCAATAATGGTGACAGATGAAGAAATATTTGCCTCTCTCTCCAAGATTGCTTTTTAAAGGTATTGATTTGGTTTTTCATTTCTTCACTTCTATTTTTATTTTTCTTTATTCAGTCACTCACTATGATGAAGAAGCAATCAATTATGCATCACTAAGCCCAAAGTAAATTCTATATCTTAATTATCATCATTATTTAACAGCTTTTCACACTGGCTGCTGTCTTCCACAGTTTGTCACACCTTTAGGTAAAATCAGCACATCAAGCCTGGTATAGGGGCATTAGGTGTTGAGTAATAACCAAGATAAATCTCCAACTCATGAATGCTGAGAAGCTGTCAGGAGTGCTTGGACAAAAGGAATGTGGGCATCTATTATATTTTCATCTAGACCGTAGATCCCAGAATGCCACCTACAGAAATAGTGGAGTCAGAAGAAAGCAAACTGACACTCAGGTAACAAAAAATAGTAGTTTGCTTTCCTACTACAATTAGTCATTGGTTCTTATCTCCTAAAATTAGAGCTTTTATATTTTTTTCCCAACAGTCTTTCTGTTTCCAAAAACCTGTGATCTCATGAAAAGAAGAACATCCTTGAACTCTAAATAATGTTGGGCCTCTTAAATCTCACAGGAATATATAATGCAAGGCTAGGAGCTTTTTTTTTTTTCATTTTTTTATTTCATTTTTTTTCATTGTTATTGAGTGTAGAAATTAGATATAATAAGACCTACTATTTGCTGAAAGAATTATCTTAAAGAAAAAGTAGCTTAAAATTTTTAGTCTCATGTGGAAACATTAACTACATTGATTGGTTGGAATAATAATTAGCAGCTAATTTTGCCAGAGTTTTAAGTCTTGTTCATATTGATCAGGTCTTAAGGAAAGATAACCAACACATTTTATGTAATTTAAAATGCTATGTGAGTTAATGTATGGGAAGCACTTAGAATAGGATCTGACACATAGGAAGTGCTATATAAGTGTTTGCTGTTATAATGATAGAACATGGATTATCCTTTAACAATCTGGGGAATTTTTCCAAATAAGAATAATTGCCCTTTTAGGCCTTCTTTTCTTTGCTTTGGAACTGAACTATTTTGTCCTGCTTTCTGCATCTCTTCATACCTAATTATATACATATAAACTAAAAAAAAAAAAAAAGACAGAGATGTTAACTGGACTAAATTTACTCAAGATTATTTCCTCCTTAAGGGAAATCTGATTAAATTGGGTTTAAGTGACCCCATTCTAGTCTAAATTCCCAAGCACTCAGAGTAGTTAAAAAGTCTGGACTGGAGGACTTTTCAAAACAAACTTAGCTGTTTTGTTCTAAGGATTTAGTCATCATTGATTGATATTGAGGAATATGTTTTAATATTTTAAGTTATGTTTCTATGTTTAAAATAAAGAAACTGTAGGTGAGCATTAATTAGCTTCTTATCTAACAAGGAAAGAGATAAAACCTAGGGAGAGAACTTGCAAAGAAAAAGATCCATACATGTGGCTGCAATAAAGATTTAAAATTTGCATACATGAAAAAGACTTAAACAAAATTAAGAGATGGGCAAACTGGACAAAAAAATTTTCAATACATTAACAGAAACCAAATATTAAATCTTAAGCTAATGATACAAATATTATTATTTGTGTTTTTAAAATAGGCAAAGAGCATAAACAGAAAATTCACAGAGGCTGGGCATCATGGTGGCTTATGCCTATAATCTCAGCAATTTGGGAGGCTAAGGTGGGAGGATCACTTGAGGCCAGAAATTTGAAACCAGTCTGGACAATATGGCAAGACCTCATCTCTAAAAAAAAAAAGTTACAGAGGAAGAATATAAATGGCCACTACATATGTTAGAAAAATAGTCAATCTACTAATCAAAGAAATATTAAAATGAGTTACCATTTTTCTCTAGCAAAGATTTTTTTAATCATATTTGATATTGTTAAGGATATCAAGAAATGCATATTCTTATATTAGTGGGATTGTAAATTGATACATCTTTCTGGAAATTAATTTGGCAAAACACATCAAGAGCATTACAGAGTTTATACCTACCATTTTTACACCCAGGAGATTAGCAAAAAATAAAAAGTCCAACAATACCAAGTGTTGTTAAAGATGTGTAGTAATAGGAACTTTTGTACGTAGCTGATAAAAGTATTGGTGTGATGCTTTTAGAATCTTTTGGAAAATAACTGGAAACTATCTTGAAAGACCAGCAGTTCCACTTCTAGATATATACCCTAGACTCGGAACTCTTGTTCCTGTTTCACCAGCAAACATATACAAGAATGTCCATGCCAGCATTGTTCATAATAGCAATAAAGCTGACAATAACTCAGATGCCCATTTATAGGAAAATTGATAAATAATTGCATTTTCAAAGCAGTAGAAATCTGTATCAGTAAAAATAAAAGAAGCACAGTTAAATGTATCAACATGGATGAAACTAACAAAATACAATGGATCAGGCATGGTGCCTCATGCCTGTAATCCCAGCACTCTGGGAGACCAAGGCAGAATGATTGCTTGAGGCTAGCAGTTTGAGACCAGCCTGAGCAAGAGCGAGACACTGTCTCTATAAAAATAAAATAGAAAAATTAGCTGGGTGTGGTGGCGTACCCCTGTAGTCCCAGCTACTCACGAGTCTGAGGCCAGAAGATCGCTTGAGCCCAGGAGTTTAGGGTTGCATCAAGCTATGATGAGGCTATTGTACTCCAGCCTGGGTGACAGAGCGAGACCCTATCTCAAAAAGTAATAATACACTCTGGGAGGCCAAGGCGGACGGATTGTTCGAGGTCAGGAGTTCGAAACCAGCCTGCACAAGAGCGAGACCCCCTCTCTACTATAAATACAAAGAAATTAATTCGCCAACTAATATATATAGAAAAAAATCAGCCAGGCATGGTGGCGCATGCCTGTAGTCCCAGCTACTTGGGAGTCTGAGGCAGTAGGATCAGGCTGACACCACAGCACTCACTCTAGCCTGGGCAACAAAGCGAGACTGTCTCAAAAAAAAAAAAAAAAAGTAATAATAATAATGATAATATTAATTGAAAAAAGCAAATTGTAGAAGAATATATCCAGTATGATACCATTTTATAAAGTTCAAAGACAAGCAAAAACAAATGATATGTTATTTAGTAATACAAACATTTGTTTTAAGCTTTTAAAAAAATAATAACAAGGCACTAGATAAAGAAATCCATATATGGTGGTTATCTCTAGAGGTAGATAGGGGCATGTGCTTCAGCTCTTGTGCTGATGGTTCCTGTCTCAGGTTAAGTGGTAGGCTCATGGTGTTTTATTATTATGCTTCATAATTTGTCCCTTAATGTGTTATTTTGTATATATCAAATATTTCAAAAAAAATTTTTAAAGAGCCCATAGATTTTTATAATTTCCAAGTTCAGAAAAAGTTTTTCACAGTGGTATTTATCATAGCTGAAAACTGAAACAACCTAGATGTCTAATACCTTTTTTATCTTGCCTTGTTCAAGAAAGGATTTCAGAAAGCCTTAAAAGTACATTCAATAAGACAAATGTAAAAACTTGCTGAGAAATTAAAGTTAGAAGAAAGAGAAAGCTACAAGTATGATTAGTGTGAAAAACATAAGTCAATAAAGTCTCCTGTTCTTGTTAGAGGTGGACCACAAACTTGACTTCTAAGCTCTCCAGTGACCAGGATAAAAATGAAACACGATTCAAGGTGCCTTTAACACTTTGACTGCCACGTTAGAAAAAAAACAATTTTTTCCCTGGGGCCACTGTGTTTTATTATAACAAAATGATCCTTTCTAACTTGTTTTTTTTTATTATTGTCTGTGTGTGAGTTATATGCAACACAATCCATATTTTTAGAATTGTCAATTGTAACAATAAGAACATCAACAAGTAAGATATTTACAAACCAACTATAGGATTTTGCTTCACGAGGCCCTGGGCTCAAAACTAGCCTGAGTTAAATACAACTCACACAGTCAATATGTTAAAATAAGAACAAATCAACTTTTCTGATACTAAGATCAGAAGGAAATTTCTCCCCAGATTAGGTGTGTGGGCAAGTTATTTAACCTCTCTGCCTATGTTTTCTTGTCTGTAAAATAGAATAATAGTAGTACCTGTTAAATAGCATTGTGAGATTATCTAAGGTAAGATCCCAGGACAGCACCTGGCAAGTAAGCATGCAAATATGTTACTGATTAGCCATAATGAATGGCATGCTCAAGACTATCCTTACAGAAGTCAGTATTATGGAAGTAGGTATTGTGATAAATGTAGAAATACTCCTTGCCTCAGACAGGAAATCCTCCCAACAGCAGGACAGAAATGTGAATTTTTTGGTGTTTTGTCTATGTTCACTCAATACATATGATTGAGCTCTTCCTTTATGCCAGGTTTTCTGTTTGGTAATTATGGCCAGGGTACAGGACTTATTAAGTTGGAATTCTGCTTCAACCACTTCTAAGTAGTTTAATTAATCTTAAAATTATTGTACTGTGTTGAATAATAAATATTGTGTTTACTTTTTCCACTCTTCAAATGTGATAGTAGTATTCTGTAAGCAAAGATTGGGTGAAAGCAATTATGAAAAAAAGATAAGAAATAGTAATTTAACTTAGTTAATACTAAGAACAAAATAATCAATTGAGGCTTTTAGGTGATGTGATGTCATGGTGATAAAATATTAATTGCTGCATTTATTGAATGCTGACTAGGCATCAAACTCTGTGCTAATTTCTTTACATATATTATCCTGCTTAATTCTTAC
This sequence comes from Microcebus murinus, assembly GCF_040939455.1. NCBI lineage: Eukaryota > Metazoa > Chordata > Mammalia > Primates > Cheirogaleidae > Microcebus > Microcebus murinus. Next base: position 54,576,354 of record NC_134117.1, on the reverse strand, counting down.
AACACTTTGAGGTTGCAAATATTATGTCATTTTTTTGGTAAAGAGATTTCTAAGCATTAGAGAAGGTAAGCCACTTGCCTGACATCACAGCCAGCAAATATGGGTTCAAGCCAGAATTTGGACCCAGGTCTTGCTGATTCTAAAGCCCTTAGTCTTAGTCACCTCAATATATTACCTTCTGTGGAATGAAACCAAAACTTATCAAACCTTGAAACCCTTTGCTCTGGATCAAAAATATTTTTCCCTGATACCCTCAATCAAATATATCCTTATTTTTATTATTCTATAATAAGTTCATTCATCAGTCTTATTATCTTCCTGTTTGGGGCTGTCAGAGTGGAAGGTTAACCTTTTCCTGGTCTGACTATACAATTGGTACTCGTATCATTTAGTTGATTGATTTGATCACCAGCCTGAACTTTCTTAAAAGTTTTAAAATGGAAGGAATCTTTGGATTTGAAATAGAAAACTCTTAACAGTTTAATTTGGTGATCTGTAATCTCATGGCCCAAGACTCTAATGGCTTATTTTTGCCCCTGCTGAGGGTGCTAAACTATGTTGCCTCCATTCCACATTATTGGCCTTCTTCCTCATCTTACCAGTTAGTCAGAAGACACCCATATTAGTATTTGCAGTGAAGATGCCTCTTATATTTAAAGATAAAGAAAATTTGGGCTCCTGGCAATCTGGAGTGGGCTCTCTCATGTCCTCTGCCAATTGCAGAAACATAGATTTCATTCATTCATTATCTATTTATTTATTTTAGAGACAGGATCTGAGCTATCTCCCAGGCTACAGTGCAGTGGTGCAATCATAGAGCAGTGCAGCCTCAAACTCCTGGTCTCTTTGATCCTTGCACCTCAGTCTCCCAAGTAGCTGGGATTACAGGCACAAGTCACTCACTGTGCCTGACTCAGAAACATAGATTTCAGTTCAAACTATGAAATGTGTATGTCATAGTCACTTGGTGGGTTTACACTAAAGAACTTTGCTTGCAATCGTTTTTCCTTTTGATGGGCATAACAGACTTATTTTGAGACTCCTGATAGTTGCAGCAGTAGCACAGTTAAGATCTCAAAGCCACATACAATCAGTTTGAAAAACATAGATGTGTTCATCTCAGAGGCTTGAGATCACAAATACAATCTAGTATTGTGCAGTTCAGAAACTAGAAAAAGCCTATCAAAAAAATGTATCATTCTGAAATATTTTTATAAGGGGAGGATTTACTCTGGGATATAGACAAAGTCTCCTGAAAGATAATTATATGAAAGAAAATAAGGTTGAAGTTTACATCTATTGGAATACATTAACCTCAAATGTCTTTAATAAATGAAGATGCTCTTGCAAATACTGATTTCTTTTTCCTTTTACTATTTCTTCTAACCTTATTTTTAGCCTTTGTTCATAATACATGTTTTATTCTCTTCTTGGCTTCACATCTTCCTTAAGTCATTTCATCTGGGTATGTGTGGACCATCTGTCCTTCCAAAAGGACAAGGGACAGGGGTGGGAACCAAAGGCACAGTGTGAACAGAAAGCCAGGAAAAATCTTGCAGGCAGTTTTTTGGCTCCTTTTTTCTGGCCTTTAGTTGCCTGCCCTGCAGCCTCCTGGGGAACAACAGAGAGGCAACAGCTTGTATCCACTTGAGAAAGTGGCAATGGCTGCAGAAGGGAAAATACTGGGTTGTTAAGCTCTCATCCTAGATACAGAAAAACAATGCAGATGGTGGGTGATGTGCTAGAATGCATACCTTCTATGCCACGGGGATCAAATAGAATGGAATATCTTAATTGTTGTTGAAGTGGAACTTAAGAGTTTCAAATAGAAGTGGGACATACATTTGGCTATGTAAAATACAAGCCAATGATTTGAATTGCTTCCAAATATACAATTAAAGTTTTCTACATTGTGATAATTTTGTAATAACCCCTGTCTTTCCACTGGGGGACCTTCCCATGACCTTGGGGATTGATTGCATGCATATGGCACTCCAGGAGTGCACCCACAAGATTGTCCAGGTTTAAGATAAGATACAGGTTAAGTATCACTTATCCAAAATGCTTGGGACCAGAAGTGTTTCAGATTTTGGATTGTTTTGGATTTTGGAAAACTTACATTATACTTCTTGGTCGAGCATTCCTAATCCAAAATCCAAAATGTTCCAGTGATGGGTTATTTTGAAGTCTAATTGGCAGGGGAAAAAAGATTTTTAAAAAAATGTTCCAATGAGCATTTCCTTAAGCATGATCTTTGAGCATCATGTTAGTGCTGAAAAAGTTTTGGACTTTGGAGCATTTCAGATTTTGGATTTTTGGAGTAGGTATGCTCAACCTGTACACACTTGACCCCTAGAGCCACATGATGTCTAGCTATTGCCCTTGAAAATTTAACCCTAATGAAGGTCCTTGAAATACTACCTTCAAAGCTCTCTAGCCTTAGCATATAAGACGTTCAGTTAATAAATTTTGAATGAATAGGACATTAGTTCAAGTCTGTTTCCAATTAGCAGTTTTGTGTGTAAAGAGAAACAGCTGTCCTTGGCCCCCTCCAGCCATGTTCAAGACTTCAGAAATAAGGCAGTCTTGCCTCAGAACAGCCTAAAAACCTGAATGGACAGATCCTGCCCAAAATCAAATTACAGAGCTAAAGTAGTGAACTTGAAGTGGACCATACTATGTGGACAAGCTCAATTTTATGGTTTTTAAGCCCGTTCAGGTTCCAATCACTTAAAAATAATAATAATAGAACTCATTACCAAAAGACAAGTCTGAGTTTTCAAAGAACATTAGTAAAGATGCTAATATGAGCACTGTAATTGTTACTTGGAGATCTCCACTGGAAATTTTCTCTACTGTCTGAAACATAACAGAGGTGCAGCTTTGTGTCCCTATGGAGAACAGAGAATAAAGCCCTATCATAAGCCTTGAGCAAGCTACAGCTGCTGCCCGTGTTATGAACAAGAGACATTTCAGTCACAAATCTATCTTGTGAGATGGAGCTGAAAACTCATCTAATTCAAACATATGGGATTGCCCCACAGCTGTGAAATCTTCCAGATAAAGATAAGTTAAAGCCTGACCTGAAGAGCAGGTACCACAGCTTTGTTTCAGTTGCCTGGAGGAAGCCCATAGATGAACTTTTGCCCAGGTATCAGATTTCACTAAAAATCTGATGTAAACATTATAAAAGGTATGCCCACTTAGAACATTCTGTCAGTCCTCCATTTTATTTCAGGATAGTAAATTGAGCCATAAATTAAACTTAAATTGAATCCTGAAAACTTATGGTATTGTCAAAACTTAATCAGCTGTATAGAAGTGATGGTATGATAAACATGAAATATTGAGTGATTGAATTGAAAAAGAGGCTTCACTTAATATTGATGATGTTGATGTCTTTGGAAATAGTTTTGCTTTTCACTTAAATATGACTAGGCCTCCTGCCTGTATAAGATTATTAAAAACAGCATAGTGCTGTCCTGTAGGATGCATATATACTGCTGCTTAGAAGTAGGGAATGGTATATGTTTAGAGATAGTCTTTGGGCCCAAGCCGGGCTGAGTTTGAATCCCAACTCTGTCACATGTAGCTACACATTGCCTCAGTTTTTTTATCTACAAAGTGGAGCTTTTCCATAGGGCTGTTACAGTGACTAAATTAGAGAATATATGGGTATGAGTACCTGGCCCATAGTATGTGCTCAGTAAATGGTTGCTATTATTAAAATATAGTTCTTATATCTTGCTCATTGACACAGTCTCAAAAAAGATGCATATCAACTTAACAAGCTAACTGAGAAAATAAGAACTGAAAGAGAATTCACTCTTGACTTTCTTATTTTGTGTCTCATATGTAAGTCTAATCTCCCTACTAGATTTAGGTGAGGTCCTTAAGGACAGAAACTGAATTTTCTCCTCCTTTCTTGGACCCCACAGTGACAAACACAGTGTTAAACAACTAATAGACATTCAGGAAATGCTTGTTGGCATGACCTTACTTAGCAATATCTTGTATCTATGTATACCCCTTTTAAGAGAACAGAATTATGTATGCCCTGCCATGTAGGAATCTGAAATTTTCTGGTAACTTATTTTCTAATAAAAGGAGAAATTTTATCTTCAAATGCTTTTTCTTCATAATGGTTACTGGGCTTATCTTTAGCCATTTTATTAGTTATAAATTTATAAGTATCATTAACATTACAGAGACTGAGATAACTTTCTTGTCTCCATTTTTAAGTGAAAATCTTAATTTTTGATGTCACTTAGATTAGCTTGGGGTCCTGTATACTTAACCTTTCCATCTGCATATTTAAATATATTTAGTGATTTTTCAGTAGCTTTGTGGTGAACAAGTCTAATGCAGGCAACCTATACTCTATGCATTTTTTTTCCCAAGCTCTATTGATGCCCTGACATTTGATTATCATTTTAGGGAAAACTTGAAAATACATTACTCTTCTGTGAAATCTTTAAAAGTGTGAGTATATAACAATATTAAGTACAGATTGAAGAACTGATATGACTTTACATATGCATAGTTGATCAAATTTATAATTAGCTTTTAAGTCTTCTCTGAGGAGCAAGAACATGAATGATCCAGAGAGCACTTTTTACAAATAATGATGTGAATTTGTATGGAGCTTTAAAATTGTTTGTATTTCCACAAGGATATTCATGATCTGTGAGGTTGTGAGATGCTATAGCAGTTCTGTTTTATACGTGAGGAAACTGAGGTCCAGAATAGTTGGGTGACTTTCCTAAAGCCACAGTGAGTGGCATATCTGGGATAAGAACCTATTAATAGATCTGTTTCTTAGTCATTTTTTCAGATCTTTTTGAGAATCGTAGCTCAAAAACAAAATCCCAGCCATCAGCTCTTTTCTGCTATCTAAAAGAGTTGATACTCAATGTTTCACATCAAAATACTTTGATATTAACTCCAAGAACCCTCTGTTTCCCTCCCAGTTTGAACGCCATGATCCTGTGGATGGGAGAATTACTGAGAGGCAATTCGGTGGCATGCTGCTGGCCTACAGTGGGGTGCAGTCCAAGAAGTTGACCGCCATGCAGAAGCAGCTCAAGAAGCACTTCAAAGAAGGAAAGGTAGGTAGCTTTGGCTAAAGGAAGAAAAGAAATCACAGGAATGTATAGTTATTGCAAAGGTGCTAACATAATGATGAGAGTATGTCATGAACCAAGGATCACAACTAGATAATCTCTGGTACCTGAGATCCAAAGGGAGGAAAGAAATGAGCAATGGGTGAGGAAAAGGAGAGAGTCCAGAATAACCCCAGGTTTCTTGTTCAGGAAAAGGGTGTCCACAATCTGAGATTGAGAATTTTAAAGGAGAGACTAGTTTAGATGGGAAGAGAAAGAGTTCAATTGTGGCCATCTGAGTCATTAGGTAAATTTGAGAATCATCAACACACTATGTTAGAGTTAAAACCGTGAAAGTAGATGAGACTGCCCAAGGGGGTTATTATAGAATAGAACTGTGGGCCAAGGAGAAAACCACTGAAACACTACCATTTAAGCAGCTTGGGAAGGAAATCTTCCCAAGATGGAAGAAGAGGAGGCTGTAGACAGAAAGAAATCATGTACGCAAAACTCTAAGGCAGTATATTAGTCTGCTTGGCCTGCTGTAGCAAAATATTACTACCACAGACTAAGTGGTTGTAACAAGAGAGATTTATTTTCTCACAGTTCTGGAGACTCGAAGTCTATGATCACGGTGCCAGTCAATTTGGTTTCTAATGATGGCTCTTTTCCTGCCTTGGAGGAAGACACCTTTTTGACATGTCCTCACATGGACTTTCCTCAGTGTGTATGCATGGAGAGAGAGATCTCTGATGTTTTTTTCTTATAAGAACACTAATTCTATCAGATTAGGGCCCTACCTTTGTGACCTCATTTGACCTTGTTATTTCCTCTAAGGCCCCATCCCCAAACACAACCACACTGGGCACACTACATGGACAGCAGGGGGAGGGTGACAAATATTTAGTCCATAACAGGCAGGAAAGACAAACCTGGCATGTGTGAAGAACTGAAAGGGGACTCGTGGTTAGAGCATACTGAGCAAGGAGGAAAATGGGCTGAGATGAGGTCAGAGAAGGAGATGAGGAACAGAACATTGCAGGACCTTATAAGTATAGGAGGAGTTTGGAGTTTATTCAGAGTGCAATAGGAAGCTATTAAAGTGTGTGAACAGTGAATCAACATGGTTATATATATATATGTTTAAAGAGATAACCCTGACTGTTTTATGGAAAATAATTTGGAAGGAGGCAAGCATAGAAACAAAAAGACTGATAATAAAGCTATTGGAGAATTTAGGAAGGGATGATTTAGAGTGTTTTGAGCAGCATTAAGATTGGAGACCACAGATTTGTGACAACGCTATTCGACACTGCTCTCTGATACCCTTCAAAACCAGCCATCCTTACTGTGAGAAAAGGGCAGATTGTAGAACTGAGTCAGTGTCTGGGGGTGAGGTGGACAAACTGAAGGAGAGGTCAGGCCTCTAGAAGATCTCACACACACACAGCAGTGCTAGAACTAGAACCCAGACTTCTCATTCTCAGCCCAATAACCTTCCCATTGGACAATGACTACCATCTAGCCATGACCAGGAATCTGCCTTGGTACTAAAAATGTTCCATGAGAGATTGCCAAGGTAGTGTGGCATGGTGGACATGAAGCTAGAAGACTTGAGATCAAGTCCTGCCTCAGGTTTCCATGTTTATTAAACAAATCATTGGCCTTATGATTTCAGAGGCTTGTCCTAGATTCTAGCTATAAGGGGCCTTCTACCTTTAAAGACTCAATAATGGAAAATAAGAAATAGGATTGCTAGTGCCTGTCCCAGTTTTCTTAATTAGTCATTGTGCAAAGAATCTTATATGAATAGCATTGCCCCAAGTGGGTGGAAAGCCCTTTTATTAGCCAGACTTTTTCCTCTTTGTCTTGGATGTCGAAAAGTTGAAAGGACCTCTGAACCATGTTGTGGGCTGCAAATGAGGGCAGGCTGGGCTCTAAGAGAAAGTGTCAGTTTCTCTGAACTCAGCCCAGCCTTTTCCCACAGCAAGTGTTCTCTTGGCTGTGGGGAGAACTCATCATTAATGGAAAGTGACAGAGAGAAATATGTCTTTCCCAGAGAGCACTTCTACACTACCCAGTAGCCAGATGATACCTGTTGGACATTGTAATTTCAGAAAATTGATTACAGCTGGGTGCAGTGGCTCACACCTGTAATCTTAGCACACTGGGAAGCCGAGGTGGGCGGATTGCTCAAGGTCAGGAGTTCAAAACCAGCCTGAGCAAGAGTGAGACCCCTGTCTCTACTATAAATAGAAAGAAATTAATTGGCCAACTAAACATATATATGTATATATGTATACACACATATATATATAAAAATATAAATATATTATCCAGGCATAGTGGTGCATGCCTGTAGTCCCAGCTACTCAGGAGGCTGAGGCAGGAGGATTGCTTGAGCCCAGGAGTTTGAGATTGCTGTGAGCTAAGCTGATGCCACAACACTCTAGCCCGGGCAACAAAAGTGAGACTCTGTCTCAAAAAAAAAAAGAAAGAAAATTGATTACAAATATATAGGTGAATTTTTTTAGTCACCATGCTGGAAACATAGTGTTTGCATTCAGAAACATTCCTTTATTTTGACCAGACATAAAGGTTGATTTAGACATTGATTTGACCTTAATTGTCTATCATGATAGACTAATTCATATTTTATTATAAATTTATTTTAAAAAGCAATAAATTGGGTGTTAGAGATATCTCCCTTGAAGGAATATTTTAGCTTTAGACAGACGTTGATTTAGGACGTGAAGACCTTGTAAAAGAGCTCTGAAGTGAAAGGACAAATTTTGTCAGATGATGAAATTCTGGGGTGCTAAATTACTTCAGGCCAAGAATTTCTAGCCTGCCTTAGCAAAGAGATTAAGATTGATTGTTCTCTCATGTTGATTAAATAGTTTGTGAACACAGCAGTGAACTAAAATGAGAGTTAATGAGGCCAGGCATGGTGGCTCACACCTATAATCCTAGCACTCTGGGAAGCCGAGGTGAGGCAGGAGGATTGCTTGAGGTCAGGGGTTCGAGACCAGCCTGAGCAAGAGCAAGACCCCCACCCCCAACCCACCCCTGTCTCTACTAAAAATGGAAAAAATTATCCAGGCAACTAAAAAATAGAAAAAGTTAGCGAGGCATGGTGGTATGTGCCTGTAGTCCCAGCTGCTTGGGAGGCTGAGGCAGGAGGATCGCTTGAGACCAGGAGTTTGAGGTAGCTATGAGCTAGGCTGATGCCATGGCACTCTAGTCTGGGCAACAGAGCAAGACTCTGTCTCCAAAAAAAAAAAAAGTTAATGAAGGGCCTTTGCTCCTAAGGTGACCAGTCTGTCTCTCTAGGACCACTTCCTATTAAAGGGGAATCACCATCTGCTTTCTAATTGCTGCTTTATTCCACTTCAGATTTGTTTACATGAAAATGTAAGTTTTCATTTGGCTCACATTAAATTAATCAGTTTCTGTGTGGAGTTATATATTACAATATCAAACCAGACCTAAAAGATTGAAGGTTCTAGAGGTGATATTAAATAAATTTTTGCATATAACTTCATGACTATGCAATGCTTCACAGCCATTTTTCTCCTTCTGTCTAATAGCCGTGTTAGATATTGGGCCTAAGAGAATATAGAGACAGAGAGAGAAATTAATGACTTACTCAGAGCCTGAACTAAGATCTAAGGCTTCTTATTCCACATCTTATCTTCTGCATAGCAAAGGACTGTTTCTCCTCGCCATACTCTTCTTCTAAAATAGTGCTTCTCTACAATAGGATCACTTGGGGAATTTTTAAGAAATGTGGTTATGGGACCCTCTTCAAACCAGTTAAATCAGAAGCTCAGTGGGCGGGTCCAGGCATCAGTGTTTCTTAAAGGCTCCCCAGGTGATTCTAATGTGCAGCTAGGCTTGTGAGCCACTGCTTTAGAGAAGCCATACTCCTTCGGTGTCACTAGCTGCTTCATCCCTGAGTAATAACTTGAAGAATCAGGGAACCTGCCATGCCTGGGAAAAATTACTCTACTGATGCTCTAAGCAACCACCACATATTTATTTATCAAAGAGTTTTCTGAGACTTCATAAACATAATTTACAGTGGTGATCCTCTGTGTTTATGAGTACAGATGCTGCTAACTTTTATAATGTCTTCATTTAAGGATGAAATTGAAAATTACAATGCAGTTCAATGGCAGACATTGCTATGTGCAAGATATTAGGCCAGATGCTGTGAGAAAGATGAAAGATAAAGACCATTCCTTACCTTAAGAGCTACACTACCCAGTAGGTAGCTGATAGCTGCTGGAAATTATAATTTCAGAAAATTGATTACAGATATATGGGTGGATTTTTTTAGTCCCCATGCTGGAAGCATAGCGTTTGCATTCAGAAATGCTCCTCTATTTTGACCATATAGGTTGGTTCAGACATTGATTTGACCTTAAGTTAATTATCTATCATGATAGGCTAATTCACATTTTATTATAAATTTATATTTAAACACAATAAATAGGGTGTTAAAAAAACAAACCAAAAGAGTCTGTAATAGTCTAGTAAGAGAAAAATATTTATGCAAAGAACTGTATAATTTCATGTTCAATATTTATAGAACACCCACTATGTGCCAAGCATTCTTCTAAAGATTGGGAATACAGTAGTGAGCAAAACAGTCTCTGCCTTATAGAGCTTAACATTCCCAGTGGAAGGAAATAGATTTAAAATAAGTATAATACAAGACAACCCACTCGACTTTTACCCTCTGAAGAGGAGTGCCTTCCTCATCTTTGCATGTCCTCTGCATGCTAAGTGTCTCATAGGCAAATGTTTGTCAGTTGCAAAGATCAATGTGTTGAGTACTCCATTAAAGGTATGAGATCTTTTTGAAGCACTGATAAGGAAGATGAGAGCCAACTGAAGAGACTGAGTAAGATTTCTTGGTGGAGGTACAATTGGAATTTGGCCTTAAAGGCACAGTTAGCATTATGACAAGCCGAGATTGTAAAGTTATTTGCTTTTGCTAAGTGTTCCCTATCATAGCCCTATCCCCAACAGCCTTCCTATGCATATCATTGCTTATTAATACTGCTACTGGCCATTAAGCAAGGTTAGTACTTATCAAGCATTTCTAATAAAATTATTATATGACTAACTTTTTATATTATCTATGGATAATATACATGTGAGCTCTCCTTATTTATTCACAGATATTTGAGAATTGAATCATATTAGTCATCCATGGAATATCAGATTCTAGAAACATTGCTAGCATAACCCTTTAAAAACTCATTAACTCCAATTATTAGGTGCCCACCAAAGTCACTATGTAGTATATAGCACATGAAATATGGCCATAAAGCTAGACAGACTAGAATTCTGCTTTACTGGTATGCCTTTTTCTTTAAATGACTAATTAGTTTTGAAAGCTGTACTTCCCCCAAAGGAGTACTAAACTGTGAATTACTAATAAGAGATTTAGTTTTATGAGTTTTTCCCCATATCATTTTCCTGTTTTTTCCCCACAATGAGTTTCATATACCTCAACCTTTTCCCTCTTTACTATCCCTCACATACCAGAGAAGATGGTCTATTTCAGAGCTTAATAAAATAGATACTTACCGACAGTTCTGTAGTAATGAGCCTGCCAACTTACTGAAGACTTCTACCTACCAATTACTGAGTACCTTCTGTGTACTAGACATTTTATATGTCTTCTTCCATGTTATCACAACAATCCTGCGTGATAGATAGAATTCTCATTTTTCAGATGAAATATAGTCTTCTGAGCCTTAGTTATTTACCTGAGATCACCCACTGTTTTAAGAGGTGGGTGATCTCTTAAGAGATTCAAAGCCAGGACTATCTTATTCCAAAGTCTATAATCTTTTCACTAATCATCCTATTTATTGCCACTTCTTATTCTCCACAATTTGAATAAGCATAGGTTATGGGGAAACAGAAACCAGTGTTGCCAGCCTCCAGCCTAAGCTTCTTAGGAAGAGAGCTAGAAAGGTAAGTTATGGAAGCAGATGGTAGAGGACCTTAAATCCCAGGATAAGAAGTTTGGGGGTTTATCCAGTTGACAGTGGAAAATCACTGACATTTTGTGAGCAGGAGGGATAAAGATATGAAGAAAGTAATATTTCAGGAAGATTAGATACCTATAGAAATGTAAGTAACAGAAAGTGGTATAATTTCCCCCACTGCCAGGCAGCAGTTGAAGAGAAGTCTGGGGTTTGCAATAGAAAGATGCTTTATAATTAGAGCAGGACAGGCCTAGTAATACCTCTGAAAGGTACCCAAGAAATGGTAACAGTGACCATGTGCAGGGCAGGAGACTGGAAGACAGGGTTCAGAAAGAATTGCTTTGTACTGTGTAACATTTTGTACCATATTCATATAGTACCTGATATAAAAAATATCAATTAAAATAAAGAAACTAAGCAGGAGATTGAGCAGAGAATAGGTAAGATTGGTGAGAGGCATAGCATATAAGGAAGATGAAAGGAGACTTTTTTCTTTTCAGTAGGCCATAGAGGGAACTTGGGCAATTGGATTGGTTCCTGGCAGATGGCTTTGCCATGATTGATTACAAGACAGGGCAAGGGAATCCTCCATCATGGTGTGCTTGCATTCATCCACGGCCTGTCAGCACTAGATATTGGCTTTACAGGTGACTCTAGAGGAAGCCAAATTTTCCTTTTCTCATCTATTCCAACTCCTTTTTATTTTTTAAAACAACTTTTTTGAGGTATAATTTATTTACCATAAAAGTCTCCCATTTTAAGTATACAACTCAGTGATTTTTAGTAAATTTACAGAGTTATGCAATCATCACTGCCATCCAGTTTTAGAACATTTCCATCACCCTAAAAAGATCCTTTATGCTAGTTTTCAGTCAATTCTCATTTCTGCCCTAGCACTAGGCAGCCATAAATTGCCTTTCTGGGCCGGGCGCTGTGGCTCACGCATGTAATCCTAGCTCTTGGGAGGCCGAGGCGGGCGGATTGCTCAAGGTCAGGAGTTCAAAACCAGCCTGAGCAAGAGCGAGACCCCGTCTCTACTATAAAAAAACAGAAAGAAATTAATTGGCCAACTGATATATATATATAAAAAATTAGCCGGGCATAGTGGCACATGCCTATAGTCCCAGCTACTCGGGAGGCTGAGGCAGAAGGATTGCTTGAGCCCAGGAGTTTGAGGTTGCTGTGAGCTAGGCTGACGCCACGGCACTCACTCTAGCCTGGACAACAAAGTGAGACTCTGTCTCAAAAAAAAAAAAAAAATTGCCTTTCTGTCTCTATTACACTTGCCTTTTCTGAACATTTCATATAAATGCAATCATATAGTAATATAGTCATTTGTGTCTGGCTGCTTCTACTTAGCATACTGTTTTTCAAATTTATCCATGTTAAAGCTACATTAATAGTTTATTACTTTTGATTGCCAAATATTAGGCAGTTTTTCATTGTTTGGATATACATTTTGTTTATATACTTACCAGTTGGTGGACATTTAGATTGTTTCCAGTTTTGGCTATTATGAATAATGCTGCTATGAACATTTGCATACAGGTTTTTAGTGAACCTATGTTTTCCTTTCTCTTGAAGATTCCCAGGAATGAAATAGCTGAGTTGTATGGTGAATTTATATTTAAAGTTTTAAGAAACTGCACAACTATTTTCCAAAGTAGCTGAACCATTTTACATCTCTGCATGAATGTATGAGAGTTCCAGTTTCTCCATATCTACACCAACACTTGTTATTGACTCCCTTTTTTATTACAGTTATTCTAATAGGTGGGCAGTGGAGTATCATCGTGGTTTTAATTTGTATTTCCCAAATGACTAATGATGGTGAACATTATTTCGTTATTAGCCATTCATATATCTTGTTTGGTAAAATGTCCATTCAAATCTTTTTTAAAATCAGGTGGTACTTTTTGTCATTATTGAATCATAAAAGTTCTTTATATAATTCTGGAAACAAGTCCTTTATCAAATTTATGATTTTCACCAAGCCTGTGATTTGTCTATTCTCTCAGTATTTTGAAGCGCAAAATATTTTACTTTTGATGAAGTCTAACTTACCAGTTTTTTGTTTTATGGATTGTGCTTTGGGTATCATCTCATAACTCTTAACCTACTCTTAAGTCATGAAGATTTTTCTCCTGTTTACTTCTAAAAGTTTTATCAACTGCAAAAAAGAAGGCAAGATGGCTGACTGAAGACATCACTTACCAGACCATTCTGGAGGAAAGGAGGTTTTCAGATAAAGGAGAGGGAATAAAGGACACAGCTCAGGTGTAGGTCAGAGGAATGAGTACTGGAGCCTGCCAGAGACCTCACAGAGGAAAATTGCAAAGCAGAGGAGGAAGAGGAAAAAGGAAGAAAAGATATCAGTGAGACTCTAAACCCAGAGAGACTCAGACCCCAGTGAAGGGGTAAGGGGCAGATCCCTTTCTCCTTCCCACAATCCTTTGGTGATCAGCGGGCTACTAAGTTACTTGGAAGCTTTTCCAGCCCAACAAGTCCAAGTACTGCAGCAATCACAGAACTGTGGGGAGAACTTGTGTGATCCCAGAGCTTAGACATTCCGAACAGGATTCCCCTCCAACTAGAATGACCTGAGAGGCCAGAGAGCCAGCTTCCTTCCATTCAGATTCTTATCCTCCCCTACTTCTCCTCCCCACCACTGAAACCTGAAGAGCATTTTGAGCCGAGAATTTGGCAAGCTGCCGCCTCTCCCTCTGGAGCATCCTCCAGTATTATGTTTCCACAGAGAGTGGGGCCCATACCTTTCCCCTTGATGACCTGCAGTGGACCTTGGGTGCCCAATCTGGGAGCTCCTTGCCCACCAGCATTTCTTGGGGATGCATGCCAGTGGGTCATACACATAGGCCGGATCGCAAATGGGTTGCTAGGGGACACGGCAGCAAGGGGACGATTTGAAAGCTGGACTTGAGAGTTGAGGGGGCCCACGTGGGTGGAACTAACTGGAGAACACTATGGAGGTCCCACACGTGGCGATCTGGGGGAGCACCCATCACCCCCACAGGAAAGCTGTACTCTTGGACTAGGGTGGGTACTCTGATGGGGAAGATCCCAGCCCGTGGCACATTCAGGCACCTGTTTGCAACTGGGCACTGGAGGGCAGGGGTAACTCGAGAGAGAGATGGAACTCACTCCCAGAGCCAGTCAGAGAATTGCAGCCCCTTCCGCATGAGCAGCCTTCCCAGTTAGGAGAGCCTGCCTTGACCCTCCTCCTGGCACCATTCCCTAGTGGCCAGCAAAATAACCTTGGAGCCCTCCCAAGGCTCAAAGCTGCACGGTCAGTCTAGGCAGGGTGGGTAATGCAAGAGGGGTGGAGCTCACTCCCAGCAGCCAGTTGGGGAATTGCAGCCCCTTCCTCTTGAGCAGCCTTCCCAGTTAGGAAAGCCTGCCTTGACCCTCCTCATAGAGGCATTCCTGAGAGACAGGCAAAATGACCTTGGAGTCCTGCTGAGGCTTTGCAAAGCCTTTTAGGCTCACCCAACCTAACCATTCCCAGCCTCACTCTTCCACCCTTCTCTGCTGTAGTGGAGAACAAGAAACTCCCTGGAAGCTACAGTGCCCCTCCCAAAGCCTGTGGCATTCAAGTACTCCTGACGGACTAGAGCTTATTGCACACACAAAAGAAGATCTCTGCAGTTGGTTCTTTCCTGCAAGCATCATCAACCACTGACAAGGAGAACAACTTTTTTTTTTTTTGGATACAATTTGACCTTCATTTTTTTTTTTATTTCAGAATATTACAGAGGTATAAACGCTTTGGTCACATAAATTGCCTTTGCACCACCAGAGTCAAAGCTACAAGCATGCCCATCCCTCAGACAGTGCACACCACACCCATTAGGTGTGAACTTACCCATCCCCTTCTCCCCACTCCCACCTACACAATCCCTGATGAATATTAGTTCCATATGTGCACCTAAGTGTTGTTTGATACCAATTTAATGGTGAGTACATGTGATGTTTGTTTTCCATTCTTGTGATACTTCGCTTAGAAGAATGGGCTCCAGCTCCATCCAGGATTTAAAAAAGAGGTATTAGTCCCAGGAAGAATAACTCTATAGCTCATTACAGCATCTACAACTCAATCAAACATGGCATGGCTGATTCTTACTCAAAAGTATCACCCATCTCAAAGATTAAGCCAGGGGTCTCAATACAATTTGCACTGCTGTGAAGAGGTGAAGAGAGCAGGATAGAAGTAACCCAAGGGGACACTGCTTTTTAGGAGAGAAACAAAATTTACAGGGAGCTTAATCTGTGAGGGGTCTCCCTCTTCCACCGTAGACCACTGGGCTGATCAGGAAGCTGCTCAGAGTCTGTGCAGAGACATTCCACTAGAGAGCAGGTGCAGCAGAAATCTGGTGCCTGCCAATCCCAGGTTTGTGCAACCAACACCATCCTGATTGCTCTGGCACACACAGCCAGGTCTTCTCGGGACCCAGCCTTCTAGTAGCAGCCTTTGCATCACACCCACCAGGCCAGGGAAGGAACAGACACTCCTCTATGTCATGCCCTGTGGTGAGGTGCCAAGCACGCCTCCTCCTTGGTGTGGGAGCTGAACAGAGGAAGAGTTCCAGATACTGTTCCAGATAGTGTTCCACCCACAGACACCACTTGGGAAGCCTTGGGCAACTGCCTCAGTGAGTCCTAGGTGTAGAGGGGAACTTTGGCCAACTAGCAGCCCCAGCCTGCATACACAGACCATGGGCCACTGAGAAAAACCCCTACCTGCATGACTGGGCATCGGCAGTCCCCACGCTGGTAGAACAGCTCCCATATGGACAGCTTTGCCCCCAAAATCCTTAGAGCTAACTCTGAAGCTCTCATTGTGCTCAAGTCTGAGGCTCTGCCACTATAACTCCAGGGCCACAGCTAGGCCTGTGACTCCATTCCTGAGACTCCAGAGAACCTCCTGAGGTCCAACACTTCACTCAGGACCCCTCCCCCTCAGTCCTGAGCAGCTGTCACCCCTGGACTTGGATTGAGGGAGTCCTCAGCAAAAGAAAATAGGTATCCTGCAATCCTGTTAACCCAAATATCAGAGAAGAGAAGCCAGATGAGAAGAAACCAGCAAAACAACCATAGCAATGTGAAAAAACTAAATAGTTCGACACCCCCAAGGGAACACAATGGAGCCTCAATAGTAGACTCCACCCACAAAAAATTGCCAAAATGACAGAAATGGAATTCAGAATATGGATGGCAAATAAGATGAATGGAATTGAAGAGAAAGTTGAAAACCAACAAAAGGAAGCCAAAAAAATATTTCAGGAAATCAATGAAAAACTGAAAAAGGCACTAGAGAGCTAGACAACTTAAGAAAGGATATAACAGAGCTTAAAGAAATGAAAGACTCATTTAGGGAATTTCAAAACACAGCAAAAAGCTTTAACAGCAGCCTAAACCAAGAAGAAGAAAGAATCTCAAAGCTTGTCAAGAAGACAAGGCTCTTGAGATAACCCAATCAATCGAAGAGGCAGAGAAGAATATTGAAAAGTGTGAGCAATCACTGAGAGAGATTTGGTACTATGTGAAGCAAAACTAACATTTGAATTATAGATATCCCTGAGGGAGAAGAAAAGCGAAAGCATGGAAAACCTACTTGAAATTATTAAGAAAGATTTCCCCAGTATTGCCAGAAATTCAGAATCAAATTCAAATACAAGATAGACACCAAACACCAGGAAGATTCATAGCAAATAGCTCATCTCCAAGACACATAGTAATCAACCTGGCCAAAGTCAAAATGAAGGAGAAAATTCTGCAAACAGCAAGATGAAAGCATAATTAACCTACAAAGGAAAACCCATCAGGCTAACTACAGACTTCTCAGCAGAAACCCTACAAGCCAGAAAAGATTGGGGCCCCATCATCAATCGACTTAGACAGAACAAATGCCAACCTAGAATTTTATATCCTGCAAAACTAAGTTTCACAATCAATGGAGAAATTAAGTCTTTCCTAGACAAGCAAACACAGAGGGAATTTGCCATGACCAGACCTGCCCTGCACAAAATACTCAGAATAGCATTATACATAAATCAGCAAAACAGATACCTACCAGTGTAAAATCACCTTTAAAAACCCCCAAACCTCTAAATTATTATAAAACAATAAAACAAGAGGTAAAACAAAGCAGTCAGGGAGTACCTAACAGAATGAACAGACTAATATCCCACATATCAATGCTATCAATTAATGTGAATGGACTGGATGCTCCTCTCAAAAGACATAGGCTGGCTGAATGGATGAAAAAACACAACCCAAGTGTCCGCTGTCTTCAGGAAACATATCTAAACCACAAGGACACACACAGAGCCCAGATATAAAACCAACTGAACTTTGACAAAGCAGACAACAATATGGGGAGAAGAAGCCCTATTCAATAAATGGTGCTAGGAAAGTTGGATCACCATATGCAGAAGAATGAAACAGGACCCCTACCTCTCACCACTCGCAAAAAGTAATTCCAGATGAATAAAAGACTTAAATCTCGGGCGCTGTGGCTCACGCCTGTAATCCTAGCTCTTGGGAGGCCGAGGCGGGCGGATTGCTCAAGGTCAGGAGTTCAAAACCAGCCTGAGCAAGAGCGAGACCCCGTCTCTACTATAAATAGAAAGAAATTAATTGGCCAACTGATATATATATAAAAAAATTATTCATCTTCTACAGCTATCAAAAAAAAAAAGTAAAAATAAAATAAATTAATAAAATAAAAAAAAAAAAAAATTAGCCGGGCATGGTGGCGCATGCCTGTAGTCCCAGCTACTCGGGAGGCTGAGGCAGAAGGATCACTCAAGCCCAGGAGATTGAGGTTGCTGTGAGCTAGGCTGATGCCACGGCACTCACTCTAGCCTGGACAACAAAGTGAGACTCTGTCTCAAAAAAAAAAAAAAAAAAGACTTAAATCTAAGGCATGAAACCATAAGAATTCTAGGAAATTCGAGGAAAATTTAGGAATACTCTTCTAGATATTAGCTTACACAAAAAATTTATGACTAAGACCACAAGGGCAATCATGTCAACAACAAAAATGAATAAATAGGATTTGATTAAACTAAAAAGCTTCTGCACAGCTATGAAAGTAAACAACCGAGTAAATAGACAGCTACAGAGTAGGAGAAAATACTTGCAAGCTACATATCCTATAAAGGGTTAATATCCAGAATTTACAAAGAGCTCAAACAAATCAGCAAGAAAAAAACAACCCTATTAAAAAGTGGGCAAAAGACATGAACAGAAGCTTCTCAAAAGAAGAAAGACAAACGGCCAATAAACATATGAAAAAATGCTCAGTGTCACTAATCATCGGGAAAATGCAAATTAAAATCACAATGAGATATCACCTTTTTTCAGTTAAAATTTTATTTAAAAGTCCAGAAACAATAGATGTTGGTGTGGATGCAGAGGGAAAGGAACACTTATACACTGTTGGTGGGACTGCAAATTAGTACAACCCTTATGGAAAACAGTGTGGAGATTCCTCAAAGAACTATAAGTAGACCTACTATTCGATCCAGCAATCCCACTATTGGGTATCTACCCAAAGGAAAAGAAGACTTTTCATCAAAAAGACACCTGCACTGGAATGTTTATTGGAGCACAATTCAGAATTGCACAAGTTGTGGAATCAACCCAAGTGCCCATCAATTCATGAGTGGATTAATAAAATGTGATATATGTATATCATGGAGTACTACTCAGCCATAAAAAAACGATGAATTAATACCTTTGCAACAAACTAGATGGAACTGGAGGCCATTCTTCTAAGTGAAGTATCTCAAGAATGGAGAAACAAAAACCTGTACTTATTATCAAATTGGAACTAACTAATGAGTGAACACACATGTACAGAGAGAGGTAAAACTCAGTGGAAATCAAGCAGAGGGGGGAAGAAGGAGGGGGAGGGGCAAAAACCTATCTAATGGGTACAATAAACATTGTTTGGGTGATGGGCACACCTGTAGCTGGGACTCAAACATTACAAAAGCAATCCATATAACCTAAAACATTTGTACCTCCTTTATATTTTGAAATTAAATTAAAACAAAATGTGCTGTTAGTTTTGAAAGACAATTGTGTTTGCTTGCTTAACAACTTCCTAATGTTAAATTCATTTTTAAACAACCTAAAGAAATGTCTCTACTGTTCACAAACTACCATTAACCTTTTTTAATCACGTAGAGCCCAGTTTTATATAAGACCACCCTTCCAAAGGCAAATAACCAATTTGTTGAAAATTGGTCACAGGATAAGATAACTCATCCATCTTGTCCCCATTGTAGGTCAAGAAAATCCCTTTAATACCAAGCCTAAGGGTAAGATAGTTCTTTTTGACTACTATGTATACAGTTCAAGTCACCGGCCAGTAGATTGTACATAAGCTATAGCCTTCTGATCTGAACAACTCACCTTAAAATAAGCATATCCTTTCACTTTCCATTTTTTACCAGCCATAAAGCTCATGTTATAGTCTCACTCTAGCTTTGTCCCAGTAGCCTTCTGGATTTTTTTACAGAAGTAGTTAGCAAGAAATAAGAATTTTGTGACTAATGTCATCTTTTCTTTAAGGTGGCCTATCTAAATTGTAAGTGCCATAAAATCAAGGCCTATATCCAATGCGGTTTTATTTCCCTCACTGTTCTTGGCATAGTGCTGAGTGATTAGTAAGTGCTCAGTGAATATTTTTTTATATCTATGTAATAAAGATAAAGTGTTATATATTTAGATTAGTTACATAATGTGATTTGTATTCTACCGTTTTTTCTAAATCATCAGATAAATAGCCATACCGTTTATATTGTTCTCTCTCTGTCCTATAATTCTCATCATAAGCACTGTCGTCCTGAGCTATATTATTTGCTGCTTCATTTTGAGACAGAGTCTCACTTCGTTGCCCAGGCTAGAGTGAGTGCTGTGGCGTCAGCCTAGCTCACAGCAACCTCAAATTCCTAGGCTCAAGCAATCCTGCTGCCTCAGCCTCCCAAGTAGCTGGGACTACAGGCATGCGCCACCATGCCTGGCTAATTTTTTTCTAGATATATTAGTTGGCCAATTAATTTCTTTCTATTTATCGTAGAGACAGGGTCTCGCTCTTGCTCAGGCTGGTTTTGAACTCCTGACCTCAAGCAATCCACCCGCCTCGGCCTCCCAGAGTGCTAGGATTATGGGGTTTTTTTAGAAATTAACAAACATTAGGTTCTTTCCTATGTAGCACCCACAGCGCCTGCCCTGATCCTGGCCCTCTGTCCCCAGACTTAACTGCAGCACAGCCCCCCAGCCTCATACAGATGTTGGATGTGAGAGCCTGTTCTTGAGTAAGAAACAGCCTCACTAGAGACATTCAAGCAAAAGTTGGACAACTTTTCCAGAACAGAAAGAAAACTCATGCATTAGAAAAGGTGACTAGGCTGGGCGCAGTGGCTCAGGCCTGTAATCCTAGCTCTCTGGGAGGCCGATGTGGGCGGATCCTTTGAGCTCAGGAGTTTGAAACCAACCTGAGCAAGAGCGAGACCCCATCTCTACTATAAATAGAAAGAAATTAATTGGCCAACTAAATATATAGAGAGAAAAAATTAGCTGGGCATGGTGGCACATGCCTGTAGTCCCAGCTACTCGGGAGGCCGAGGCAGGAGGATCGTGTGAGCCCAGGAGTTTGAGGTTGCTGTGAGCTAGGCTGATGCCACAGCACTCACTCTAGCCTGGGCAACAAAGTGAGACTCTGTCTCAAAAAAAAAAAAAAAGAAAGAAAAGAAAAGGTGACTAATAAAACATACCAAAAGAATATGGCTGCACAGATACCAGAATCTGATTAGATAAAAGTTTGAGGAATTTCTTGGGGCCCACAGTAAACTTACAGAAACCTGCATTTTGGACTGTGTTAAAGACTTCACAACAAGAGAAGTAAAACCTGAGAAGAGATCACCTATTCAGAATGTTACTTACAGAAATATTTAAAGATGACACAAAGAATATCCATGAGATTGCAAGAATATCACAATCAGCAAAATGAAGCTCTGGCAGCCAAAGCAGGACTCCTTGGCCAGCCACAATAGAGAAGTCCTGATGGGTGGATTTTCAGTGAAAGATTGCCAAGAGCTGCTGCACTGGAAATGAGTATTCATCTGATAGAATCCCCTGAAAGCAGTAGCTACCATGTTAAACCAACTGTCATGACTGTTTGGCAAATGGAAACCACTGGAGAAACAAAATTCCTATTTACCAGGAATAATCAAAATAGAAGGTCTTATGGTTCAATGAAAATAATAAGATGCAACATTTATTGAGGCCTTAAGATTTAGCTTGTTCACTTGATTAGAAAAATAAACTATTGTTTCTTAGGGGGGTTTTTTTGTTTGGTTTTTTTGAGACAGAGTCTTGCTTTGTTGCCCAAGCTAGAGTGAGTGCCGAAGCGTCAGCCTAGCTCACAGCAACCTCAATCCCCTGGGCTCAAGCAATCCTCCTGCCTCAGCCTCCCAAGTAGCTGGGACTACAGGCATGCGCCACCATGCCCAGCTAATTTTTTCTATATATATTAGTTGGCCAATTAATTTTCTTTTTATTTATAGTAGAGACGGGGGTCTCGCTCTTGCTCAGGCTGGTTTTGAACTCCTGACCTCAAGCAATCCGCCCGCCTCAGCCTCCCAAGTGCTAGGATTATAGGCATGAGCCACCGCGCCTGGCCATGTTTCTTCAATTATTACTGTTAATTTTAAATTAAAATATGTGTTCAATCATATCTGAGATGGAAAAAAGTTTTATTACTAAAAGTAAAATAAATGATACTATCAGTGAAAAAATTTAACAAATGTTAGAGGTTGTTTTTCAAAGTAGGAAACATTTTGTCTACCATGATCTTTCTGTTTTAGTAATTTTATGTTAACCTTTTAGGCTCAAAAAACCTTTCAATAACTCAGTCCCCTAAATCCTCCCCACCCAAGGAATCCATACCTTAATAAGAAAAGTTGAAAAACTTTATCATGTCATGGGGGGGAGAGGGTCTAAAATATACATAACATAAAATTTACCATTCTAACCATTTTTAAGTGTATATTTCAGTGGCATTAAGTACATTCACATTGTTGTGCAACTATCACTACCATCCAAAGATGAACTTTGTTCATCTTTCCAGACTGGAACTCCCTACTCATTAAACAATAACTACATATTCTCCCTCTCTGCAGCCCCTAACAATCACCATTCTACTTTCTTTCCCTATTAATTTGAACTCTAAGTAACTCATATAAGGTGTAATCATGCACTATTTTCCTTTGTCCTTTTGTGGCTTGCTTATTTCACATGCTACATTGTCTTCAAAGTCCATCCATGTTGTAGCTTGTGTCACAATTTTATTCCTTATAAAGGCTGGATAATAGTCCATTCTGTATATATGCTGCATTTTGTTTATCGATTCATCCATCAATGGACACTTGGGTGGCTTCTACCTTTACATGTTTTTTGATAGAGGGAAAAGGAGGATCACTGTATCTATCCACAAGCAGTGATATTATAGAATAGGTACTTCTAATCCAGTGGTAGTCTCCTCTGTAAGGTTGATTCTAGTCCAGTGCTTACATTGAATTGCATATTGTGGCATCCACATAAGCTTATAATGAGACCTAACTCTGAGCATTCTAAGTCAAAGCCAAGAGAATGACCTCAAATTAGGAACATGGTATATAATCTAGGCCTTCCAGTTCACTACCAAAAATTATGGCACTTAGTACATGGAAGGTACTCCATAAATGTTTGAATGAATGCTTAAGTACAGATGCACCACAGTTGATAATTGCCAAATATTGGAAATAGTCTAAATAGAATGGATAAACAAATGGCAGTATATTCACATAATTGCATAATTTATAGCAATAGAAATTAACAAACTACAGATATGCACAAAAACAGGAACAAATATTAGAGAAGCCATGTAGAACAGAATGCCTACCGCATGATTCCATTCATAAAGTTCAGAAACAGACAAAATTTAACTATTTCTGTTTAAGGGTGCATAAATAGTTAGTAATGCTGTTTTTAAAAAACAGGAAATAAATTCCCTAAAAGTCAGAATAGTGATTATTATCACTGGGGATGGGGGTGGAGCTGGGGCTTATGATTGGGAAGAAGCATGTTGAGGGAAGGGAGGAGGCTTCTGGGGTGCTGATAATAGTCTGTTCTTTGACCTGAATGTATTCATTTTACAACAGTTTGTTAAGTTGTACATTTATACTTTATGTGCTTTTCTGTATGGTCATCATATTCCATAATAAAAAGTTTTTAAGTTCTATGATTCTAAGGGAAAAATTATGAAAGATTATGTGACATAATCACGCCAATAGTATTTTAGCTCTCAGTTTGATTGATAATATGAAAAAGATACAATTGACCCAGTTTGGAGAGTACTGAGAAAGAACTATAGATTGTCCGTATTAAGATTTCTACATTACTGAGTTCCTGAAGTAGGTTCTTGGTCTCTGTAGTTTGAGGAAATGGAAATCAGAAAAGGAGCCGCACTAGGTGAAAGCCAGTCAACATCTGCAATGCCTGAAGGACCTGATGCTTTATTAAAAGGCATTAACCTCAGTGTCTGGGGCATTCCCAGCCTTTCCACTTCTCAGAAACTGTATTCATTTCCATCACAGCATGAGGAGTGGGGAGTGGGGAAAAGGCAAATAGGACAAAATTTCCTCCCTATGAAGGAATCCCAGGTACTTTCTCTTGAGCCATAGAAAGTAGAATCTGAGATTCATAGAACTGTTCAGTCTTTGAACAGCTTTTGAAAAGGATTTCTTCATTCACAGAATTTCATCAGATTAATGTTAAGTGGCAAA
Source organism: Microcebus murinus (assembly GCF_040939455.1). Taxonomy (NCBI): domain Eukaryota; kingdom Metazoa; phylum Chordata; class Mammalia; order Primates; family Cheirogaleidae; genus Microcebus; species Microcebus murinus. The sequence goes on along the minus strand of NC_134117.1, from coordinate 54,552,390 downwards.
TTACTTTGTAGCTTTTAAATTGAGATAATGAGCAACTTCCCCAGTGCTTGGATTTTGCCAAATAGTGAAACCGTTTTCCTGTATATCACTGACTTTGGTGATTCTTTAATTAGCTTAAGCCTCAAAAATGCTTAGCTGGCCTGTGAGCAGATTATGAAAGTGGAAGTCCTCACTCTGATCTTACTTCTTAAGATATAGAACAGATCGAGTAGCTGCAGGCCATTTAGGAAGTGTCATAACAGATGATGTGACCAATTGGAGAGCACAGTTAGAAATATTTTCATTTAAAGGCTTCCAGCCATCATTCTAAGAAGCTTTGTCAGATTTTACCTGTGAGAAGGAAGCAGCCAGTTTGCCTTTCTCAGGGTAAAATTCTAGAGCTTTCTTCCCCTATTGTATACAAATTTGACACTCCTTGACTAATTTATTCAGTTTCTGTTCTAGACGTGGGCATAAATTTCTGATTTATAGACTGCCTCGTTCTGAATAACTGCCTAGTTTTCTGCATTTTGTGCTACAGCCTTACCTTACTGTCTTTCCTCTTTCAGGGTCTGACGTTTCAGGAGGTGGAGAACTTCTTTACTTTCCTAAAGAATATTAATGATGTAGACACTGCATTGAGCTTTTACCATATGGCTGGAGCATCTCTTGATAAAGGTAATGAAACGCAAGAGCTTTTGTTGAAGGTATAAACACTGCATCTGTAATCTTTTATGTGACTGCCTTAACAGTAAAACATTAGTTTTTCTTGGCTTTGTTTTGTTTTGTTTTGATATCCTATGAGCCTTGCATTTCACCCTGAGATGCCAAGCTCAGCAAATAAATTTTCTTGTGCTAAAGGCTATAGTCAGGGCAGGTGCCCATCTTTAAATGATTAGCCTTGAAAATAGGCATCTAAGCTGAAACTGAAGCATGAAACTGCAAGAACTTCTCTCATCTGAGCCAGGGTCATTATATATACAATGTGAAGTCACTATGCAATTTATGTCTTTGATGAGAATAAATGGTTCGGTTTATTTCCTATTAATATATTAAAGATTTTTTTTAACGATAAAATCCTCACTGGCCAGCCACAGTGGTTCACACCTATAATCCTAGCACTTTGGGAGGCTGAGGTAAGAGGATCACTTGAGGCCATGAGTTCAAGACCAGCAAGAGCAAGACTCCCCCATCTCTACTAAAAATAGAAAAATTAACCTGACATGGTGGTTCATGTCTCCCGAGTCCCAGGTACTTGGGAGGCTGAGGCAAGAGGATCGCTTGAACCCACGAGTTTGAAGTTGCAGTGAGCTATTATGATGCCACTGCACTGTAACAGGGCTACATAGTGAGACCTTGTCTCAAAAAAAAAAAAAAAAAGATAAACTCATGACTGAGAATAGCACCACCTGTTGGCTTCATATAAATTCAGTTACAATTTGTATAGGCAATATGAGAGAGCAGAGGAATTGACGGCATAATTTTTTTCCCCAGCATTTTATAATATTATGAAAATTTTTAAACATCCAGAACAGTTGAAATAATTATTTAAATAGCATTCATATATCCAGTTCAGTTAATATTTTGGTATATTTGCTTGATCATATATCTATGCATGTTTTCATCTAACTAATCAGCAGTCTTATTTTTTGATGCATTCAAAGCAAATTGCAGATGTTAGTGTACTTCACTCCTAAATACTTCATTCAGCATGAATATTAACTAAAGTTCAGTATTTGTTTAAAGTTCCCTCATGCCCCTTCACAGTCAGTTTCTGCCCCCACTCACCAAGAGGCAAGTCTATATATGATATGTGGCAAAAAAAAAAAAAAAACCATTTTGAAATAAGCTATCTTTTTTCAAAACAGTTCTTTAAAAGGAAATTCCAGATGTACATTTTCCTCAGTCAGTCTGCCCAGGAGTTTGGCAAATTTGGTAATCTTTTCAAATGACCCATTTTGACTTTGCTTATTTTATTTATGGTTTGTTATCTTTTTATGTTGATTCCTGCTCCTATCTTTGTTATTTGCTTCCTTCTACTTATTTTCAGTATATAGTACTTTTCTTTTTCTGGCTTCTTAAGGCAGAACCTTACTTACCTTTTCTAAGATAAGTTTTTGAAGCTATAAATTTCCTTCTAAACACTGCCTTATCTGCATCCCACAAATTTTGATGTATTATATTTTTATTATCCTGTTTTAAATATTTTCCAATTTTCCTTGTGGTTTCTTAGGTTATTTAAAAGTATGTTGTTTTTGATGAACGTTTCATATGCATTTGAAAAGAATGTGTACTTGTGGTTTTGGGTATAGTGTTATGAAAATGTCACTTAGGTTAAGATGTTTGATAGTGTCATTTAGGTCTTTTATGTCTGTACTGACTATTTTGTCTAGTAACTTTATCAGTAGGAGAAGAGTGTTAAAAATCTCTAAGTATGATATGTGGATTTATTGATTTTTTACCTTAAAAATATATCAGTCTTTGCTTCATGAATTTCGAGCTCTGGTATTAGATACCAGATTTATTAGATACCAATATTTAGATACCAATATTAGATACCAATTATTAGATACCAATAATTAAGATTATTATACTCTCCTGATGCATTGGCCCTTTCAGTATTATAAAATGTTCCCCCTTTATATTTACTATACCTTTTCTAGAAGTCTATTTTGTCTTATATTAACATAGATACCTCATTTTTTGTGTTTATTATTTGCATAGTATATATTCTTCTATTATGTTCAACCTATCTATGTCTTTAAAGTGCATTTCTTCTGGACAGTATAGTTGTGTCTAGATGGCCTTTTAGCATTTTATATTTTAGTGGTTTCTCTAGGAATTATAACTTTCTAGGCTTACTTAGAGTTAATATTATACCACTCCAAGTGAATTGTAAGAACCTTGCAATCATATCATTCTATTTACTGCCACCTCATTCTTTATGCTGTAGTTGTCATTTATATCTCATCTGTATATGTTGTAACCTCTAATACAATGTTAAGGATTTTACTTTCAATGGTTATTTTTTTAAGAAATTAAGAGAAAAAAATAGTCTTTTATAATTACCCACATATATATCATTTTGAATGTTTTTCATTTATTTCTAAATATCCAAGTTTTATATCCAATATCACTTCCCATCAGTGTGAAGAACTTCCTTGATCATATCTTGTAATACAGATCTGCTGGCAATGAATTCTTAGTTTTTGGTTTATCTGAAAATGTCTTTATTTCACCATTTGGTACCACAATGTGTGATTTTTTTTTCCCAATATCTCCAAATCACTCACTGAGATTTTATAAATACAATCTGGAAAAAAGTATACACACACACACACACATACACACAGAGTGTATTTATTTGAGCCAAGTTTGAGGACTGCCACCCAGGAATATAGATTCAAGTGGCCCTCAAAATACACTCCAATCAGCAGCAGTCACAAATGGATTTTTAAAGAAAAGGAAGAGGCAGTTCCTAAGTTATTTACCAAGAATTTACATTAAAATAACATAAGCTGTTGGTGCTATAAAGTTTCTGTAGCTAGTCAGAAACTTTCATCTCTACACAAAGCTATGGAAACTAAACAACCTTCTGCTGAACAATTACTGTGTTAAAGAGGAAATTAAGATGGAAACCAAAAGATTCTTTGAACTCAATGTTAAAGGAGACACAAGTTATCAAAATCCGTGGGACACAGCTAAAGCAGTCTTAAGAGGAAAATTTGTATCCATAAATGCCTACATAAAAAACCTTCCTGAAAAGGAATAAAATACTTTTAAACAATTACCCCACCTCCCCAGCATGGGCGTGGGAGTGGGGGAAGCATGACTGAAGTCCCATATTCATAACTCTCTGGGCCTCATAAATTTCGCATACCTCACATAGCTCAGACTACTCTGAGCTATTTTTCTTTTCTCATTTCCCCCCTGTTGATAAAATATTCCCTTGGAATCATTGATGGCTGATCTCCACTTGCGTTAGAGTGATAGATGTCCTTCATCGCTCAGCATTGGGAAGGCTCATTCCCAGATGGTCCTGTCCCACTTTTGGGGGTGGTGGGAGGTATAAACACTGTCTTGCTTATTCAACACTTTTTAGTGGATCCCTTAAGATTTTCTCGGATAAGATAATGGCTCTCAATTTTATATGGAATCTAAACAAAGTTGAATTCATAGAAACAGAGTAGAATGGTAGTTCCCAGGGGCTGCAGGAGTGGGGGAAATGGGGAGTTATTGGTCAAAGCATACAAAGTGTCATGTGTAGGATGAGTTAGTTCTAGAGAACTAAGATACAGCATGGTGACTGTAATTAGTAATCTTATTGTATATGTGAAATTTGCTACGCATAAGTAGTAGATCCTAAGTGTTTCTCGCCACACACACACACAAAAATATAACTATGTGAGGGATAGAAATGTTAATTAGCTTAATTGTGGCAGTCATTTCACAATGTATACATATATCAATACATCACATTGTATGCTTTAAATATATATAATTTGTATTTGTCAATTATACCTCAGTAAAGCTGGAAAAAAATACAAGATGATTCCATCTGCAAATAGTGATAATTTTACTTCCTCCTTTGTGATTTGAATACATTGTATATAATTTTATTGATTCCCATAACTTGTTTTTTTGTTGGTGTTGGTGTTGTTTGTTTTTTGTTTTTTTGAGACATGGTCTCTCTCTGTCACCCTAGGTAGAATGCAGTGCTGTCATCATAGCTCCCTGCAACCTCAAACTCCTGAGCTCAAATGATTCTCCTGCCTCAGCCTCCAAGTAGCTGGGACTACAGGCACATGCCACCATGCCTGGCTAATTTGTTTCTATTTTTTGTAGAGATGGGATCTGGCTCTTGCTCAGGCTGGTCTCAATTCCTGAGCTCAGGTGATCCTCCTGCCTCAGCCTCCCAGAGTGCTAGGAGCCACCATGACCAGCCTCACATAACTTTTTAAAATATTAAAAATATTTTAAAATTTGTTTGTTTAGACAAATTTGTTTGTTTAAAATAATATTTCCAAGCCAGGCACAATGGCACACACCTCTAATTTCAGCTACTCAGGAGGCTGAGGCAAGAAAATCCCTTCAGCCCAGGAATTCAAGGCCAGCCTGGGCAACCTACTGAGACCTTGTTTCTAAAAAAGAAATAATAGTCATACTTCTGATCTTTTTGCAGAATCTTCTAAAAAAAAAAAAAGTTAATGATATCACATGGAGGGTGTGTTTGTGTGTGTGTGTGTGTGTGTGTAGCACTACTAACACCACACCACTGGATCTTTTCTCTAGAATAGCTTTGGTTATATTGCTGTTTCATAAACTAGAATTTGACAGCATCTGCAAATCGAAAGATGTAAGATTTGAAGTCATCATTTATTATAAAATATAAAATTAATAAGGTCCTCTTTATTTTTGCATACTTTTTTTTAAAAGCCCAACTAAAGACAATAGGATTACTTTACAGAACAATTATATAGGATGAATCACTAGCTGTGTTAAAATTATAGGGTGTACAAAATAGAATGATTCAGGGTAGTGGTGGCAAAGGGAAATGCAACCTAGTGATTAAAAAAAAAAGAAAGAAAAAGTATCTCTTTAAAATGATTTCAGGCCATTTGCTGGAATGTTTAGTCTCTATATATTCCATGCCTCATTATCCTTGCTAATAGAGGCAGTGGTACAAAATATACATCCATGTCTGACATCCAAAAATACATGTGGCTTTGAGATATATGATGTTTTTCCTTTCTTTTCTTTTTTTTTTCTTTTTGGTAAAGAAATACATTCATTTAATTTTGTACTAGGTTGGTAGGGGGACATATATTGCTATCCATACTTTTTTCCAAAAAATTTTTAATTGGCATATTGTACGTATTTACCATGTACAATATGATTTATGAAACATATACAGTTGGCCCTCTATATCCAGGGGTTCCATGTCAAAGATTCAACCAACCAGCCACTCACCAAAAGTACTGTATTCTCACAATGAGAAGCTCAAGAACATGAACAGCTGACTTTAAGCATCCTTGGGTCCCATAGGGCCCACTGTGGGCCTTGAGCATCCGTGAATTTGAGTATCCACAGAGGTCGTGGAACCAATCCCTCGTGGATACTGAGGGACAACTGTATACATAGTGGAATGGTTAAATCTAGCTGATTAACACATGCATTATTTCACATACAGTTGACCCTTGAATACCACAGGTTTTAACTGCCTGGGTCCACTTATACGTGGATTTTTTCAATAAATATATTAGAAAAATTTTTGGAGATTGCAACAGTTTGAAAAAACTCACAAATTTGAACCATGTAGTCTAGAAATATTGAAAGAATTAAGAAAAAAACATAAAATATATATAGAAACTAGTGTATTTAGTCATTTACTACCATAAAATATATACAAATCTATTTAAAAAGTTAAAATTTATCAAAACTGACACACACAAACACAGACCATATATAGCACCATTTGAAAGAAATGCAAACAAATGTATAGATGCTTGTTTTGTTTTGTTTTGTTAAGCAGACAAAGGCTTGTTTTATTTGAATGATTGCTCTGTTATCACCGAGACCACTGTGTGCAGACAAGAGAAGGGGAGCTTTATTTCTTGGCCTGCTCCTTCTCGGACAGAGTCTTGACGCTCTCGTTCTTCTTAGCCTGGCGGCACTCTTCATGGTGCTTGCCTGCTTCCTTGGTCCTAGACCTGCAGGCCTTGTCTGCCTTCAGCTTATGTTCCATGAGAATCTGCTTGTTTTTGAACACATTCCCCTTCACCTTAAGGTATAGACTGTGATACATGTAGTGGTTATTCTTCTTAGAGTCACAGTGTCTTCTGAGCAGCTGGCACAGAATCCTCATCTTCCTTATCCAGTTACCTTCTCAGGCATTTGCACACCAGCTGTACCTTTTCGCTTACCCACACCCACATGCCTGCCTTCCAGTGAGCCATGATGTTTTTCCAGCTTCTAGCCCAGGAATGGACAGTCACAGGTTTGCAGACAATCAGCCTATCTTTGATCAGCTTCCAGATCTGCTGATAGGTGTTGGCGTTAGTGATTTCATTGGTTTTGTTGGGGTCCAACCAGACTTTCTTTCTGCTACAGTGGTGGACACTGGAGGCAAGCCTCCTCTGAATCCTCAGCATACTCAAGGTTCCAGCCCTAGTAGCAAAAGAAAAGATGCAATTTTAAATCATAACTGCATAAAATTGATGTAGTACATACTGTACTACTGTAATAATTTTGTAGCCACCATCTCCCTGTTCTTTCTTCTGTGAGCTCAAGTGTTGTATCTGCTTAAAATGCTGTGTAACACTAATCATCTCCATGTGAGCAGTTGATCTCTCCAGTAAGTTTCATAACACAGTAAAAAGTGATCTGTTGCAGTTCTTAAATAATTTTTAGCATGCTTAGTGAAATACTGTAAACCTTGAGAAGTGCCATGGGACACATACAAAGTGCCACTAATTATGCTGGAAATGCTCCCAAGAACCAAGAAAAGTCATGACATTACAAGAAAAAGTTGAATTACTTGATATGTACCATAGATTGAGGTCTGCAGCTGTCACTGCCCACCATTTCAGACAAATAATTTATCTTGTAAACAGGTGATGTAAACTTACAGTATCAATACAGTACATTACTGTAAATGTATGTTCTCTTCCTTATGATTTCCTAGTAGCATTTTCTTTTTTCTAGCTTACTTTATTGTAAGAATACAGTATATAATACATATAAGATAAAAATATGTGTTAATAACTGTTTTTTGTTTTGTTTTGTTTGAGACAGAGTCTCGCTTTGTTGCCCAGGCTAGAGTGAGTGCCGTGGTATCAGCCTAGCTCACAGCAACCTCAAACTCCTGGGCTCAAGCAATTCTTCTGCCTCAGCCTCCTAAGTAGCTGGGACTACAGGCATGCGCCACCATGCCCGGCTAATTTTTTCTATATATATTAGTTGGCCAATTAATTTCTTTCTATTTATAGTAGAGACAGGGTCTCGCTCTTGCTCAGGCTGGTTTTGAACTCCTGACCTCGAGCAATCCACCCGCCTCAGCCTCCCAGAGTGCTAGGATTACAGGAGTGAGCCACCGCGCCCAGCCTAATAACTGTTTATGTTGTCAGGAAGGCTTCTAGTCAACAGACTAATGACAGTTAAGTTTTGGGGGAGTCAAAAGTTATATGTGGGTTTTTTACTGTACAAGGAGGTTAGCTCTCCTTACCTCTGCATTGTTCAAGGGCCAACTGTAGTTATTTTTGTGCTGAGAACACATACCATCCATTCTCTTAGAATTTTTAAAGAATATAATATATCATTGTTGCTACCGTGCTGTACAGTAGATGTCTTGAATTTATTTCTCCTAACTATAAATATTGTTTGACCAGCCTCTCCCCAACTGCCTTCCCCCAAACCCCCCAGCCTCTGATAATCATCATTCTACTTTCTACTTCTATGAGATCAACTTTGTTAGATTCCACATGGAGGTTCCTTAAAAAAATAAAAGTAGAACTACCATGTGATCCAGCAATCCTACTACTGGGTATATTCAAAGGAAGTGAAATCAATGTCAAAGAGATATCTGCATGCCCATGTTTATTGCAGTACTATTCACAGTTGCCAAGATACAGAAGCAACCAGGTGTCCATCAATGGATGGATAAAGAAAATGTGGTGTATATGTACAATGGAATACTGTTCAGCCATAAGAAAGGAAGGAAATCCTGCCATTTGCAACAACATGGATGAACTTTGCACTTGTTTTGGCTTCTTTGTTAAATCTGTATAACTTCAGATTTCTTGAATGTATATGGATAGATATGTAGGGGACATTGGCCTAGATTCGTGCTAAGTAACAGGGAAAAGATACATGTGTTTGTCTCCTAGGAGTGCCATCCTAGGAATTACCACAAACTTGGTGATTTAAAACAACAGAAATTTATTCTCTCACAGTTCTAAAGGCCAGAAATCTGAATTTAAGATGTTGGCAGGGCCACTTCCCTCCAAAGGCTCTAGGGGAGACTCCTTCCTTGCCTCTTTCAGCTTCTGGTGTCTCTAGGTGGTCCTTAGCTTATGGCTCCATCACTCCAATCTCCGTCTCTGTCTTCACATGGCCTTTACCCGCTTCTCCCTATGTGTGTTTCTTCTGTTTGTCTCTTAAAAGGACACTTGTCATTGGATTTAGGGCCTAACTGGCTGATCCAGGGTGATCTCATCTCAAGATCTTTAACTTAATTATATCTACAAAGACCCTGTTTCCAAATAAGGTCACATTCACAAGTTCTGGGGGCTAAGATGTGAACATATATTTTGGGGGGGCCACCATTCAACCCACTACAGCAACTAAAAATTAAAAGTCAACCATATGTAGTCTGCAAAGTAAAACAAAAACAAACCAAAAATGTGAATTTAATTTGCTGTGAAAATATTTGTATGTATCTGTTTAAAACCCTAATTTTTTTTTTTAAGAAACCTAATTATAATCTTTACCCAAGTAATTTCTATGTATCTTTCAAGTCTCAATTCAGGTGTTACTTCCTCATAGAGGCCTTACCTGACTATTCAATATAAATTTTAAAAAACTATATCATCTACAGATTTTACAATTTAAAGTTAACCTAAAATCTTATGCCTTCACTATTGTCATAAGTTCCTAACTATAAATTATGGGCATGGGCTTAAATTTCCACAGTATGGCTAATGAGGTAGAGCAGAGACTATTGACTGCAATATTGGTACATAAATGGGAAGCCTTCAATAAATCTTATAAATTGAATTATTCACCAAATATTTAGAATCTCAAGAATACAAAAATAGGCAGTATCCTTAATTTCTTATTCTCTTATTTCTTCAATAAATCCATGTCTTTACCTCCAAAACATATCCTGCATCTGCCTCCTTTTCTCCATTTGCCTACTGCAGCCCTAGTCTCTTCACCCTGGCTTACACAGGGCTGCCTAGGCCATGGCCCTTGTGTACTCTCTGACTTCATCAAATATCACTTTCATTCCAGTTCTCTCCACTCCATGTTGTTCTTCTTATATTCCAAATATACCAAGCTCACTCCCACCTTAAGGCCTTGGTTCTAGCTGTCTGTTCTACCTCATGTGCTCTTCCCCAGGATCCCCATGTGTTTGGCTCCTTGTAATTCAGGTTGATACGAGTCACTTCCTCAGAAAGATCTGCCCTTTCTAAAGTAGCTCTATCATCCTGCATTATATTATCCTATTTTTTACCTACAGCATTTATATCACTACCTGATATTTTCTCAAGCAGTTATGTGTTTGCTTATTATCTGTCATCCCTTACTATATAGAATGCTTATCTGTCTTGCTCACGGATATCTTGTTCATGGATGTACTTATAAGGGTGTGAATTCATACATGGGGAACTCACTAGGAGCTCACAGTGTGGGCTGAGAAAGATTTCTCACACAAGGATTAAGATGGAAAGTAGTAAAAAGGTTATTTTGCTTTCTCGAGAAAAAAAGAGTCAGAGAGAAGGAAAATGGCACAGCACTACAAGAAGGAAGGTGGAAAGTGCTGGCAGCTGAGGAAAAGCTGCTTGTGCTTATAAAGGGTAAAAATGTTTTTTTTCCTTTGCTGCAGACTGCTAACAGGAACGGCTGAAGTGGCTGTGTCTGATTTTTCCTTTTTTTTTTTTTTTTTTTCCTTTTCTCTATGAGGCTGACTTTATCAGAGTCCTTGGAATCTGGTTTTTGCAAGAGCTGGGAGGGAGATGCATCTCTGCTGTCTGCTTAGGGCTCTTCAAGGCTGTGGAAATGAACTCTTAGAGATAACGAGAGTCCCAGGTGTTTAATCAAAACAAAGGGGAGAGTTGTGCTGTCAGTTTTCTCTTTAAAGGGGAGCTATGAGTTTATTTCTCTTACTTTCTGTGTGATAGTTTATCTTTCCCTGTTAGCTACTTTATTAGCAAAGCCACCTTTCAATACTCCCTACACCTAGAATTATACCTTGGATATAATAGTGCTTTAGGAAAACTCTCAAACCGTGCTTTCCTCTGAACTCCACAACAGCCAACACAGAAGAAGACTTCTGTAACCAAATGTGGAAGTTTTCCCCATACACCAAGCAGAGGACACAGCTGGGCGTCCTTTAATTCAATTCCGACACTATCTACCTGGAGATAGGGTCAGGTCCCACAGGTTGAAGGCTCGGTCACCAAGACTGACCCCTCCTTCCCACTAGTCGTGAGTCTGGACCTCCAGAACTTCTGACCAACTGGCTTCAAATTGGGGTTTCCACGACCACCCCGTCTTTGAGATTTATTAATGTGCTAGAGCAGCTCAGAAAACTCAGGGAAACACTTAGGTTTACCAGTTGATTATAAAGGATATTACAAAGGATGTAGATGAAGAGATGCATAGGGTTAGGTATGGGGAAAGGGATGTGGAGCTTCCGTGCCCTTCCTAGGCATACCACCCTCCAGAAACCTCCACATGTTCAGCTATCTGGAAATTCCCCAAACCTAGTCCTCTTGGAATTATATGTAGGCTTCACAACATAGGCATGATGACAACTGGGTAGAAATGTAATTGGACAAAAAGTGCATGATCTAAATCTAGCAAGGCTTTTCTGTTCAGATTATTCCTGGACTCTCTGTGCATTATTCCTTCCTTCAGGGTATGGGGCAAGACCCTCTCTGGAATGAGGGTCTTTTGACCCATAATCAGATTAGAGTCCTGGCTTTGGCAGGTGACAGGGACAGGGGAAAATCAGAAAGAGAGATTCTCTTTTGTGAGGCCTGTTCCTGAGGCCTAAAGCTCCCAGCATTATAACAAGGACTGTGGAAGTTATGAATCATGAACCATGGACAAAAACCAATATATATATATATATGTATACACACACATATATATATCATAACACCACAAGTAGGCACTCAGTAAATATATGATCAATAAATGAATGAACATATTGATATATCTGGACAAGACAGAGGATCCTAAGCCAATAAATCTCCACCTTTTATAGTAGACTCAGAGAACATTCATGTCATCAATCCATTGTGTTCTGTAACACAGTGGATTCCTTAGACTTGACATGTATTTCACCCTCTTCCATGTTAAAAGGGTGATGATAGCAGTAATATTAACTGTTTGTGTACTGGGGTATGCACAGAAAGATTAGCAAGCTGTCCTTTCCAAGTCCTCTCACTCTGCCAGATGTGTCTTTTTTAACAGGCCCTCCTTGTGCTCTGCCCTAGGCCTATACTTTCCAACCTCCCTGATCCTGACAGCCAGACCAGTGACTTTTTCATTGATCTGAGTTCTCTATGAATTATAGGCCTCTCCTCCTGCTCTACTATAGAATTTTACTGCTGATATGAATCTTAGAAAAGAGAAAGAAATGTGTAGTCGTTATGAACACAGGCTGTGAAATCATACTGCCTGGATTTGAATGTTGGCTCTGTCATTTACTAGCTGGGTAGAAACTAAATTCTACTAGCTAGAAACTAAATTCAGAAACTGCCCAAATGTTTTAAAAATAAGGATAGGCCAAGTATAGTGGTTCACACTTGTAGTCCCAGCACTTTGGGAGGCCAAGGCAAGAGGATTGCTTGAAGCTAAGAGTTCAAAACCAGCCTGGGCAACATAGTGAGACTCTGTCTCTATAAAAAAAAAAAAAAAAAAAAATTTAAACCAGAGTTCTCTGTTCTGGTTTTGAGGGCTGCCTGATCCACAATCATTCTTTGGTCACTTAAACTCTGTTAATTTTTTTTTTATTATTTTAATTAGCCAGGTATGGTGGTATACTCCTAGAGTCCTAGCTACTCAGGAGGCTGAGGCAGGAGGATCACTTAAGCTCAGGAGTTCGAGGTCACAGTGAGCTATGATTGTATCATTGCATTGTAGCCTAGGCAACAGAGTGAGACCCTATCTCTAAAAAAAAAAAAAAATTAAAATAAGGATAAAAATATAGTTGTCCCTCAATATCCCCAGGAGTGGGGGTTGGTTTCAGGACTCCCCATTCTTGCCAAAATCTATGAATGCTCAAATCCCATATATAAAATGGTGGGGTGTTTGCATATAACCTCCACACATCTTCCTGTACCCTTTATTTTTTAATCAAAAAATGTGGAACACTTCACAAATTTACATGTTCTCCTTATGCAAGAGGCATGCTGATCTTCTCTGTGTTGTTCCAATTTTAGTATATGTGTGCTGCTGAATCAAGCACCTTATATAGTTGATCCTTGAACAATTCAGAAGTTAGGGACACCCCTACCTGCATAGTCAAAAATCCTAGTGTAGCTTTTGACTCCCCAAAAATTTATCTGCTAATACTGTTGACTAAATGTCTTACCAACTGCCTACTGTTGACTAAATGTCTTACCAAGAATATACAGTCAATTAAAGACTTAAATCTAAGACCTGAAACTATGAAACTACTAAAAGAAAAACATTGAGGAAGCACTTTAGGACATTAGTCTGGGCAAGGACTTTTTCAGTAATACTCCCAAAGCAAAATTGAACAAATAGGATCAATCACATCAAGCTAAAAAGCTGTGCACAACAAAGGAAACAGTCAGCAAAGTGAAGAGACAACCCATAGAATGGGAGAAAATATTTACAAACTACCTATCTGACAAGAGATTAATAACTAGAATATATAAGGAGCTCCAACAATTCACTAGGGAAAAAAATCAAATAATCTGATTTAAAAATGGGTAAAAGATCTGAATAGACATTTCTCAAAAGAAGATGTACAAATGCCAACAGACGTATGAAAAAATGCTCATTAGTAGTAGTCAAAGAAATGTAAATCAAAACTATAATGAAATATCTCACCCCAATTAAAATGGTTTTCTATCAAAAAGGTAATAATGAATACTGGTGAGGATGCAGAGAAAGGGAAACCCTCATGCACTGTTGGTAGGAATGTAAGTTAGTGCAACCACTAAAGAACAGTATGGAGGTTCCTCAAAAAACCAAAAGTAGAACTACCGTATGACCCAGCAATCCTACTGTTGGGTATATATCCAAAAGAGGGGAATTCAGTATATGGAAAAGATACGTACACTCCCATGTTTATTTCAGTACTATTCACAATAGGCAAGATTTGGGATCAACCTAAGTGTCTATCAGTGGATGAATAGATAAAGAAATTGTGGTATATATACACAATGGAATATTATATAGCCACAAAAAGAATGAAATCTTGCTATTTGCAACAACATGTATGGGACTAGAGAATATTAGGTTAAGTGAAATAAGCCAAGCACAGAAAGACCAATCTCAAGGATGTTCTCTTCATATGTGGGAGTTAAATATGAAAAACAAATGATATCATGGAGACAGAGAGTAGAATGATGGTTACCAGAGGCTGGGAAGGACAGCGGGGAGGGAGAGATAGAGATGATTAATGGGCTTGAAAATATAGTTAGATAGAATGAACAATATTTGATAGTACAACAAAATGACTATATTCAATAAGTTATGCTATATTGTAAAATAACAAAGAATAGAATTGGAATATTCCTAATACAAAGAAATGTTAAAATGCCTGAGGTGATGGGTACCCAAATTACTCTGATTTGATTAATTCAGATTGTATGCCTGTATCAAAACATCACATGTACCCTATAAAGCTGTACAACTAGTATGTACCCATAAAAATTAAAACTATAAAAAAGAACAGTTGATTAACACATAGACTAGTATCTACATATATTTTATGCATTCATTACATACCTTTTTCTTAATTTTTTTGATCTTTCTAGGCTATGTGGTTTGTGAATTTTTTCAAATTGTTGCAAAAAATTTTCAAATATATTTATTGAAAAAAATCTGCATATAAGTGAACCTACACAGTTCAAGCCCATGTTGCTTAAGGGCCAACTGTACTTACAAATAATCTCTAGATTACTTATAATACCTAATGTAAATGTTATATAGTTATTATGCTGTAGTTTTTATTAGTAATATTTTTATTGTTGTATGGTTACTTTTTTTGTTGTTGTTTTTTCTGAATATTTCTGATGTGTGGTTGGTTGAATCTGTGGATATGGAACCCGAAAATACAGAGGGCCAACTGTACCCACCTCATAGGGTTATTATGAGGATAAATCTACGTAAAGCACTTAACTTTGTGCCTGTCATGTGAACATTTAGTAAATGTGAGCTGCTTCCATGATAAAGTTGATAATGTAAACAAAATTTAGTGTGGCTCAAACATTTATTCAGCCAACAGCACAGATAGATACTGTGCTGTGCATGGGTTTCCACCTTCAAGAAGCTCACAGTCTAAAGGGGGAAAAAGATAAGTATACAGGCAGTTCCAGTGTAGTGTGATAAATGCTAATTAGATATAAGGGGAACTAGAAGCTTGAAGAGGAGCCTCTGGCCCATACTAGGGGCAGAGTAAGAGTGGGGCAGGAGTAGAGACAGCAGTACCTTTTGTGTGGCTTCTGCTCTCAGTCTCTGCTATCTTCATTTTTTCCCAAAAGGTTAGAACCTTCAGAAATTGGCACCTTTTAGAGGCCCTGGCAATGTCTCTTCCTTGGCTGTTTTAGAGCTTACAAACCAGTCTTTAGACATAATTTAGCACAGAATTTCTGAAACAGCATTGGGAAGATAACTGTATACTGCAATATGTTGATGGTTCTGTGAGTTTAAAAAAAAAAGTGTTCCATGGTTCAGGTAAGTTTGGAAAATGCCACTTATACAGAATTTCTTCCTGTAGCACTATTCCTGCCAAGTTTTTAATATGCTAGTGGGTATTTTTAATCTCCAGAAGAAGGATATAGTTCCCAAACTCGATTTACCTCAAAATATCTTTTAATAATTTACAGAGTTAATGTTCTTCTGAACAATTTGAGCGATCCAGGCAGCTGGCAACTGCAGATTTACCATATTAGAGCATGATCCAATTCCTTGAGAGTAAAAATGCCAAATTTCATTGAGGTTATTTCTTTAATTCTGTATGGCCCATGCAAGAATGATAACTCTCAGGTAATAAAGAAATGTCCTTGGTGAACTCTGACCATTTCAAGAAAGAACCTTTCTCCATGAAATATTGTGGGCTTCCACTATAGGTTGTCTCTTTTATTTAGCACTTAAGACTGGTTCTGTTGCTCGTACACATACTGGGCATAAAATTAGATATATTGCCTCTCAAGGGCTGTCTGATTGATTTAAGTAGCTTGCTGAAGAAGGTAATGGAAAATTGAACACAACTCCTTTCCCAATGGCTTCCTATGATAAAGAAGTTAAAAATTATTTGAGCAGGAGCTCTGGAATGAGCTACAGCCTATATAACTCAGAGTATTCCTATTTCTGCCAGGAGAATAAAAGGTTTCCAGGTACAGTAAAGCTCCATTGTAAAGCACCTCAGGATATTATCAATTTGGTAAACTTGTGGGTCCAGTTATGTCTCCCATTTATTAATACTTTGAACTATAATATAGGAAAATAATCACACAAATATAGTCCATGGCCTTTACCATTCATGCCCCAGCACAATTCTACTTATATTGAAAATAATAATTTATGAATAGTTGTCCTAATTCTTTATAGTCATTCTCTATATACAGTTTATTGTCTGACAAAACAAGAAAATAAATAATAAAATCTGTGACATGACTCCTACAGGATGCTCTCTGCAACCCCAGATATTTTTTCTGCAATATCAGTCTCATCATCAAATCTCAGTTTCTTTTGTCTCTGAAGTGATATGGATGGCATGGATGCCCTCTAAGAACCTTTGTGACTTTCAGGTTAATTGACTCTAACAATTTGAATGAGTAAAGGAGCCTCAGTCTTTCGGCATTTAGGACCCTACTAGGTTGCTGGGGGAGTCAGAAATTACTGATGGAATAAGAAATTTCTAGCACATAACAAACTCATATTCTGAACAACCATCTCTGACAGACAAGCTGCCTCCCACTCCTGAGCCCTAAGAAGCCTGTATCATTGCCCTTTTGAGGACTGTGAGGCCATCATACATGTGGAACACTGATGGCAACTATCATTTCATAGTAGCTTCTATTTGCCACACACAATGCTACATGGTTTATGTACATCATCTCTCTTAATCCTTAAAACCTGAAAGGTAGGTGGTATTATTCCTATTTTATGGATGAGGAAATACAAAATTAAGCAGACTTTTCCCGTGGTTACACCATTTAAGCAGTGGTAGAGCCAGGATTCAAGCTCAGGTATCTCTAATCCTAAAGTCTATTCTGTCCACAGCATCATGTTGCCTCTCAGTATATTCCAAATTTCTGTTGGAGTTTGAAAATCTTTGCTGTAACACAAACCAGGAAGCAATGCAAGTTCACCATTTTGAGCCATGTTTCTCAGTAGCTTAGGGAAGATAGACTCTAGGTTATTTCCTCCTAGTTGCCTTTGGCTAAGAGTTGACCATTCTCAGGGTGAAAATAAAGTTCCTTTTGGTAAACTATGATGTTTTGGAGATAGTGCCCTTTTCTTGAATATGAAATATGACATTTTCCCCCTATAGTTGTCTGTTCAGTTCAGGAGCAGGTTCTATAGCTCAGATACACTGTGGCATTGGTAGTACTTACTTACAGTAACAGACCCTTAGAGTTATCTAATCCAGCTTCTTATCCCACATAGGAACATCTTAATAAACACATCTGTGCTCTTTTTTTGAATCATATTACATTTCAGTGAAGAAACCCATACACAAAAGCATAACAGAAAAACTAAGCATTGTCCATTTCTCAACATGAAAATACAGAATACAGGTCTATCTTCTAATAACAAAGATGTTTTTCACCACCTCCACTCATGGGTGTGTCAAAGCTTCATTGTACTTGTAGATACTGTAATATTATTTAGCATTTATTGAGAGTTAACTGTATGCAAGAAATTGTGGTAAGCATAAATTTTGGTTTTAAACTCAAAACCTGAGTTTGAGTCCCTGCTACTCACTAGTTTTGTGACCTTGAATAAATCCCTTAAGTTCTCAAAGCTTCAGTTTCCTGATTTATAGAATGATGATAATAGAATACTTGTTTCAGGGTTATTGGTGATTAAAAGAGATGATACTATATTAATATATTAGACTGACATTACACCTCTACCCAGCTGCCTGTTCTGGTTTTCAACTCCTAGGTGCTGAATTTCTTCTGCCTCCTTATTTTATAAGGGGCTGATAGACTGGAAGCAACCTATCCTAATACGGCAACATCATAAAAAGTTATTTTTTTAAAAAAAAGATCACCCTTAAATGAGGAGGGAGGACCCAATTGGCTTATTTTTATTCTCTGAGGAAGTAATATCTACTACTTTCTTTAGTCACTTTGAGATTTTTATTAGCTTAGAAGTTGTAAGTTGTTTGTACTTATTTAATGAGTATTGAAACCTTTAGCTTCTCCTAAGTTTCATAATTCATCCAAAAATTCTTGGGGTCATTGCCTTCAGGAAACCTTTCTTAGTTAATTCTCTGTTCCTAGAAATAACTAACCCCTATTGCTATCCCTAGTATCTTCAGTATTCAAGGGGAATTTTCTACTAGCCTGTAAATTCTTAAAGACATGAACCATGTTTTCCATGTCTTTGTGTCCTACTCAGAGCCTAGAACAATTTTTTATATAAGTAGATCTTCAGTTATTGTTGAATAAATCAGTAAACTAATTCTAAACCTGGCCAGATCCCTTGCAAGGGAAGGTGAAATACTCTAAAGAGCCTAGGGTAAAGGGGAGAGTGCTAGGACTGTAGTCCCTTCTCATGTCATTAATTTACTTTGATACCTTGAGCAGGTCACTTCTCTGACCCTCTGGTTGGAGTTATATTAAATATCTCTAAGGGTTCTTCCAGATTTAAAATTCTATGACTATAACTAAATCATCTTTTTACTGAATGTAGTAATGTTTTAAGGGGCATGCTATAGCCTAAAGTTATATCCAGATCTGTGGCCAGAGACTGTCAACCCAACCTGTCTATGTGAAATCTATGTAATTCCCAAAAGAAGGGTGACAGTTTTAATTTATTTTCTTGTTAAGAAATTTAAAATTTAATTAGACCTTGGCTAGTGCCTCTTTAAGATCTAATTTTTGGAGTTTGGTATAGTTGTTGCAGAAGAGTAACAGTTCTGTGAAATGCACCTAAAAAATGAGTGAAGCTATATATAAAGTATGATTTGAAGAACGTTTTTAAAAGGGCATTCCCAATCATAAATACCTTCCTTATTGGCCAGCTCTGTTAGCTTTCTATTGCTGCATAACAAATAACTACAAATTTAGCAGCTTAAAACAACACCTATATATTACTTCAGGTTCTGTAAGTCAGAATCTGGGTACAGCATAGCTGGGTTCTCTGCTCAGGATCTTAACAAGGATGAAATCCAGCCATCAGTGGGAGGTGGGGACCTGCATTTTCATGCAGAGTTCATGGTCCTCTTCCAAGCTCATTTAGGTCATTAGCAAATTCAGTTCCTTTCTGTTGTAAGAACTAGGTCCCCTTTTCCTTAGGGGCCGTTGCCAGACATTGCTCTCAGCTGGCCACAGCAGCTCCTTGCCACGTGGCCCTCTCACAATATGGCAGCTCTCTTCTTGAAAGCCAACAGGAGAATCTCTCCCACAGTCTGCTAAGATGGATTCTTACATAATGTAGTCATGGGAGTAACTATCCCATCACCTTTTCCATGTACAGTCACTTAATCACAGGAGTGATATTCTGTCATATTCACAGGTTCTGCCCCTACTTGAGGAGAAGGGATTACCTGGGGCATGTGGACCAGAGAGTGGGAATATCGGGGCTACCACATCAGAATTCTGCCTACCACACCAGCCATCATTCCAGAAATCTTCACCTTTAGTTTTATTCTTTGAGGGCTTCTGAAGATATGAACATTTTAACTGATGTAAGCCATTATGTCATCTTAAAAAAATATATATCATGACAGTCACAAAATTTTAGGGCTGGAAGGGAACTTAAAAATCATTTTGTTTAAACCATTACTTTGTTGTTTTTAACCTACATGAAGGAAAAGTACTTACTCAAATCACAGCTAGTATGACACAAAACTGGGAGCAGAAATTCAGGTTCAGTGACTCTTTAGGACACCGGCACCGATTGCTGCTAGAAGGATCTAAAGAATTGCTTTTATGTAATGGCAGAAATAGAAGAAATTCGCAGCAAGAATGTAGGGGAGAGCATCCCCCAGACAGCCAAGACATAGCATGAAGGCAGGAGGCAGGAATGTCACAAAGATGTATGAGGAAGCGATTATGAAGGGAAGAAGTTCCTATTTTTTAAATTCTTTAAAAACTGTGAGGCCGGGCGCGGTGGCTCACGCCTGTAATCCTAGCTCTCTGGGAGGCCTAGGCGGGCGGATTGCTCAAGGTCAGGAGTTCAAAACCAGCCTGAGCAAGAGCGAGACCCCGTCTCTACTATAAATAGAAAGAAATTAATTGGCCAACTGATATATATATAAAAAATTAGCCGGGCATGGTGGCGCATGCCTGTAGTCCCAGCTACTCGGGAAGCTGAGGCAGAAGGATCGCTCGAGCCCAGGAGTTTGAGGTTGCTGTGAGCTAGGCTGACGCCATGGCACTCACTCTAGCCTGGACAACAAAACGAGACTCTGTCTCAAAAAAAAAAAAAAAAAAAAAAATAACTGTGGGAGGCAAACCCCTGCA
The DNA here is from genome assembly GCF_040939455.1 of Microcebus murinus. Lineage (NCBI taxonomy): Eukaryota > Metazoa > Chordata > Mammalia > Primates > Cheirogaleidae > Microcebus > Microcebus murinus. The sequence continues at coordinate 54,531,784 of NC_134117.1, read as the reverse complement.
CTTCAGTTCATCATTGCATTTTGTAAAAACATTTATATGTGAAGAGGAGTGTTGGCCAGGATTCCATTCATTTAAGACAAAGTCATCAATTCTTAAATTAAAATTATTCATAATGTGGGCAAGGAAGCTCAAAAATCTGAAATAAATGTTTGCTTTATGAGGCATTTTCTCTGCAGAGACCTGGTTTACTTTCCCAAATTTAAAGCCACTTAGCAATTCTAAAGATTGGTTCTTCAGCTTAACTACATCCTTTGAATATATTATGATTTAGTAAGATTATATAAGCACTCCAAGGAGGAGGAGACCTGTGGGGATCCACAATTACAATTGGGAAAGGAAGTAAGGTGGGGGTGGGATAAACTGCCAAAACATCCACCTAAATAGATAAGTAAGGACAAAGTCAGCCAACATTACATCCCACTGAGAAAAAGATCAGAAAATAACAGTGACAAGAATTACACCAATATTGAGAAAGTATAGAGATTAGTATTTATTATAAGCACTGCTACTTTGGAAGCTTCAAGGTTTACTACCTTTAAAAGCCTCTGAAGTATAATAAGACACTTGTAAAAGTGAGTATTTAGTGTTTCATACAATCTCAACAAACTGAATTTAAATACATCAGTTGTTCTCACTTTAGCCATCAGAGATTCAAGCTCTGTGGAAGCTGACAACGTAGACTACCAAGGAACTAATGTTATAAAGAGGAAAAAACAATGCTTTTCTTCTCAAGATTGAAATTAGAATAAATGGGCTAGGTGTGGTAGCTCACACCTGGAATCCTAGCACTCTGGGAGGCCAAGGTGGGTGGATTGCTCAAAGTCAGGAGTTCGAAACCAGCCTGAGCAAGACCCCATCTCTACTAAAAATAGAAAGAAATTAATTGACCAACTAAAAATATATATACAAAAAATTAGCTGGGCATGGTGGCGCATGCCTGTAGTTCCACCTATTCGGGAGGCTGAGGCAGTAGCATCGCTTGAGCCCAGGAGATTGAGGTTGCTGTGAGCTAGGCTGATGCCACAGCACTCACTCTAGTCTGGACAACAAAGTGAGACTCTGTCTCAAAAAAAAAAGAAAAAGAAAAGAAAGAAATTAGAATAAATGAGAAACTGGTTAGGTAAATAAATTATGATACATCCTGTCAGTGGAATACTATGCAGCTGTTAAAGGAAGCTGTTCATGTACTGATATGGAATTATTTCTAAGATATCTCGTTAAATGAGTAAAAACTAGTACACCATGATTTTTGTGGGAAAAGGGAAGAGGTAAAGAATAAGTATTTGATTTTATATCTATAAAATATTTCTGAGAAACTGGTGAGATTGGTTGCCTTTGGATGACTAGGTGATGGGGGATAAAGTTGGAAGGGAGATGTCAACCTTTTTGTACTGTTTGAATTTTGAAACATGTGAATGTATTACTTAATGAAAACTAGTTTTTAAAATAAAGTTAACAGCCTGAGCAAAAGTGAGACCCCCGTCTCTACATAAAATAGAAAAATAAGCCAGGCATGGTGGCACGTGCCCGTAGTCCCAGCTGCTTAGGAGGCTAAAGCAGGATTGCTCAAGCCTAGGAGTTTGAGGTTGCAGTAAACTATGATGATGCCAGTGCACTCTAGCCAGGGAGAGAAAGCAACACCCTGTCTCTAAATAAATAAAGTTAAGAGAATGAATATTTAAAGAGTGGGAGAGGGAAAAGCAAGTTAATATGATAAATCAGTCTCCAAATAAGACCTGGCCTTGTTTTAAAGGTTTTCTTTGCAAGGAGACTTGACTGGCCCTCTGTAAAATCTCTCCTGATGCACTCATCCCCCTGTGTACCTTCTGTTCTAACTCTCTGGTCAGGCTTTAGCACCCCTTCCTGCTTTCAATAGTATTCAAGCTGACACCCCCACCTCACTTCACCCACTACCATACGTGCACAAATCTGGAACAGTCTGTCTCTTTTCTCCTTTAGAATCCAGATCCAAAATGTACCTCTTAACAAATACACACTATTCCATTGTAACCCATATGTGTGTGTTATATTTCTGATATTTTTCCATGTATTTCTCCATCTTAATGATAAGTATAGTCTCCTCCACTAAACTGTGGTTGCCCCCTGGGTGCATCAGCTGAAATCATTGACTGCCTAATGGTGCCTATAGAAATGCTTACTTTTGTGGACAAGGTGTGATGAGGAATTTTAAGAAACCTAGATAATGCAGCTTGACTTTTTTCCAAACAAAAAAAAAAAAAAAAAGAAGAAACCTAGATAAAATACTGTATATTGGCAATAAATCTTATTGCCAGATCAGTTCGTGCCAAAGTAAGCATGTAAGCCCATTGAAACAGTCATCTGGGGTGATGCTCTGAGGCTCAGAAAACCTGACTACTGTCCAGGTTTTCTCTGTGGTATATACTGGAAATTAGGGCCATCACCTCAGACAGGCAGCCTGAGTATACATACAGAGGGGGTCAGCCTGCCTATGGCTCAAAAGCACCTGCAGAACAAGGAATTGTGATCCTTTTCATTATTAGTATACTGTGTTGCTTTTGGCTCCTTAAATTGCTAGTTCTCCTAAATGTTGTCCTTGCCCCTCTCCCCACCCTAGAATCAGGCTGAAATGTGTGTGTTGCATTAGCAAAAGTATCTTGAAAGAAAATACAAAAGACAGGACAAATGCTCTTTAAGGAAATATCCTTCCCCTTGTTCCACCCAAAACCATCTAGGGATGGACTTAAGAAAATAAGACATGGCATCACAAGCCTTTCTTGGGGTGAAGCAGAACTGTCTCCCCTCACTTCACCTTGGCAGTCACAAGCCAATTTCTCATTTTCTCCACTGCAGGATTTTCTCCAGTAAGGCAGGAATAATCACATGACCAAACGGCTAGAGACTGTCAGCCCAACTTGTCGTGTCACCTTTCCAAACACCTTTGCATTAGGAAGAGACAGGCAGCTGCTAACTGGGTCATGCTGCCCAAAGCTCTGTCTATGCATCAGAGGCAGCTGTGGAGAAAACTCCCAGGCCACCTTTTTACATGTGCTTCTCATTGGATTACTGTTTAATACATTTTTTTAGTTTTGTCCCTAAAATTGTCAGTATGAGTTCCTAGGGAATGCTCAAGGCCTTCCACTGTATAGGGCAGTCAGGTCCATGGTCAAGCTACAATGCTGGCTCCTCACAACTCTCAGCTGTTCAGTTATTCGTCCCTGAGTATTCCTCAATTTGGCTCTTCTTTTATCTGAACTCTTTAGAGTGGAGGAATTGATATTGTCCATATAACAAAGGGATCAGAGTAGATCCAGTATGTATAGGAAAGAGCATTGAGCTAAATTCTAGACCCAGCTCTGTTACCATCTAGCTTTGAGACCCTGGGCAAGTTATGTAAGTTCTCTAGATTTCATATGTCCTCTGAGTTTTCCTCCAGTTCTAAGATTCTCTGATTCTAAGCAGACACTTGGGCTCCTATCACTCCAGAACTCTTTTGTTCATTTTTTGTGGTGAATAGTGTTATGTTAATGTAGCTTCTGATATCATATCACACCAACTCAGTGTATTTTTTCTACTTTTGAAATGTCCAGTCATAGACAATGCCAGAGAGTAAACTGGGGACCTGATGCAACTCAGATTCTGCCTAGACTTTTCAAAAAGCCAGATGGTATGAGATTTTTAAGTGCCAATTAAGCCTGCTTCAAATTCTCTGCCACCTCAATCTAATAGAAATCACCCAATCACATGTCAACCAATTGTTCAGGCAGCTGGGCCAGATTTGTACAGAAGGAATACGTAGGCTTTGGAAACCTAGGCCTTCTCTGGGATGCCTTCACACTCCATGAGTATTAGGAACTGGAATTCCAACCATCAATCAGTTAGCATCATCAAATAGGGGAGGCCAAAATTCCAGTACCAACAACTGGTCTGCTTAGAAAAGTCAACATCTGAGGGGGGAAAGTGTTCTGCTTGCTGTCATTTAATTGTGACTTTGTGATTCAGAGACATTAGAAGCAAATATGAATGAGCCAACTCTCAGGACCAGCTGTCAAGCGCTTGGCTTGTAATCTGCTGTCATCCCATCCCAAAGGCCCCCGGTTTGACAGCTCACCAGCTAGTTAAATGTTTGTTTCCTCCACTGCTCTGACTCATATCCTTGGGCTGTGAAAGGGCATCACAGCTAGGCTGTTTGCTTGCTGGTAACATCCCAGTGGTTTGAGTTATAATGACTTAGCAGCCCTGGTTTTCCTTTTATAGTACAAAGGACACCAAAGCACTCTCCTTGTGAGATGGAACATAATCTAAAACTATCCTGTGAGGAGAGAGCATTTGTAATGAAGCATTCTTGCTGGCGGCCTCCAAAGTCTGTATTGTGCAACCACTGAATACCACTTTAATGAGCTTCTCACTAGAAATTGTCAAGAGCTCTCACTGACATCCTTGAATATTATTTAGTTAATGGTTTATTTAGCAGAAAGGGCAACATCTTCATGGGGAGAAGGATGAGTACTTGGAATATCAAGACAGCTGGCAATAGGCACACTGCCCTGAGAGAATGAAGAACTGGGAAAGAAAGAAGGAAGATAGTTATCAGTTATATTAATAGCAGTTAGAAATATGAGATTAATGTGAAATGCAAAAAAAAAAAAAAAAAGGAATGATTAACGAAAAGCATTTGTGTTTATCTAATGCAGAACAGGTTCTGGTCCCTTTCCCAGGCAGGACACATTTCTGTGACAGCGAAGAGTAATTCAGTAGGCAACCACAGTTTGAAAGCATCCAGTTTCTTCTGATCTCATTCTGTTTTCCCTGAGCAATCTTTTGAGGTTAATTGAGTCTCCTTAGTAGATTTTCCTACTGAGAAGTGTAATGACCAGCTGTCATCATTTTAGTTCTCTTAGCAGTTATTATTCTCATTGTAAACTGGTCTGATCTCTGTTCCTTTTCTGGGCAGTTTAGTTAGCAGAATAAGTTTTTCCTGGGCAAAATCAAGTATTTAGATCTCCGAGGCTGAATTTCTGAATCTTAGAACTCTACAGTCTTGTAGATTTCCCAAAAAACATCTCATGAATATCCACCACAATATCTTCTGCTTAAGTCTTTCAGTTTCAAGGAATGTTGATTCCTCCTTCACCGTCACTCAAATCCTGGGAGGAAAGTTGGTATGAACAGTAACCCACGCTGAGCCCCGCTTGTGGCCAATATACCTTTCCTCTACCCTCTGCCACACAGAAATAGCTACGTCCTCAGCTATTTCTGTATATCTCCACCACACCCTCACCCTCAGATTCTAGAAAACACCAATAAACCCTTCTTTATGCTACTAAGCCACTTCAGCAGTTATATTATGGCATCCCCTCATTTGAATATGTTAAACCTAAAGAGGTCAAGTGACTCCATAAGTGTCACAGCAGGTTGGTGGTAGAGCCAGGACTGGAGCCCGGGTCTTGTGACTCCAGGCACAGCTTTCTACTGCATTGCCTTGCCTCACTACACTGCTCTGGCATTTGTACCTGCTGACCTCAGGGGCACCGAGGTGAATATAGGGAGGCAATAGAGGTGAAGTGAAAGATCAAATGCAGAAAAAAATGACAAGTCAGGCTGGTAACAGGAACTGAAATTATAGGAATGAAATGAGCAAAGAGGGCACACTGATTCTAAGTTCACATTGTTTCATAAAAGGAAATTAATCCCTTTCTTTCCTCCACATTTTTTTTCCTTTTTTAGTGCCATTTCCAGTAACATTTCCTCCACATTTTACTTCATTTAAGAGTATATCTGGCCGGGCGCTGTGGCTCACGCCTGTAATCCTAGCTCTTGGGAGGCCGAGGCGGGCGGATTGCTCAAGGTCAGGAGTTCAAAACCAGCCTGAGCAAGAGCGAGACCCCGTCTCTACTATAAATAGAAAGAAATTAATTGGCCAACTGATATATATATAAAAAAAAAAAATTAGCCGGGCATGGTGGCGCATGCCTGTAGTCCCAGCTACTCGGGAGGCTGAGGCAGGAGGATCGCTTGAGCCCAGGAGTTTGAGGTTGCTGTGAGCTAGGCTGACGCCACGGCACTCACTCTAGCCTGGACAACAAAGTGAGACTCTGTCTCAAAAAAAAAAAAAAAAAAAAAAAAGAGTATATCTGTAAGCAATAATATGATTTATAGGTGTCATCTGACCAGGTTTGAGGATAAATGAGAGAGAAGGCAGTGGAAATTGCCTAAGTCCTTCCTGGCTTGTCTTTCATGAGAACCCAATTCTCACATGATTGCTAGTGTTTAACAGTAAATGTCAGACAAAGAGAAAGTGGCAAGAGAGAAGAGATTTTCTGAGGAGGTCTAAAAAAATAGTATTTTTTAAAAAGGGATGCATACTTATCTAGTAAGACAGAGGCCACTGCTTATACCAGTGGCACAGTTGGAAAAAGACAAAGTGGTACAAAACCACTAGGGAGGAGGGACATAGCAGGGCCCAGGGCAATGGTACTTAGCTGTCAATCAGTCACTGAAGTGTGAGGCCTTCGCATACCCACACCAAGGACAAGCCTCCTGGTTCCCCACCTCCCATTCCTTTTGCTACCTGGTTATTTCCTTGACTTTTTCCAGTGGGAAGGAAATGCCAAGGAGACTATAGTAATAACAGGCATTCTTTCTTTCTCTTTTTTTTTTAAGGAACTCTTATAGTAATAATTTATTAGAAAAGCTGCCACTCTATGCTCTAGGTTTAAGGAACTCTTCTAGTAATAATTTATAAGAAAAGTTGCTACTCTATGTTCTAGGCTACTAGAATCACATCTTTATTATGTAGATTTTCACTTTTTAAAAAATTATGTTGTGGTAAAATATATACAACATAAAATATTCCATTTTAACCATCTTTAAATATACAAGTCAGTGGCATTAATTACATTCACAATTTTGTACAATCATCACCACTATTTCCAAAAATTCTCTATCACCCCATGCAGAAGATCTGTACCCATTAAACACTAACTGTCCATTCCTCTTGACCCTGATAACCTCTAATCTACTTTCCATCTCTATGAATTTAATATTGGGCATTCTAGTTAGCTTTATATACCTTCTAAAGTGTAGCAGCAGTAGAAAAGAACAACCTGAGGTAAAAAGGAAAGGGGATATGAATACAAACTAAATTCTTATTTTCTTGAATAATGACTTCTTGAATAAAAGTTGAAAACTTTTATTATGACTGAGCAGTTTTATCCCACCATTAGGAGGAAGCAAAATGAAATTCCTCTGCTGTGCTAATGTATTAATGGCATCTTTCTCTTTTTTTCAGTGACCATGCAGCAAGTGGCCAGGACAGTGGCTAAAGTGGAACTCTCAGACCATGTGTGTGATGTGGTATTTGCACTCTTCGACTGTGATGGTGAGTGGGGCCCTCTGTAGTCAGGAGGAAAACTGAGCCTCACCTGCCCTTAGAGACATCGTTTATGACAGGGCCTTCAAACAGCGTCAAATCTCTTCAAGCCACCCCTCTCCTACCTCAGTAGCCTAGCCCTCATCCTCATGATATTGAGAAATGTAACCCCTAGTCCTGGCTTGTGTTTTCCATCTCTTCTTGTAATTCCAGTTTGCCTGTAGGCCTAAATTAATTTATGGCCATAAGGATCTTAAAGATGGAAACAAAAATATTAGACTCAACTTGCTGCTTAGCAGATAAGGAGCACTCAACTATTTGAGTGTCTCTAGAAAGAAGAGAGTACTGATCTCTCCACCTCCCGGGGCCCATTTCAGGCATTCACATTCCATTGGCATAGCATTCCAGCTCCACACAGTGGTCTGTGGTGTCTGTGGCTACTCTGTAGTTTAGCCCATTTAAGAAATCTGGTTCTGCTCTGGCTATGTGTTAGCTATGCTAGCTGATGTGACAATAACAACAACAACAACAAAAACAACAACCGTGGAAGCTCACAATTTTTTTTCAGTGCTTACTATGAGCCAGAAAGCGAATTTGCTTAATCTTCTGATGTGAGTGTTGTTATTAACCACATTTTACAGATGAGGAAGCTGAGACTCAGAGAGGTTAAGTAAATTTCCCAGGATCACAAAGATGACAATAGATGGCAAAACCAGGACTGGAACCAAAGCTATGCTGCCCCCCTCTATACTATATTACCTCCCTCTCTTACAGCCAATATTTGTTGTTCATCTTCCTCCAGGAAGCCAGGCTAATGGCATTCAAGGGCCAGCTCAAACACTCTAGCCTATGAAGTGTCCCTTTTGGTCCCCAGCATAAAGAATCCCTCTCCAGCCGGGCGCGGTGGCTCACGCCTGTAATCCTAGCACTCTGGGAAGCTGAGGCGGGCGGATTGCTCGAGGTCAGGAGTTCGAAACCACCCTGAGCAAGAGCGAGACCCCGTCTCTACTATAAATAGAAAGAAATTAATTGGCCAACTAATATATATAGAAAAAATTAGCCGGGCATGGTGGCGCATGCCTGTAGTCCCAGCTACTCGGGAGACTGAGGCAGGAGGATCGCTTGAGCCCAGGAGTTTGAGGTTGCTGTGAGCTAGGCTGACGCCACGGCACTCACTCTAGCCTGGGCAACAAAGCGAGACTCTTTGTCTCAAAAAAAAAAAAAAAAAAAGAATCCCTCTGGCTTTTTTATTCCTTAACTTGGTTCTGTTTTTCTGTGTTAGTATATACTATACTCTATCTCCATGTATCTGACTTAATTTCCCTATTAAATTGTGAGTTTTTAAAAGGTAGTTACAAGTCCTTTTCACCTTTGAACCCCTCAATAGGACCTCAGATAGTACTTTGCACATAACAGATGCTCATTAACTTGAATTATTTTAAATTATTAAGTTGAACTTAAATTATTTAAATCTCCAGCCTGTACCCACAAACCGAGGTCCAACTCAAAGGAGGCCCCAGAGCTAGGTTAAGGAGATGGCTTCATTCTTAGGCGGGCCTGGGTTATTCTCTAGAGCTGCCCTGTCCACAATATGATACCACAATTTACATGTGGCCGTTCAAATTTAAATTAATTAAAAGTAAATAAAATTAAAACACAGGTCCTTAATCTCTCTAGCCAAATTTCAAGTACTCAGTAGTCACATGTGGCTGGTGGCTACTGTACTGAATAGCAGAAAACATTTCCCCACATCATAGAGAGTTCTAATGAACAGCACTGCATAGACATACTAACTTTCTCCATATTTCTGTTTTCACTCTGATCACTTCTAGGTGGTTTGAATTTTTTCCAAAAACATTTATTTTTATGTATTTTTTTAAGACACAGTCTCACTCTGTTATCTAGGCTGGAATGCAGTGGCTGAACCCAAAGCCAAATTTTGATTTTGGTTTTCACCATGAAAATCCCTCATCATCTATTGCAACTATTGACTCCCATACTCTAGTTGTGCCCCCTTCAATCCATCCTCACACATCCAGCCAGAGAAATGTATCCAAAATGGAAATCTGACTACATCCTACTCCCCTGCTTCCGCCTGGAAGAAAAGTAGCAACCCTTCAGCAGGAATACAGACCCTGGTGTACCTGTCTCCTGCCAACCTCTTTAGTTTACTTGCCAGACCCCCACCTCTTTTTTTTTTTTTTTTTTTTAAGAGACAGGGTTTCGCTCTGTCACCCAAGCTAGAGTGCAGTAGCATGATCATAGCTCGCTGCAACCTCAGACTCTTGGGCTCAAGGCAGTTCTCCCACCTCAGCCTCCCTACTTGTACTTCTCCAGCAACCATGCCGCTTCCTCCCTGTGCTCTTGCTTATGCTACTTCTCCTCCCTCAAAACTTTCCCCATCTCACTCCCCTTTACTTGACCAAGTCCTGCTTATCCTTTGAGATTCAACTCAGGAATCACTTCCAGGAAGCCTGTGCTGATCTGTGTTTGCACGACCCACAGCCTGGGTTAGATATTCTTCCTCTGTGCCCCCATAGCATCCTCTATTTACTCTATAATAGCACTAACCACATTGTCGAAATAATTTGTCTCTCCCACCTGGGAGTATTTCCAAAGGACAAAGCACAAAGCTTGCTTATCTCTTCATTCTAAACACCTGGCTCAGGACCTGGCATATACTATATTCTCAATTCAACTTTGTCACACTGCACAGAACTGTCACTGAATTACAGTTGGAAACATCAAGGAAGGAGCAAACTAGTTAATGCTAAGACAAGAGGATTGAGTTTGGCTGTGAGAGTGTGCTGGGCTTTGGAACCTACATTGTATGAATGAAATTTTCTGGGCACCTTTGTTCTAAGTCTTCCATTTATCCCTGTTGTGTTTGCCTCTTCCTCTAGGCAATGGGGAGCTGAGCAATAAAGAATTTGTTTCCATCATGAAGCAACGGCTGATGAGAGGCTTGGAGAAGCCCAAAGACATGGGCTTCACCCGACTCATGCAGGCCATGTGGAAATGTGCACAGGAAACTGCCTGGGACTTCGCTTTGCCCAAATAGTAACCCAGAATGGCAGGAGGGGGTCACTTCTTCACCCCAAGCACGCTGGACCCCCTTGAGCAAAGCCTCAGCATAGCCCTCCATGCTGCTACTTCTGGAAGTAGTTTTCCCTTCCTCCTGGGAATGACCTTAGTATTCTGCCAGTTTCCCCTCTTTCCCCTTCCCATGTCCCAGTGTTCTGCCAGGCTGATTCTGCCCAGTGATTATCCCCACAGGTTCTCAACAACTTGAACAAGTCTTAAAAGCTCAGACATTTGGCATCTTCAGCAGCACTATGCATTCAAGCACCCTATGGATAAAGAGTGCCGGGAACCATCCACACACCTGCCAACCCTGGGAAACATCCAGTTCTCAAATCATTTTTGCTGCGGATTTATATTAACAAGAACATCGCTTGCCTTTCCTCCTGCTGACATTTTTAAGCTACAAGTTGGAAAAATTTCTGGCAGGCAGAAGGAAATCCGTGATGAACGATAATGAAGATGACCTGGATGCTCTGAGCTGGTGAGAAGCCTGGGCCCAAGGAAGGATCCATGTCAGTCATGGGGCTGGCTCTGAGGCCTGCTCCAGGAGAGCAGCGTGCTCAGTAGGACCAGAGCAAGGTTCATAATTTAAAGCAGTTGCTTTGTGGCTCTCTACACACCCTTCTTTTCCTCTGAGGCTCCTTCAGATGACTCCACCATGACTCTGTGCTTAATGAGCAGCAGTGATTGGGTCCATGTTCCCTGCCAGTGCCATTCCCCCTCCGGGAATGGGCCTCAGAAGCTGAGGCCTGGCTCAGATCCCACAGCCCTCTGTCTCAAACACTTGTAAAATATCACTTTAATTATAGCAGTTTGCAATAAACACCCCCAAAGTCTCCTGTCTCTTTAATTTAGGATCCTCTAGGGCCCTTTTCATTTACTTCTCCACTGGGTTTGCGATCCTGCTAGCCGCAGACCCATTTTCTTCCTTCCAGAGTCTGGTTCTTTCTGATGAAACAGAACTTTAGGCACAGACAAAAAGAAGAGGCCAACATTTGGAGGTCAGTGGTGGCATTGGCCCAGCACAGTTTGGTTAGCATTTCATTCTGGGCCAAGCTACACAGTCCTTGCTTACTCATGTCACAACAAGGTACTAAGAAGGGGTGGTGGAGCATGTGAGGAATCAGCTGACATGGTGGACCTCAGTTTTAAGGACCATAGCACCAGTGTTACATGATGGACCCATCTCGGCCAAATCAGTGTGGCTTGAGCAAGTCATTTCCCATCTGTTCCCTCATCTGTACAATGACACATAGAGTTGAGCTAAATGAGCTCTAAGGTTTCTTTCAGAACCAAAAGCCTCTCCTCCAGATTTGCTGCAGCTCCAGAACCTCCAGGTAATGCTCCCTGGCACAGCCAGAGTTCAGTGGCTGGCTCTGAATGTTGATGGGAGTGCTTCTCAGCCAGAGAGGAGCAGATGCCTGGCTCTGCACCTGTGGCTCCACAAGGCAGGTACCAACCCCAGCAGCTACTCCAGAACAATTTAACAACCTCGTTTCTCACGTCCATTCTGGGGTATCAGATTATCTGTCTAAGGAGTTTGCCACTCTCCTACTTCATCTATCTTCCACCCTTTCCCCTCTTGGGGTATTCCTGGTATCCAGGTGTAGGCTTTGCCTTGCTCACTGCCCCAGGCCTGAGGCATAAGCAAAATGGGAGCTTTTCTTAAATTTATCCCAGAATCCCGAAATCACTCTTTTCCCTGATCTTCCTTTCTCCAGCTTCAAATAGAAGTCCCATTCCCATCCTTTGTGGGACATTCATTCCCCTACAAGAAGAGATCTAGTGATTGGCCTGGGTTCACTGAAGCTGGAAGCCAGAACATGGTGGGAGAGGGTAAGGATCACCTGCAACATCTTGAACCTGGCATCAAGGACACTGTCACAGGTAGATGAATTCCAGATGAATGCCATCAGCTCCTAGGAGTGCCTGAGGAAGGGACAGGGTCTCCAGGTGCTCAAGAAGACGTGACAGCCATACTTTGGCATAATAGGTTAAATGGCATAATAGGTTAAAAAAGAGGTATAAGCTAAGTCACACAGAGAAGTCCTTGGGCTAGGTGGCATGTGAGTAGGCTGAGTGAATCTTAGTAGGCAGTGTTTATGGGTGAGCTGGGGAGCATTTGGGAACACACAAGGCTGATTTGTGCTTCATTCTTTTGTTCAAATTATTTCTTCTACCTAGATATTAATAGAATAACCCTCCCCTCCCCCTTCAAAACTCAATTCAAACTCTCCTTAGGAAGGCTCCTTGCTTTATCCTCTTTCAAGTAACATTGTAGCCCTTCCTTTGTCCCCCAAGAACCACTTGCCCACCCTTCACCACACAGCTCTAATTGCATGTCATGTTTATGAGATTGTCACCAATACAGTATAGACCAAAATTAGTGACATTGAAAAAACAGTCCACCACCAAAAGCTAATTTAGAAATCTTGGACAAAATAATAAAAGCAATGCCTCAATATATTCCTCTTGCACAACCATAGCCATTCTCTCCTTTTGTCGTCGTTCTCTACTTTAAAAAACAAAAACAACTCTTACTCCAGTTCCAGTTTGTAAGGCTTCAGGGAGGGAAAAAAACTGAAAGAGGATCCAGACTGTGAGGTTTCCTTGAACTTGGGCTCAGTATCATCCAAGAAGACAAGCAGGAAGAATATGCTGACTGTTACTAAGGAAAGGGAGGGCTTAAGAATGTTCATGATCTTTAAATATCATTATTTTAATAGCTTTTAGTCCCCACCTAGTCTTAGCTCTGATTGGAGCTTAGACTCTAGAACTATATTAGACTCTAAGACCGAGGAGAGGTGCTGGCAATGACGGCTACCAGACAAGGAAGAAGAAACAGCAGTCTGGGAGGCAGGAGCCAGGTCCCATGGTTGGGGCATGCTCTGTGAGCCTTAGCACGGCCCAAGCAGGGGTCTGTGCCCCCACAAGCTCAGGAAAGGAAAGAAGCGGTGGGGGGGGTTGCAGAGTCTGGATCAGCTTTTGGTCTTCAGGTGCCACCTGCTGGCAAGAAGACTCAATGCAGGAACTCACTGGCCTGGAGCCAGGGAAGGGAAGGCTGCATGAGTCCAACCTAGACCCAGCCCTTCTCCAGAGACTAGGCCTTCCGAGGGCAAAGTTCCGAGTAAAGTTCTAGAGAATATCCGGTGCAGACTGGGAAGTGATTTGGGGACCCAAGAATTAAGGTGGTAGTCATTCACAAAAATAGGTAAAAAATACATCTGGGCATACACACATAAATAATTCAAAAAAATCATGATGGAAATTTGAAAATGCTTAGAACTGAGTATGATAATGAAAATACTACATATTAAAACTTGTGGGCCGGGCGCTGTGGCTCACGCCTGTAATCCTAGCTCTTGGGAGGCCGAGGCAGGCGGATTGCTCAAGGTCAGGAGTTCAAAACCAGCCTGAGCAAGAGCGAGACCCCGTCTCTACTATAAATAGAAAGAAATTAATTGGCCAACTGATATATATATATAAAAAAAAAAATTAGCCGGGCATGGTGGCACATGCCTGTAGTCCCAGCTACTCGGGAGGCTGAGGCAGAAGGATCACTCAAGCCCAGGAGATTGAGGTTGCTGTGAGCTAGGCTGACGCCACGGCACTCACTCTAGCCTGGACAACAAAGTGAGACTCTGTCTCAAAAAAAAAAAAAAAAAAAACTTGTGGTCCAGCCATGGTGGCTCACACCTGCAATCTCAGCACTTGGGAAGCCAAGGCAGGAGGCTACTTGAGGCCAGGACCAGCCTGGGCAACATAGCAAGACCCCATCTCTAAAAACAGTTGTTTTTTTTTAATTAGCCCAGTGTGGTGGTGTGCACCTATAGTCCCAGCTACTCAGGATGCTGAGGCAGGAGGATCACTTGAGCCCAGGAGTTTGAAGCTGTAGTGAGCTATGATCACACCACTGCACTCCAGCTTGGGCAACAGATGGAGACTCTGTCTCAAAACAAAAAAAAAAAGTTAAAAAAAAACTTGTGGGACAAACTAAAGGGAGGCTTAAAAACTTCTTAACAAACTTCCTTATTTACAGAAATAGGCTGACAATAAGTTAAGCATCTGCCTCAAGAAGTTGGAAGAAAACAGAATAAAATCCAAAGAAAAATGAAAATAAGGAACAAAAATAAATAGTATTAGGAATTTTTAAATGTGTATAATTACAGATACTATAGCTGCTTAAAAAGTAATAATACTGTGAGTAACATTATGCCAATAAATTTAAAATGAGTTGTTTCCTAGAAAATATAATTTACCTAACAGAGACAAGAAAAAAATCTGAATGGACTATAACTCTAATAAATTGAGTCAGCAGGTAAAAATCTATGTACAACAAAAAGTACCAAACCCAGATGGCTTTATATGAGGGAGAAAAAAAAATAGTATCAGATTCTGTAGGACCCAATAATCCCCAATAAGGAGTTTGGACTTTTATCTTAATGATAATTAGCAGCCACTGAAGGGTTTTAAGCAGGAAAATAATGTAATGCTCTCTGCATTTTAAAATGATGACTTTGCCTGCAATGCAATAGGTGGATTGCTGTGGGACCCAGGTTGGAGACTTATAATAATGCAGTTAAAAAATGCTGAAAGCCTGGATTAGGGAGTGCCTGCAGCACTGGAAGGAAGGATTTAGGAGATGTTTAGGTCAGGGAATGATTTGGCCTGAGTGGTAGGGGTGGGGGCACATAAATAATAGAATTGTGAGGGAGTGCGAGTAATTTAGGATGAAACCCAGATTTCTGTTTGGGTAACTAGGCTCTTGGTTGGTGTTCTTCAGTGGGACTGGGAAACTGAAAGGAGAATCAGGAAGATGATGACGCCATTTTTGACATGTTGGGGTGCCTGAGAGACATCCCATAGAATTATCTAGTGGGTAGATAGAAGGATCTAGACCCAGAAAAAGGGTCTAGGGTGGAGATATGGTTTGGGAACTGCCTAAAAACCTGGATTCTCCCAATTTCAAGGCCAGCTAACCATGAATGCGTGAAATCTTCAGATCCTTTTCCCAAGTGTAAAATACTGATACCAGCTCCATCTCATCCCCAAGGGAAAATGAAAATAGAAATCATCAAAGTGAAAGGACTTTGGATCAAAAAGCTTATATTTGGCCAGGCACGGTTGCTCATGCCGGTAATCCTAGCACTTTGGGAGGCCGAGGCAGGAGGATCACTTGAGGTCAGGAGTTGGAGACCAGCCTGAGTAAGAGCAAAACCTCATCTCTATGAAAAATAGATAAAATTAGCCAGGTGTGGTGGTGCACGTCTGTAGTCGTAGCTACTTGGGAGGCTGAAGCAGGAGGATCACTTGGGCCCAGTAGTTTGCACTCTAACCAGGACACAGAGCAAGACCCTGTCTCAAAAAAAAAAGCTTGTACTTGGTGGCATATGCAAGAGACAGATCAAGTTTCATACAAAGGGCTGTGATTGCCCTGTGCCCTTATTTCTCCAGTGTCTGGCCTCTGGCCCTCCCTAGGTAGAGAGGGCTCCTTTTTCTCTAGGGAGGAGGCAGTGCAAAGGAGTAAAGTGCAGTTCTGGAGGTACTATGGGGAAAATACCCATTTGTTCATTCAACAAATAATTTAATGGAGTTTAAAGTAAAAATCCAATTACCTATCAGTTGTTCACACACTTAGGTAAATTATTTTCATCATCTTCAATGTGAGGTTAGGTGGTTGTTTTTTTTTTAATAGGTAAACATTCACATGGTTCCAAAACCAAAACTTACATAAAAAAGTATATACATTAAAAAGTCTCATTCTCGACCATTCCCAAAGCTGCATGGTATTCCATTCTACACTATAGTTTAATCAATAAGGGTAGTTTATTGACAGAGAGATTTTGGAGCCTGGAGTTTTTTGAAAGAGAGGCCTTGCTAGGTCAGATTTGTAGGGGGCAGGAGGCACTGGGGAGCCAGAGAGCAAAAGAGCAAACGACATGAAGTGGGGTATGTTCCACTGACTTGGCAATTCTTTCTGAAGCCTCAGGAAGGAATCAATCACCCTGGCTTGCCCAGGGCAGCTCTGGATAAAATGTCTGAAGAGAGAAAAACCTGCTTCTGGGATTCACTAATTCCATTCATTTAACAAAAATACGTATCAAGCCCCTATTAGGTATCAGGCCCTGTGCTCAGGCCACAGGGAGCATGGAGACAGGATCTCCATCTTGGTTTAGCTGGAGACAGGAAGTAAACAGACTCACAAGCAAAGGGCTATGTCCAGCTATGCAGGACAGTGAAGGTGGTAGCCCATGGAGGGTCCAGGCTTAAGTGTTATGGGAATTCAAAGCAGGAAGAGTACCTGGTGAAGTCCCTTTCTCAGCCTCAGTCCCTGGCTCATATCTCATCTCTCACAGAAAGCCTTTCCAATCCTACACACACAACTAACTTCCTGAGCCTCCTCTGGAGTTTACACACAATCCCAGTGTGTGTACTTAACCACACTGCCCTGTAATTCTTTTAATATCTATTTCCTACCAGGAGTGGTGGTTCACACCTGTAATCCCAGCACTTTGGGAGGCTGAGGTGGGAGGATCCCTTGAGCCCAGGAGTTTGAGACCAGCCTGAGCAACATAGCAAGACCTCATCTCTACAAAAAGAAAAAAATTTTTTTTAATTAGCCAGGCATGGTTGCATGTGTGCCTGTAGTCCGAGCTCCTGAGGAGGCTGAGAAAGGAGCATCACGTGAGCCCAGGAGTTTGGGGCTGCAGTCAGCTGTGATCGAGCCACTGCACTCCAGCCTGGGCACCATAGCAAGACCCTATCCCCAACTCCCCAACAACAAAAAAAAGCTATCAGGCCGGGCGCGGTGGCTCAAGCCTGTAATCCTAGCACTCTGGGAGGCCGAGGCGGGCGGATTGCTCGAGGTCAGGAGTTCAAAACCAGCCTGAGCAAGAGCGAGACCCTGTCGCTACTATAAATAGAAAGGAATTAATTGGCCAACTAATATATATAGAAAAAATTAGCCGGGCATGGTGGCACATGCCTGTAGTCCCAGCTACTCAGGAGGCTGAGGCAGAAGGATTGCTTGAGCCCAGGTGATTGAGGTTGCTGTGAGCTAGGCTGACGCCACGGCACTCACTCTAGCCTGGGCAACAAAGTGAGACTCTGTCTCAAAAAAAAAAAAAAAAAAAAAAAAAAAGCTATCTCCCTTATTAGACTGTTAGTTCCCTGATGTCATGTTCTGTCCTTATTCATGGTGCATCTCTGAATCTCTAAAGCTCTGCACAATGCCTGGCTTTCATTATAGACATATAACTATTAATTTTCTGTCTTCATAGAGAAGATAGGGTTTAAGCTGAGCCCTAAAGAATGAGTTAGACTTGGACAGATGAAAAAAATAATTAAGGAGGACATGAAGGCAGATAGGGGTGAGGTGAGCTGTATCTTAGTAGAGATGGGGAAAGTACAATGGGAGATAAAAGCATGTTAAGGTCAGACTGTGAATTCTTGGTATCCCCAGAGGAAAGAAATCTGGAGGCTTGTTGTCACCTAATACAAGGGCGGTTTTAGGTCTAGGAGCAAAATGAGGAAATGCTGAAATTCTTTGGGAGATTTATTTTTCCAGTGACATCTGGATATATGTGAAGGAGGTACAAATACCAGACTTTGTCTCTCTTTTTAAGCCTCATCCTCCCACAGATACCATGATTCCAGCTACTCAGGATAGATTTTTCTGCATTTCCCTTAGATCAAAATCATGACATGTTGATTTCAAGAACCATCAAGGGGAAAGTGTAATTTCAGGTCATACCTGACATGCCAGTTCCATTTTTAAACAAAATCTGTAGCCAAGGACCATAACGGTTTAACATGAATTGAGCAGGGACGTGGCTGTCTTTCCAGCCTTCGGGAAGGACCTATAGAAGGTCAAATTAGCCTCAGGACAGAAAAACAAGACACCCAGTTTGAGATGTATAAGAAAAGTAGGGAGTGATAGCACAGTGGCTGGTTAGAACAGCCTTCAGGCTCAGTTCATAATCCCTTCTGAAACATCTAAGCTTTCTGAATAGAAACCGTTTAGGGACTCAGCTCAGCAGCCGGGGGAAGGGAGAATGTGAAGATAAGGCTTGAGGGCTCCTACCACAAACACACTGAGCCCCTCTCCAGACCCTTACTGACCCAGACCTGCAACTAAGGGACTGGCTATCAGGGGAGATTTACATAAGATGTTGACGTTCCATTTGCATTGTAGGACAAGAGGGGAGGGCTCACCAGCCAGTGGTTGGGCAATCACAGTCCAGTTACTTAACAAAAGGAAATTATACACTTTCATTTCCACTTCAGTACCCTCTTCACAGACTGAAGTACAATTATGTGCCGCGTAGCAACGTTTCGGTCAACAACAGATGACATAGATGACAGTGGTACCATAAGATTATAATGGAGCTGAAAAATTCCTATCACCTAGTGATATCACAGCCATCATAACGTCATCATAGTGCAATGTGTTACCTTTTCTATGTTTAGATATGTTTAGTTACACAAATAGAGCAGCCACGATGATGATTCAAGCAGGCTCCTGAGTCCTCGAGCGTGGGAGGAAGGCCCCCCAGAATTAGGGGAACAGGAAGGAGGATGCTGGCAGAGATCAACCCCCCCACCCCAGAGGCCTGGAGTCCAGTGAGAAGGGAGGGTGGAGCGCCTCATTCCTCCCTCCCCCACATTTGGTAGTCACTGGGCTCCCGAGCTGCTGGAAAACTCTTCTGCCCACACAAGCCCAAAAGCTGCTGCTGCCAGTGACCTGGGAGCTTTGTGAGGACGCAGCCGACGGCCTCAGGGTCACTTCCCATCACCTCAGACTGGAGCTGACACAGCAGGCACCATATTGCTTCTCCACCCACCGAGCACCTTTGTACTCCCCAGGGGCCTCAGCCCCTCAGTTTTCATCTCACTTGTTCCCACACAAACATTGCCCAACTCTGGCCCAGACTATGGGAGCCACGGGGGCGGGGGGGGGGAGGAGGAGGAGGAGGAGGACAGTGGGTCCCAGGGGACCTGCATGACCCAAAAGTCTGGACATTCTGGGTGGGCTGTCTTCTGGAAAAAGGAACAGAGACAACCAGAGTGCCAGCTTTCTCACACTCAGACTCATTTCCTCCCCTCCCCCTGCCCGACCCACAGCTGCTGAGACGATTGAGCCAGGGCTCGCAGGAACTGCTTCTCAGTTGGTGCAACCACCACACCAGGCCTTCCACAGAGAGTGGGGCTCAAACCTTTCTAGACTCTCTCCCCTTCCCCTCCCCAACATGAGGCTGCAAAGAGAGACAACAGAGCCACCACAGACTTCCACAGAGAATGCGGCTCAGACCTTTCCTCTAGGGGTCCTGCAGCAAACTGAGGGGTGCTCGGTCTGTGAGCTCCCTGCCCACCAGCCCTCTCTGGTGCCACTTGCCCACGACTCCATCAGTGGAGGGCATTTCCTGAGGCAGAGGGACATTGAACTTGCTTGGACACCCCATGGGCAACCAGGGACCAGTGTGCTTCTCCCTGGCATGGTCATGGATTGGTCTTTGGGGACCCAGGGATAGCCCCAGAGGCCAGATCACAAACCCCCAGGTCTCAATCACATTGCTCAGGGTCAAGGAGGGGAGATTTGTGATTGGATGAGGTTAATTACAGCCCCTACATAGCAGCTTTGCCTAGAAGCTGGGAGCGGACCTTTGACCCCTGCTGAAACAGATACCTTGCCAGCTTTGGTGGAGCCTGAGGGCAAAGCTCACCCAAGGCAGCCCCACCTAGCCATACTCCCCCACCTGCCTCTGCTGTGACTGAGAATAAGGATTCACCTTAAGTTCCAGGGCCCCACCCACCACCTGGGTCAATCAAGTGTTTCTCTGGAGAGCCGAGAGCCAGTCGCAGGACCCAAAACAACAACATTGCAGCTTGTTCCTTCCAGCAAGCACCACCTACTGATGGAGATGAATTTGCACGCCCTTTACAGGGTTTACTGACTCAATCAAACAAAGTGTAGTTGAGTCTCACCCACAAACACTACCTACTGTCTCAGAGATTAAACTGGGCATGTCATTATCTAATCAAAAGAAAATCCAAAAATAAGAAGCAAAAGCTGCTCCAGATGAGAAGGAATCAGCAAAAAATCTCCGGAAACATGAAAAATCAGAGTGAGAGGACACCCCCAAAAGAAAGCAATATATGCATACCAATGGAAACCAACCAAAATGAGAATATTGAAATGACTGATAAAGAATTTTGAATATGGATTGTAAGAAAGCTCAATAAAATAGAAGAGAAAATAAAAACCCAACACAAAGAAACCACAAAATAATACAGGAAGTGAATGAAAAATTCACTAAAGAAATTGATGATTTAAAAAAAATCAAGCACAGCTTCTGAAAATGAGAAATTCATTTGAGGAAATACAAAACACAATGGAATGCCTAAAGTGTAAGCTATATCAGGCAGAAGAAAGAATCTCAGCGCTAGGAAACAATACTTTTGAATTAAAGTCAGTCAAAGAGAAAGAACAAATAAAAAGAATGAACAAAGCCTACAAAGAAATATGGGATTATGTAAAGACACCTAACATAATAATTATAGACATCCCTGAGGGTGAAGAAGAAAATACACAAGGGCTGGAAAACCTATTAGAGAGAATGCTTGAGGAAAATTTCCCAGGTCTTTCTAGAAATCTGGACATCCAGGTACTAGAAGCACAACAAACTCCTGGGAGATTCATTGCCAAGAGGCAATCACCGCAACATATAGTCACCAGACTGGCCAAAGTTAACACAAAAGAGGAACTCCTGTGAACCATAAGGTGAAAACATCAGGTAACTTACAAAGAAAAACCCATCAGACTAACTGTAGACTTCTAAACTGAGACCTTATAAGCCAGAAGGGACTGGGACCCCATTCTTAGTCTTCTCAAACAGAATAATGGCCATCCTAAAATTTTATATTCCTGCAAAACTAAGTTTCTTATATGAGGGAGAAATAAAGACTTTCTCAGACAAGCAAACCCAGAGGGAATTTGTCAAGACCAGACCTGCCCTGCAGGAAGTACTCAAATCTGCATTATACACTGATCAGCATGATAGACACCCACCAGTGTAAAACCATCCAAAAGCTAAAGTTCAGAGCCCAGATACCACAATGGCTCAAGAGGTAAAACAAAGCAATAAAGTTCTACACAAAGGATGAACAAAAATCTACCCCACTTATCAATTCTTTCAATAAATGTAAATAGCTTGAACTCCCCACTGAAGAGACATAGGCTGGCTGAATGGACAAAAGAAATACAAGCCAATAACTGTTGTCTCCAGGAAATGCATCTAACCCACAAGGACTCATTCAGACTCAAGGTGAAGGGATGGAAAACAACATTTCATGCAAATGGAAACCAAAAGAAAGCTGGTGTGGCCATTCTCATATCAGATAACATAGACTTCAAATCAACAAAAGTATGCAGAAAAGGAGGAAACTAAAAAAAAAAAAAGAAGAAGAAAGGTGAAGGGAACAATTCAACAAGAACACATAACAATCCTAAATATGTATGCACCTAACACAGGTGCACCCAGATTCATAAAGCAAATCCTACTTGATCTAAACAGTATTGTAATAGCTGGGTCTTCAACACCCCACTGATAGAATGGAACAGATCCTCCAAACAGAAAATAAACAAAGACACAATGGACTTAAATAGGACTCTAGAACAATGGGCCTAACAGACATTTACATTACATTCTACCCCAAAACTATTGAACATATGTTCTTCTCATCAGCTCATGGAACATTCTCTGAGATTGATCACATCCTACACCATAAAACATGTCTCAACAAATTTTTTAAAAGTAGAAATTATGCCATGTATCTTCTCAGACCACAGTGGAATAAAAATCAATTTCAACAGAAACACTCAACTTTATACAAAGTCATGGAAATTAAACAACCTACTGCTTAACGATTATTGGGTCAAGGAGGAAATTAAGATGGAAATCAAAAGATTCTTTGAACTAAATGACAAAGGGGACACAAGTTACCAAAACCTGTGAGAGTCTGCAAAAGCAGTTCTAGGAGGAAAATTCATAGTTTTCAATGCCTATATACAAAAGACAGAAAGATCACAAATCAACAATCTAATGAATCATTTCAAGGAATTGGAAAAGGAAGAGCAAACCCATCCTAAACCCTGCAGAAGAAAAGAAATAACTAAGGTCAGAGCGGAACTAAGTGAAATCAATTCCAAAAGAACAATACAGAAGATTAATAAAACAAAAAGTTGGTTCTTGAAAAGAGAAACAAAATCAACAGGCCTCTTGCTAGATTAACCAGAGACAGAAAAGACTCTAATAAGCTCAATCAGAAATGAAAAAGAAGATATTACAACTGACACCATGGAAATACAAAATATCATCTCTGAATACTATAAAAATCTCTACACATAGCCGGGCGCGGTGGCTCACGCCTGTAATCCTAGCACTCTGGGAGGCTGAGGCGGGCGGATTGCTCGAGGTCAGGAGTTCGAAACCAGCCTGAGCAAGACCCCGTCTCTACAAAAAAAAAAAAAAAAAAATCTCTACACACATATACTTGAAAACATTGAGGAAATTGACAAATTCCTGGAAACACACAGCCTCCCTAGGCTCAATCAGGTAGAAATTGAATTCCTGAACAGACCAATAACAAGTAATGAAGTTGAAGCAGCAATAAAAAATCTTCCAACAAAAAAAGGTCCCAGACCAGATAGTTTCACAGCTGAATTTTACCAGACCTACAAAGAAGAACTGGTGTATATACTGCAGAAATTATTTCATAACATCGAGAAGGAAGGAATCCTCCCAACTTATTCTACAAAGCAATATCACCTGATGCCAAAGCCAGGAAAGGACACAACAACAACAAAAAAAACTACAGACCAATATCCCTTATGAATAGAGATGAAAAAATTCTCAATAAAATCCTAGCAAACTGAATTCAGCTGCACATCAAAAAAATAATTCACCACAACCAGGTGGGCTTTATCCCAGAGATACAAGGATGGTTCAACATAAACAAATTTATAAATGTGATTCATCACATAAATAGAAGTAAAAACAAAGACCATATGATCCTCTCAATAGACACAGAAAAGGCATTTGACAAAATTCAGCACCGTTTTATGATGAGAACTCTTAACAAAATAGGCATACATGGAACATATCTCAAAATTATAAAAACCACACATGACAAACCCACAGCCAACATTATACTGAACAGGGGAAAATTGAGAGCATACCTGCTTAGAACTGGAACCAGGCAAGGTTGCCCACTGTCACCACTGTCACTTTTATTCAACATAGTACTGGAAGTCCTAGACAGAGCAATAAGGCAAAAGAAGGAAATCAAGCATAACCAAATGGGAAAAGAAGAGGTCAAACTATCGTTCTTTGCTGATGATATGATCTTATATCTAAAAAAACCCCAAAAATTCTGTCAAGAGACTCTTGGAATTGATAAATTCAGCAAAATCTCAGGTTACAAAATCAATATACACAAATCAGTAGCATGCCTATATGCCAACAACAGTCAAGCCGAGAATCAAATCCAAGACTAAATACCTTTTGCAATAGCAACACAGAAAATAAAATACCTAGGAATATATTTAACCAAGGAGGTGAAAGACCTCTACAGGGAGAATACAAACCACTGAGGAATGAAATTGCTAAGGATGTAAACAAATGGAAAAACATATCATGCTTATGGAGCAGCAGAATCAACATTGTTAAAATGTCTATACTACCCAAAATGATTTACAGATTCAATGCAATCCCATTAAAATACCAATGTCATTTTACACAGATCTAGAAAAAAATAATTCTATGCTTTGTTGGGAACCAGAAAAAAGCCTGAATAGCCAAGGAAGTCTTTTTTTTTTTTTTTAAGACAGAGTCTCACTCTGTTGCCCAGGCTAGAGTGCCATGGCATCAGCCTAGCTCTCAGCAACCTCAAACTCCTGGGCACAAGCAATCCTTCTGCCTTAGCCTCCCAAGTAGCTGGGACTACAGGCATGTGCCACCATGCCCAGCTAATTTTATTATATGTTTTTAGTTGGCCAATTAATTTCTTTCAATTTTTGGCAGAGACGGGGTCTTGCTCTTACTCAGGCTGGTTTCAAACTCCTGACATTGAGCAATCCATGCCTCGGCCTCTCAGAGTTTTAGGATTACAGGCATGAGCCACCGTGCCCGGCCAGCCAAGGAAGTCTTAAGCAAAAAGAACAAATTGGGAGGCATCACTTTACCAGACTTCAACCTATACTACAAAGCTATATCGTAACCAATACAGCATGGTACTGGCATAAGTACAGAGACATGGACCAATGGATCCGAACAGAGAACCCAGATAAAAATCCATCCTTATATTGCCATCTGTTCTTTGCCAAAGCAGACAAAAACATACACTGGGGGAAAGAATCCCTATTCAATAAACAGTGTTGGGAAAATTGGATGGCCACATATAGGAGACTGAAAAAAGGACTTGTACCTCTCACTACTCAAAAAATTAATTCACAATGGATAACACACTGAAACCTAAGGCATGAAACTACAAGAATTCTAGACGAAAATGTTGGAAAAACTTTTATAAGACATTGTCCTAGGAAAAGAATTTATGAAGAATACCCCAAAGCAACCACAGCAATGATGAAAATCAAATTTTCTGTTTGGGACCTGATCAAATTAAAAAGCTTCTGCACAGCCAAGGAAACAATCAATAGAGTGAATAGACATCCTACAGAATGGGAGGAAATATTTGCATGTTATACATGTGATAAAGGGCTGCTTCACTTGGTTTTAAAGATAATTCATTTTCTGGGAGGCTGAGGCAGGAGGATCGCTTGAGCCCAGGAGTTTGAGGTTGCTGTGAGCTAGGCTGACGCCATGGCACTCACTCTTGCCTAGGCAACAAAGTGAGACTCTGTCTCCAAAAAAAAAAAAATTTTTCTTACTTCCGAAGTGGTAAAAAGAGGTAAGAAGGAAGAATCTGAATACTTCTTCACATTCTCCTTTCCTGGATTCTCCTCCTCTTCTACACCTCTAAAGATTGGAATTTTGCAAGGCTCAGTAATTGGACTTCTACTCTTCTCTGTCCACAGTCACTTCCTTGGTGCATCTTACCTCATAGCTTTAAATACTATTTATATATACCAATACTTTAAAAAACTTTTTTTTAAAAAAGTTTTAAAGTTTAAAAATTTTAAAAATATATATATATATATATTTTTTTTTTCTATTTTGGCGAGGCACGGTGGCTCACGCCTATAATCCTAGCATTCTGGGAGGCTGAGGCAGAAGGATTCCTTGAGGTCAGGAGTTTGAGACTAGCCTGAGCAAGAGTGAGACCCCATCTCTACTAAAAATAGAAAAAATAAGCCGGGCATGGTGGTGTGCACCTGTAGTCCCAGCCGCTTGGGAGGCTGAGGCAGGAGGATAGTTTGAGCCAAGGAGTTTGAGGTTGCAGTGAACTACAATGACACCACTGCACTCTACCTGGAGTGACAGAGCGAGACCCTGTCTCAAACAAAAAAAGAAAGAAAAATATATATATATATATATATATATATTAGAAAGGAGATCTTGCTCTGTCATCTAGGCTGGAGCGCAGTAGCACAATCACAGCTCACTGCAGCCTTGAGCTCCAGGGCCTGGCCTCCTGAGTCACTGGGACAACTGACACACGCCATGCTGGCTAACATTTTTCATTTTCTTTTTTTAGAGACAGAACTCTTGCTATGTTGCCCAGGCTGGTCTCAAACTCCTGGCTTCAAGTGATCCTCCCACCTTAACCTCCCAAGTAGTTGGGATTATAGGTTTGTAATCCCAACTGGGATTGCACCTGGTCAAAAATTATATTTCCAGGTCCAGCTTCTTCCCTAAACTCTATGTATGTACATATTTCTCTATATCTCCACTTGATTCTAAAAGCACTACAAACTTAAGATGCTCTAAATGAAACACAATAGTCCTCTACCAAACTGCTTGTTTCAAAGTCTTCCTCGTTTCCCCAGTTTTAGTACATGGAAATCTGTTCTTCCAGTTACTCAGGCCAAAAACATTGGAATTATCCTTCAATACTCTATTTCTCTCACATCACACATCCATTGCATCAGCAAAACCATTTTGTGTCTTCAAAATATATCCAGGGGCCGGGTGTAGTGGCTCACACCTATAATTCTAGCACTCTGGGAGGCTGCAATGGTAGGATTGTTTGAGACCAACTTGAGCAAGAGTGAGACCCCATCTCTACTAAAAATAGAAAAAATTATACAGGCAACTAAAAAAAAAAAAAAACAATAGAAAAAATTATCCAGGGATGGTGGCATGTGCCTGTAGTCCCAGCTCCTCAGGAGGCTGAGGCAGGAGGATTGCTTGAGCCCAGGCAGTTGAGGATGCTATGAGCTAGGCTAACGCCATGGCCCTCTAGCCCAGGTGATAGAGCGAGACTCTGTCTCAAAACAAACAAACTATATACAGAATTTGACCACTTCTCACCACCTCCATCATCACACTTATTTATTATTATTCTTGCCATTGATTCTCACCTGTATTATAGTAGTTGCTGCCTAACTCTCATCTGGAGTATTGTAGCCTCTTGCCAAATCCAGTAATATAAGGACTGAGAAATGACAATGGATTTGGCAATGGAGAGGTCATTGGTAACCTTCACAAGATTGCTTTCACTAGAGTGGTATCCCTGAAAGAACTGAATCCTGATAGAACTGGATTCCACTCAGTAGTGGAATCCTTTATGCTCCCTATTGTGTATTCTCCTTCTTTTATTTTTTCCCTTCCTCTACTCTGAAGGAATAGTCTCCTTCTTGTTCCTGTAATTCCCATGAAATTCCCATTTCAGAGCTTTTGTGTTTACTGTTCCTTCTGCCTAACCACCCTTCCTTCAGATAGCCACATCTATAATACCTATGTCTCCTGAATTCAAGTACTTGTTAAAATGACAACTTCCAAACCACAACGAGATACCACCTTATCCCCCTGTCAGAATGACATTAAAAGGTCAAAAAATAGGCCAGGCGCTGTGGCTCACGCCTGTAATCCTAGCTCTTGGGAGGCCGAGGTGGGCGGATTGCTCAAGGTCAGGAGTTCAAAACCAGCCTGAGCAAGAGCGAGACCCCGTCTCTACTATAAATAGAAAGAAATTAATTGGCCAACTGATATATATATAAAAAATTAGCCGGGCATGGTGGCGCATGCCTGTAGTCCCAGCTACTCGGGAGGCTGAGGCAGAAGGATCACTCGAGCCCAGGAGTTTGAGGTTGCTGTGAGCTAGGCTGACGCCACGGCACTCACTCTAGCCTGGACAACAAAGCGAGACTCTGTCTCAAAAAAAAAAAAAAAAAAAAAAAGGTCAAAAAATAATAGATGTTGGCACAGATGTGGTGAAAAGGGAATGTTTATACACTATTGGTGGCAATGCAAACTAGTACAAACTAGTACAACCTCTATGGAAAACAGTATGGAAATTCCTCAAAAATCTAAAAGTAGACCTACCATTTGATCCAGCAATCCCACTACTGGGTATCTACCCAAAGGAAAGGAAATCATTTTATAAAAAAGACACCTGCACCCAAATATTTATTGCAGCACAAATCACAACTGCAAGAATATGGAATCAACCTAAATGCCCATCAACGGAAGAGTGGATAAAGAAAATGTGGTGTATGTGTATACCATAGAGTACTACTCAGACATAAAAGGGAATAAAATAATGTCTTTTGCAGCAATTGGATGAAACTGGAGAGCATTATCCTAAGTGAAGTGTCTCAGGAATGTAAAAAAAAAAAAAAAATACCACGGGTTCTCACTTATAAGTGGGAGCTAAAGGAAGGATATATATGGTCATAAAGCAGCATAACAGACATTGAAAATTAAGAAGAGGGGTGGCTGGGAGGGTCTTAAGGGTAAAAATCTACCTATAAAGTACAATGCACACTATTCTGGTGATGGGTACATTGAAAATCCTGGTCTCAGGATTACTCCATTCATCCGTGTAACAAAAAACATTTGCCCCCCTAAATCTATTGCAATTTTTTAAAAATAACTTATGAGAGTTTCTTTATCAAGCTATTTAAAATAGCGGTCCCCACTCTCTAATCCCTATTATTCTTCATTATTTTTCTTCATAGCGTTTATCACTATCTGAATGTATCTGTTTACTGAAGGTCTCCCCAACCCTTACACACTAGAATGCAAGCTCCATGAGAGCAGAGGCTTTGTTATGTTCACCACTGTATCCCCCTCGTATAACTGTGCCTGACAAATAGGAGGTATTCGATATGTATTCAACGAATAAATGACCTTCATCTCAAACGTATAGAGTTACTAGCAACAACGTGTAAGTATACTCAACTCTAAGACCTCCAGAACACGAGGCAAATATTGACATGCCTCATTATTGACACCTAAGCCAGACGTCCGTCTCTTAGATGACATACGGTAGCGCTTCCGCCCTCGCTCGAATCTCCCTCCTCTCGGAAAAGGAGGGGCGGAGGGTCTGTGTCATCATTCTGCGCCGGCCTGCCCCGCGACGCGCCGGCGGCGCAGCCCTTCGCTCGCCCGGCCTCCCCCTCCCTGGTTCCGCGCTCTGGTTCCGCCATGGAATCCAACAAGGATGAAGCCGAGCGCTGTATTAGCATCGCCCTCAAGGCCATCCAGAGCAACCAGCCCGACCGGGCGCTCCGCTTCCTGGAGAAGGCACAGCGGCTGTACCCGACACCGCGAGTTCGCGGTGAGTGAGAAGTGCCGGAGAGACGGGGACATTAAGACTGGTGGGGGGAATACGGGAACGGACCGATGGGAGCAGTTGGAGGAGGGGGAGGGGTGGCGAGGCGCGGCTACGCCTGCGCACTGAGACGCGCGGTGGCTGCTGGGAGGTGTAGTCTTTCCCTCCCACGCCTCTGCGGGATGCTGGACACCTTAAGACGGAGGAGACCGGGACTTCAGCCTTCGGGGTGCTTGTGGAACCCCCTGGGATTTGAGGTTTCCGAGAATGAGACGAGCTGGCAGACGGGGCGAAGGGAACTTACCTGGAAGCAAAATAGAACTACTTTTCCCAAGGGGCCATTCGGTGGCCCAGGGCCAGTTACCGGCCTGAGGAATATTATAGTTTAGGAAAATAAACATAACTCCTCTGCGGGACAGAATGGGTCCTGGAGAGGGGAAGACTTCCGACCTTCGGCCGCCCTGGAAAGGCCCCCCCTCCATATCTCTACTCCCTCCCACGTCTCCAAGCGAGGGTCAAGGACCACCCTCCCAAAATGAGAGCCTGCCTTTTTACCCACTCCGCTCCACCACATTTTACGGTCTGTCCTGAGACCGAGCTCCTCACTCCCTGCTGTAGCCTTTTCACCGGCTGATGAGATTCGGAATGGACGGTCTTGTTGGAGATGCCAATGTCAGCCACCCACAAACCACCTAAGCCCCAGGAGCCATCAGTGGCTGGTCACAGGGACTGCTAAGGCTGATAAGCACCAGGCTGCTGAGCGGCCCTGCGCTGAAAGGTCCCAAACCAGGGAGGAAATACTGAGGTTGTCAAAGACAACTTACTACTTACCACCTCGCTTTTCCCAGCAACCCTTTTTTTTTTCCTTTAACCTAAGTTTTCAGAGAAGTACTCTGTTAATACAAGCTGGAGGAGAGGACACAAGATTTGTGCCTGTGAACGTAACAGGCACTCAGAAGACCGGGGTCTTGGCCAGACTGCTACCATGCAACCTTTCTGAACTTCGATTTCCTTATGTGGAAGATTAGAGGGTTGATGCAGATAATGTGAATAACAGGAATACTCATAGGCCTTTTCGGTCTAGAAAGCTTATTCACCTGCACATTCTCACATGAGCCTGCCCTGTGAGAGGCAGAGCAAAGATTATTATCTTTGTTCTATAGATGAGGAAACCTCTCAGAGATAAGGGACTTGCCCAGGACTACACAGCTAGAAGATAGAAACTCCTGTAACTCTATAAATGTTTATTAAAGGAAAGAAATGAAATTAAACAGTGGCAGCCAGCCTCCTAACCATCCTACCCACATGAAATTGAAAAGGAGGAACACTGGTGGAGGAGGTAGCCTGGAATGCCTGAACTTTCCTCCCTCCTGACTTTGCAGGTTGATCTTTGGCCTGTTTGCCTGTTCTTGGAGAGGGTTTTAGTTTGTATTTGCCAGGACTCCTGAGGTAACCTGCTCAAGGAGCTTCCCTGTAAAATAACTCACATTCTGTGTAAGTGGGGAGTGTGGTGGGGTGTTGGCCCTCCAGCTTTCAAAATTCTGTCTGACTCTGATGTTGCTGGGGGCTCAGGAACAAGCAGCCAAGGAAGGATGGGAACAACAGGGCCTATGGGATGTTCCCATCAGCAGAAATGGCTCCTGTGCCAGTTCAGGAGCATGGATGGGTATCCTCCTTGGGCTCAGGCACTGGAATATGCTCCGGCAGAAGAGTCACCTGCTGCATACTGGTCATATTTGTGGTCTTCTGGAAAGCCTGTGTATGCCTCATGCATCTGTCTATACTTCACCTTGTGCCATCTGCAGCCCTGCACTGAGCTGACAAGGACCTGAGGTTAGTTTAGGCTGGGGACAGGGAAATGTCTTGGTTAAAAAATACTAGGTGGTTGTCTACACTGGCTGCTTTGGATTTGCACCAATTCCAGATGCTCATTCAGTGCAACAAACTTTTGTTGAAGACCTTTGTTGTTTTATTTTGTTTGAAAGTCCTCTGATTTTAAGTAGTATAGCAGGATTGCTAAAATGTGATCCCTCACCTGAAAGAGCTTACAATCTAGTGAAGGAGACAAACTTATAAAAAAATATATTAAAAGGCAGAAGATAACAGTGATTGGACAAAATTAAGCCCAGTGTTAGATTGAGGACTTAAGGATGGGCATGAAAGCCTGCCCCCATCAGCCATGGGTTCACAGCCTGTGAGCGTGGAGGATAATTTCCTGAACATTAAATTATAAGGAGTGTTAGCTGGGTGCAGTAGCTTGTACCTGTAGTCCCAGCAACCTGGGAGGCAGGAGTTTGAGAAGTTCAAGTCCAGCCTGGGCAACATAGCAAGACCCTGTTTCTAAAAAAAAAAAAATTATAAGCAGTATAGTGAGTGCTGTAGCAAGGGTGTAAAAATAATGTTAAATCACGGTGGGGGAAGGCTTTGGGGAGTAAGACATAAGACAGGAGGTAGCATTTGAACTGAGCTTTGGAGCAGTGTGAGGCTTGGGAAAAGACATGGAGGCCAGACGCTATGAACGGTTTGGGGGAGGAGATTGAGTGTAGCAAGATTTAGAGGCAATGGAGGTGGTTATTTGTAATACAGAGAGGATTAAGATTAGAAAGTAAAATGGGGCCAGTTTATAGAAATCCTTCTCAGCCAGGCCACAATATTTTCACTTTATTCTGTAGTTAGTGAGGAGACCATTGAAGTTTTGATAGCAGGAATAAGGTAGGGGTACTGTTCTTGAAAGAGAACAGCATGAAGGGTCAGTGAGAGGGAAGAGAAACTCAAGGCAGGAAACCAGTTGGGAGACAATTGTCTTGAGTAGGTCAGAAGTTATGGGTGCCTGAGATGGCACGATAAGGAACCAGGCTGAGGAAGAGGGGTGGGACAAGATGAGCAGAGCGGGAGATGCCAATGGGACATTGGCAAGGAGCCACAACTTGGAGCTGAGGAGAGAGCTCCAAGTGCCAAAGGAAAGTCTGTGTCATAAGTTTGATGGAGTTCGTTGGAGGTGTATGTGGCTGAGGCCACTGTGGGAAAGTGTGGAACACGTGGTTGCTGGAGGCACAACCGTGGGCCACACCTGCCCTGAGCCAGTGGGCAAAGGCACAGGAACAGAGAGAGAGGTAGCAACAGGAAAAGGCAGTCCCAGAAGAGCGCAGCGGCCAGGTAGCCATGGAGAGGTGTCAGCAGGTGGTGAGCAGCACTGTCAGATGCTGCAGGGGCCACATGGGAAAAGGACAAATTGAGAGATGAAAGGGGAAGGATGAAGAGCATGGGTGGAGGATGATCTTAAAGAAGCAGAAGGGCCGGGCACGGTGGCTCACGCCTGTAATCCTAACACTCTGGGAGGCTGAGGCGGGCGGATCCCTCAAGGTCAGGAGTTTGAAACCAGCCTGAGCAAGAACGAGACCCCATCTCTACTATAAATAGAAATTAATTGGCCAACTAAAATATATATACAAAAAATTAGCTGAGCATGGTGGCGCATGCCTGTAGTCCCAACTACTCGGGAGGCTAAGGCAGAAGGATCATTTGAGCCCAGGAATTTGAGGTTGCTGTGAGCTAGGCTGACGCCACACCACTCTAGCCCAGGCAACAAAGTGAGTCTCTGTCTCAAAAAAAAAGCAGGACAGGTAGAGGGTGGGTCGGAGTGAGGGGAGGCTCAGAGCCACTTTGAAGGGTTGAGGGACCTCACACTATTGGCCTTCCCAGCAAAAAGGAGGTGAGAGGACTTGAAAGGCCTGCTGCAGGAGGTGGGACAGAAATCCACTGAGTGCTGGACAGATAAACTAGCTGGGCCCTAAGCTGGGAGGTCACAGAATAGGGGTGGTAGAACGCCAGTCAGTCCCTTTCTGGGAGTTTCTGTCCAGCACCTGGCAGCCTGGTAGCCACTGGCTTTGGCTGAGGCAATAATGGTGGAAGGTAACAGGTTTTCCAGGGAGCTCGTGAGAACATCTGCAGGCCTCCGTTTCCCTGGCATACAAAGAGAGGGTTGGCCTGGATAGTCTCTAAGGGTCCTTGTTGCTCAGACAGCTGAGGTTCTAGGAAAGGGCTGGCTCTGGGGTCCAGGCTAAGTCAGGAAGGCAAGCTGGGAAGGCTAGCCCACAAGAGAAGGGAGGATTAGCTGCTGAGGGATTTTGGCATTCAGGGCCCAGGAATGAGAGTGCTGGTGAGGTCTGGGATGGGGCCATTCGTTCAAGTCAGGCAACCCTCATGAGCCCCACTGTGCACTCAACCCCTTCCATTCACTTTATTTCCTTGAGTCTTTTTTGTTTTTTTCTCTCCTCAAATCAGGCAGCCCCCTGAACCAGAACAGGTTCAGAGAGACTCCCTCACTGAATGAGCCCTCAGAGCACCACTGTGAGAATTAGATAACCTGACAGGACCACATGGCTAATCAGCAAAGGATTCAGAACTGTCCATCTCCAATCCCAGGCTCTTTCCCCACTCTGGCCTCCATTCCCTGATTCACTTTGTGCAATACAGGTACATAGAGCCTGGAGACTCAACTACTTACATAATAACAAAAGTATCAGTCACAGATAACACTTAATACTTGCTAGGTGCCATGCTGAGTTCTTTCCGTGCATTCACTTATTTACTCTTTACAGCCTTACAAGGGAGATACAATTTTGCATAGAGAAGCTAAGTTACCTTGTCCCAGATGACCCTGCTAGCCAGTGGCAGAGCCAGGTTTGAACCAGTCGGGCAGCCTGACTCTCTAGTCTGGATTTGGGGAAGGGCAGCCCTTGGTGGCTTTGACTATAGAAATCCTCTCAGCTCTGCCTCACCTGCCACCTCTCCACCCCAGCTGTGTTCCTTTCCATCCATTCCCCTTCTCTTTACAGAGCCAGGGTGACATTAAGCTGTTTTATCTCCTTTTGTGACATTGTTTGTCAGCCACTGTGCCATGAGGGATGTAACAGCGAGTCAGGATGAGGTGGTCACATCCCACAGGCCTGGCTGAGGGGCTGTCCAGGCTGCAGGAGAGACCTACCCACCAGCAACCAGAAATCTAATATCCAGCTCAAGCAGGAGCCTGCTGTGTGGCCTGGAGCACATCCCTTCCCTTTTGGGCTTGCTTTCTGCAGTGTAGGGAAATCAGAGTGGCTGACTCTATGTACTTGCCTTGAAAAGCTTGCGCAGCTTCCCTGAGAGGTCCTGGAGAGAGCCCATCCTGTCTCCCTGCTGTAACTCCTGCTTATCTATGGCAGTTGAATATCTGGTTATTTTGCTCTTAGGACATGTCAGGCTCAGCCTCGACCACTGGAGCTTCCAGGGAAACCAAAATAAACAACTTCTTTAAAAGCCCTAGGAAACCAGCAAACCAGCTCTTCCCTCTGTCCCCTCTTAACCAGCATCTCCTCATTCTTCCTTGCCATTCCCTGTGTCCCTGGCATGGACTTGGTGTCTGGAATGGCCTGAAACCTCATGGTTACAACTGGGCCCAGAGAGCCTGCTGAGCACCTAGACTTTGACCTTCCTGAGCCATAGAGCACCCCCACCAGCCAGCCCTCCGTCTCGCCAGCCCACCCCCTGCCGTGGTCCCCTCACCTCCCAGGCCAGCTGTGCTCCTGTGGCCACCACCTCATCAGTCTAGGTTGTGATATTAGCAGCTATTCTCTTTTTTTTTAAGAGATGGTCTCGCTATGTTGCCCAGGTTGAAGAGCAGTGATCATAGCTCACTCATCGCAGTCTGGAACTCCTGGGCTCAAGTGATTCTCCCACCTCGGCCTCCCAAAGTGCTAGGATTACAGGCGTGAGCCACCACGCACAGCCTCATTTTGAGCACACATTGTCTCATTTCATCCTCATACTACCACCATTGTGAGAGATTTCATAGATCAGCCAGGGTCAAATTGCTAGGAAGTAGCAAAGCTGAGATTTGAATATGGGTCTTTCTAAATTTAATGTCTCTTCTATACTTGGAGTGACTTTGCTGGCAGGACCCCGCCCCCCGACACCGTCACACATGTGTGGTCCAGGATAGCAGCATAGTTAAGATCATGGACCCTGGAGCTGGACATCCTGGGGTTCAAACACAGCTCTGCCACTTAACCAGCTGTGCAGCCATGGGCAGCGGTCTGCCATGGCACCTTCTTCCTATAATGGGGATAGGTACCGAGACCTACCTTCTGAGGCTGCTGTGATGATAAATGAGCTCATCTGTGTAGAGCACCGTGCTGGTGGCTGCCTGACACATAGTGAGCACTCAGTAATAGAAACGATCATCGCCTTGCTCCTCTCCAAGCCCCCTCTCAGGGTTTGCTACAGGAGACCCTCCTCCTCCCTCATGTGAGGCAAGCTCAGCTGTGTTTAGATTTCCCATCTGAAGACTCAGCAAGGTCATGCAAGCTTTCTGCAATGAAGGAGCAGTGGCCAGGGCACGGTGATCCACTGGAGCCCCAGTGCTCTGTTCCCAGCAAGCCCTACCCCATGGCCCTTGGGCGAGACCGAGGTGTGTTGCAGTAGAGGGGTGTCTGACACCTGGCACAGTGCCTTGAGGCCAGCAGGCACCTGGCAGCAGGCACCTGGCTTGTTGGAAGGGAGCTGGGGCCAGTTCAGGCTGTACTGCTGTCCAGATACCTGTTTTCCCACGAGCCTGCAAAGGCTTCGGGATTGCACTACCCAGGGCACTGTGTCCCAGGTATGACTGGGGTTTCTGAGAATTAGTTTTGTGCCTGGAATAAGTAGGCAGCAGGGTCTTCTGCCAGAAATTTGGACCCTTCATCATTGAGTCAGCGGGAACCAGTGCCTTGCATTTGAATAGCTGTGATCCTGTCTGAGGGTGACAGCTAATGCCCCGTAAAACATTTGACATGGCCAGCCATTTGAAAAAATGTAAAAAATAGCAAGTAGTGAGAACAGCTGATATTTTCCTGAGTCTCATGCCATCTCTGGCCATCTTGGGCAAACTCATTTCCCCTGTTCCTCTTTACAGCTAACCAAAGGCCTCCCGGAGACCTCTCGGACCAATGCCACCTGCATCAGGGGGTCCTACTAAGTGGGGTCCCCATCGCAGAGTGCTTTGCCCATCTTAGCTGACAGCGTGTTGAGTTTGTTGAACTCACTACTTTGTATTTTAAAAAACTGGTTTAATGGTTTGTTTTTATGCTGAGTTTAAAAATAACCTATACCCTATATAACACTATTGTATGCCTAAAAATGATTATTAACTAGTAAATTTTATGAGTTTTTTAACACAATAAAAAACTCTCTTATCCTGAACTAAAAAGAAATATCAATTATGTTAAAACAGCCCCAAATTTTTAAACTAGGAAGCAAAGTATTAAAATTAATATTACCTTGCTAGCAATGTATTATTAGTTTTATACTAATAATGATTTAATATTAAAACCTTTTTTATTTTTTAAGAGACAGTGTCTTGCCCTGTCACCCAAGCTGGAGTGCAGTGGCGCCATCATAGCTTAGTGCAGCCTCCAACTCCTGGGCTCAAGTGATCCTCCTACCTCAGCCTCCTAAAGTGCTGGGATTAAAGGTGTGAGCCAACATGCCTGGTGGTATTAAAACATTTTTAAAACCAATGATAAAAAATAACAACAACAGGGGCTAGAGCAGTGGATTGAATATTTTGGGTATTCAGAATGTGGTGCACTGCAAAGAGAGAAGTACACAGATTTGAATGAGTTCAGTAGGGGAAAAAATGGATTCATGAAAGAAAAAGAGTTTAGTAAAACTAAACAAATACATTGAAAGAACTAACAAAGTAGTATTTAATGAACTCTAAATCAAATACTACAGGGTTTATTAATAAAACCCAGTGTGCTTTTTCAAAAGACTATTAGAGTATGAAAATTCTGCCAAAATTTATTAAGGAAAGAGATGTATATATAAATGTACTATCTGAAAAATAAGGGAATTACTACAGATTTATCCATGATTATGTGGATTTATTGTTAATTTTTATTACTAAAATTAATATTGTTTGTATTTTTAAAAATGACCTATACCCTGCCTAGTCCTGAGTCCTAATGCCCACAGGCCCAGGTCAGGGAAGGAGCGAGTGACTTGCTGGGAAGGGACACTAGAGGGATGTGGAGGCCCTTGGCCAGGGCACGCAGCCCTGCCGGAGCAAGAGCCTTGAATAGTTTCCTTGCCTTGCACAGCCCTGATCGAGTCCCTCAGCCAGAAACCACAGACTGCTGGTGACCAACCCCAACCCACAGACGCAACCCATGCCACCCACAGGAAGGCAGGTGGGACCGACGCCCCCTCGGCCAACGGTGAAGCTGGAGGAGGAGAGAGCACCAAAGGCTACACAGCAGAACAAGTGGCAGCTGTGAAAAGGTAGAAGGCTGGGCCGGGTGGGCAGGGGCCAGAGCCGGGGACGTCGGGGAAGTCTAGACAAGGTTTCCTGCGGTGTGTCCTCCATGGCACATCTGTCCGTGCTCTGGATCGGGCCCTGGGAGGAGGGTCTTGGGAGGTGGAATGCCCCCTAGGACCTTATTATTTCCCACAAGGCCTGACAATACAGCGTGGGGACCAGGGCTCTGCTACCCCTTTGGCCAAGACAACCCGCAGCAGGGGCCAGAAACGCTGGCTCTGCCGGCTTCCTCTGCCGCCGGCCAGGCGGGCCGCAGGCCTCCCTATACATCTCTGTTTATCAGATGGAGATGGCCACTGGTCTCCCCTCCAGATTCTCCCCCAACCCACGCCCCGCCCTCAACAAAGACCCTTTCAGACCAGAGGCTGTGTGGGGCAGAGTGGAGACAGAAGGCAGAATTCTCTCTCTGAGGCTGTGGGCAGGCCCTGCCCAGAGCAGCTCCCTGCCAAGCCTTGTCAGGATGAGACATTCCCATCTCTCATTTCTCCCAAGGCATCCCACCCTCACTGGCCTCAGGAATGCCCCCAGGTCATGCTCCTATTTCCGGGGAGGCTTCAGGACTGGAGTCAGCCTCCATGTGACTGAGCATGGCTGTAGTTGGCCGTAAAGCATAAGCCAGATTTGCACTTCTCTGGCCAGGCAGGGGTTTGATTTGTCAAGCCTGTGAGTTGTAGGCAGTAGAAACGGATTTATGAGAGGTTGGAAAGGCCTAGAAAAGGCCAAGAACCAGGGGGTCTCCAAGGACCCAGAGAATAAGAATTGATGGAAGAGAACCAGGGTCTCTTCAGGGCCTTGTGGTTGGGGGAAACAGACACCTGCCATTTCTGGCCTTTATGTTACCCCCTCAAGACTCAGACTGCCAGGGGAGAGTACAGTTGGCTGAGCTTGGGACTCACCTGCCCTCGCGTGATAGACATTGACAATTTTGGTTTTCTTTTTTTAAGAGACAAGGTCTCGCTCTGTCGCCCAGGCTAGAGTGCAGTGTCGCAGTCATAGCTCACTGTAATCTTGAACTCTTGGACTCAAGCGATCCTCCTGACTTAGCTTCCCAGGTAGTTGGGACTACAGGCGCACACCACCACGCCCAGCTAATTTTTTTTATTTTTTGTAGAGATGGGGTCTCAATATATTGCCCAGGCTGGTCTCCAGCTCCCCAGGTCAAGTGATCCTCCTGCTTCATCCTCCCAGAGAGCTGGGATTGCAGGCGCGAGCCAGCGCGCGAGCCAGCGCACGAGCCGGGCAGCCCTTCCGAGGTTGCCTCCAGTGAGGGAACTGTTAGCAGAAGGGAGATGGACACTGGCCTGGCAAAAAGCAGCAGCTGCCCCCTCTGAAATCCTAAATGTATCCTCGGTGTTTCCAGTGGGCCCTGCCCAGCTGCCCATCGCAGTTGGAGCTTACAGTGGCTCCCTTGTCCCAGAGGTCAGATGGCTGACCCGGAGGAGTTGTCCACCATGCCCTGCTAATCCCCCTGCAGCCTGCCCAGGGCCATGGCCCCCACACTGCCTGTTCAGTGCCTGCCACACCACCATGCTCTTCTCCTTCTTCAGGGTCAAGCA
This sequence comes from Microcebus murinus, assembly GCF_040939455.1. Taxonomy (NCBI): domain Eukaryota; kingdom Metazoa; phylum Chordata; class Mammalia; order Primates; family Cheirogaleidae; genus Microcebus; species Microcebus murinus. The sequence continues at coordinate 54,492,723 of NC_134117.1, read as the reverse complement.
ATGTAAAGATTACTACGAGATCCTGGGGGTGAGCAGAGGGGCCTCCGATGAGGACCTGAAGAAGGCCTACCGCAAACTGGCCCTCAAATTCCACCCAGACAAGAACCATGCTCCTGGCGCCACCGAAGCTTTCAAAGGTAAGCTGGCTCGGTTCCCTGGCATTTTGGTATTTTCATCTCCTGGCCTTGGGGGAAATAAGGGGTGAAGACAGCTTTCCCAGGAACTGAGGGGCAGAAGGAAGTGGTGTCAGGCCCAAGTTCCACAGGCTCAGAGACTGCTTCCTGGGAATAAGGTCCTAGTGGCCACCCCTTGCCACGGAGAGTCTGTCAGAGCTCAAACAGCACCACTCCCACCTCCCCTTCTTCCTTGTTCCCTGGGGTTGCAGTGGGTATGCTAAGGCAAGAAAGTTCTAGTGGCTTCTCCAAGGTCACGCAGGGATAGTGACTCACTTGTGTGTACTTCCCCATCCTGGCATCTTGTAGCTTCCCACCAGGGTAACAGTTTCCCTGCTGAGGGGTGGGGTGTCCCCAGGCCAGGGGCCTCTGGCCTCTGGTGGCCTCCTTAGTACCAGCACCTACAGCTGTGTCCCCCCCCATGCATGCACCTGCAGTGGGGAACATGGTAGTCTTTTTCGTCTCTGAACCCTTTGGTTCTGGGATGGGTACTTCCATTCTGGCTGAAATCACAAGGTGCTCTTCATTCATTTATATTGTCATTGAAGCTATCAGGCGTACAGGCATCCTGACCTTGTGCCAGCACTGTGTTGCCAGGTACTACACTTATCCTCTAGATGTCTCTCTATTTTCCACTTGGTCCACCTCCTTGGGAGATGGCATGGTAACTAGCCCTACCTGACCTGGCCAGGCTGTGCAGCACTGGGGCTGTGACCATAGCCAGGGGTAGAGCCTGTGGCAGAGCAAACCCCATCCCTGGTGTGGTCTCCCAGGGGCCTGCCCTAGAAGGAGCAGGGAGGCCAAGCAGCCATGGTTGATTTTTCTCCAACCCTGACTTCTGCCTGCAAACTTCCCCAACAAGTACTGACATGCCAATCTGGGGCTTTGTCAGAAGAGGAAGAGGAGGAGGCGGTTCTTCCCTCCTTGTGCCCAGGGCTTGCAGGCTGTGCAGCAGATGCAGCTTGCGCCCTGTGCTCAGAGAGTGGGCAGCTTAAGGAGAAGGAGCGAGAGACTGAGGAGGCCAGGACCTGGGGTCCTTTGGAGCACAGACTTCCTGCCCAGGGAGCTCCGGTGGGGAGGCTTCAGGCCCAGGTAGGAAACAGCAGCTGGGGCCTGGACCCCAGGGAGGGGAGGACACACCCCGGCCACATCACCAGCAGTGGAGGAGTCTGGACCAGAACCCCGGGACTGGCCTTTCCCTGCAGTCCCTGCTGCTTTCCAGTTTACAGTGAGGATACCGTGTGTTATTTGGCTTCTGTGTCATACTATGCCTTCAAGATTATGTAACCTCCAGGAGGGACACCCAACGCCATCGGGCACCTCAAGAGAGAGGAATGAGGAAAGGGGGTTTTGGTGGTTTTCTTAAAGTCAGAGAGAAAACTTGAAGCAAGACCCAGTTGGGCTTGAGTCCGGCTCTGTAACATCAGAGCTACATAATGTGGCAAGTCACTTACCCTCTGGGAGCCTCCGTTGTGTCACTGGTAAATAGAGGTAGGGTTGCTGCTATGAGTAGATGAGATAATGCCCGGAAGAGCCGGGCTCGCAGAGAAAGCTCAACATCGCTGTGACTAGTTGGACGAGCAGAGGGAGGGGTCTGAGTGTGAACCCTCCACCCAGCCAGGCTGCCCAGACTCACGCAGGGCTCTTCCTGCGCACCCTCCTCCCCACGCTGGCCGGGCAGCCAAGCTTCCACCAGTCCCAAGGGCCCCGCTTCCTAAAGCACCACTTGAGTACCTGAAAAACGCGAGCACTCGGCCCACACCCCGCATCCTCAGGCCCGACCCTTCCGCCTCCTTTCCAGCCATTGGCACAGCATACGCAGTTCTTAGCAACCCGGAGAAAAGGAAGCAGTATGACCAATTCGGTGACGACAAGAGCCAGGCAGCCCGGCACGGCCATGGGCATGGGGACTTCCACCGTGGCTTTGAGGCTGACATCTCCCCTGAAGACCTCTTCAACATGTTCTTTGGAGGTGGCTTCCCTTCTAGTAAGTCCCCCGTCCTCCCCACAGCCAGGTCTCCCTGGGGGTGACAGTGGGGACTGCGCGCCCAGCCTCTCCCTTTCCCAGCAGCCCCAGCTCCTGACTCACTCCCTCTGCCCCCAGGTAATGTCCATGTCTACAGCAACGGCCGCATGCGCTATACCTACCAGCAAAGGCAGGACCGCAGGGAGAACCAGGGTGACGTGAGTGAGGAAGAGCAGGGGGAGGGCACTAAGCCCACCCCTGGGTGCGGGGCCTGGAGGAGGGAGTTACATCCCACGTGTTTGATCTGGGGAGGGCAGTGTCCTCAGAGCTCATCCAAGGAGCCATCTTGGCCTCCCCCTTGCCATTCTGCTGAGTGACACCAGAGGGAGCCACACTCCACGGTGCCCACAGAAGTCGGGGGTTTGCTGGCCTCTGTTGGGAACGTCATGCAGAGGCTTCTCCACTTGCAGACGGGCTTAAGTGTGAATTGTGCAGGCCATTCAGTCCTAAAACCAAAATGACATTTTACAAGCAGTGGAAAATTAAACTTCATGAGAGAATTGTAAAGGGTGACGACATGGGTGCTGATTCTTCTTGCTTTTTGGCACTTTTAAAAAAATGCATACAGCCAGGCGTGGTGGCTCACTGTAATCCTAGAACTCTGGGAGTCCAAGGCGGGAGATCACTCAAGGTTAGGAGTTTGAAACCAGCCTGAGCAAGAATGAGACCTCGTCTCTACTAAAAATAGAAAGAAATTAATTGGCCAACTAAAAATATATAGAAAAAATTAGCGGGGCATGGTGGCACCTGCCTGTAGTCCCAGCTGCTCGGGAGGCTGAGGCAGAAGGATCACTTGAGCCCAGGAGTTTGAGGTTGCTGTGAGCTAGGCTGACGCCACAGCACTCTAGCCCAGGCAACAGAGTAACACTCTCTCAAAAAAAAAAAAAAAAAGCATACAAAAGCTATAACTAGACAATGCTTCAGTTATATATGCCACACATTATAGATGCCACACATCGAAGAACAGCTAGCTGGCTGAAATTAAAATATTGTGGACAATTGCAGAGCATTTTATTAAATCCTGGCAGACAGAGGGGGGGTTACATTTGCTCCAACAATGTTTATTCATTTTTTTTAACTTTTATTTTGTATTTAACATACAGAAAAGTTTTTAAAATCACAAATTATCACACAGTGAATAAATGTATTTTTAATAGGTAATTTTTAAATTGGTAATAACATTTGTATGGTTCAAAATTCAAAAAAGATGTATTTAGTGCAAGCCTCCTTCCAGCTCCAGCAGGTGGCAGCCACTTTTGCTGATTTTTTTGGTTTTCTTCCATAAGTAAACGCAGGTACCTTGCCCCCTCCTGCATTTAACACCAGCTGCTGCCTTGTTTTTGTCCGGGGAAGTTGGCAGTGGAGAAGCATCTGTATTTTGGGGTCATGTGGGAGGGGATGGCAGAGCATGGTGTCACAGCCACCCAGGCTCCATTGTACTGTAGAGCTGGTGGCAGTAGTGGCAGATGCCACACTCCACCCAGATCCGGCTAGGTGACCATTGGCTCTTCCCTCTAGGGCGGGCTAGGGGTGTTTGTGCAGCTGATGCCCATCCTCATCCTGATCCTCGTGTCAGCTCTCAGCCAGCTTATGGTCTCCAGTCCACCCTACAGTCTGAGCCCGAGGCCGTGAGTACCTGCAGCTGGGCAGGGTGGGCAGTGGGCCCACAAGGGGCTTGGGAATCTCATCTCGCTTCAGGGGCCTTTCTTCCCAACCTGATCCAGCAGGTTCTCTATCATAAGGCAGAAAGCTGGCTTAGAATCGAGAAAATGTACTTTCTCTGTCGAGCTGAAGTTCTTAAGCTTTTTAGGACCATGACCCACTAAGAGAATGCAGTGAAAGCTACAGACCTTTTCCCTGGAACAGTGCATGTGCACATGGCTTTGCATATGATCTCAGGGGCTTTGTGACTCCCTCTCCACCCCATCTTACCTGCTGACCCCGAATTAAGAGCCTCTGCTCTTCAATTCTGGTTGGGGTCCGTGAGACCATGGGAAGAACAGGGGCTCTAGAGTCAGAATAAGGGCAGCTTTGAATCCCAACTTCTCCACTAAGAAACTGTGTGACCTTACAAGTTACATAACCTTGGATTCCTCATCTATAAAGTGGGAATAATAACATCTACCTGCTTGTGAAAACTAATGAGTAATACATATAAAATGTCTGGCTCATTAGAAATACTCAAACAATATTTGTTGAATGCATACTTGGTTGTGATTGCCAGTAGTGGACTTGGACAAGTTATGTGACCCTTTAAGGCTCCCCCATTTATTAATATTTCCAGCACCTGGCACAGTATCGAGTCCGTAGCGGGTGTTCAGCTGCTATGGGTGGAAGCCCTCTGTGCCCACCAAGCAGCCTGCCTCCCCCTGGGAGCACAGCAGGATCCTTCTCGGCCAGCAGGGGGCAGAGTTGGTCCACTGGCCCCGCAGCAGCCAGGCCCTTGGTGAGATGCCAGCCGTTTGTCCTGCAGCTGGAAAGATGACAGGCAGCAGTGGGGTGAGGCAGGGGCTGTCCCCCCACGGGAGCATTGACTCCTGTCTGGGTGCTGAGGCTCTACCCACAGCCTGCAGAGCCTGTGATTGGAGCTGGAAGGATACAAGTCCTTGGAATCCTTCCTGTCATTCTGTTCATAAGCCTCTTAACTCTAGACTGGGAGCTCCTAGATAGGCAGGCCGGCCTCGGCAACGATTAGCTTAGGGGATTAGTGGGGGAAATGAAGGCACAGAAGGCAGAGCCCAGACTCCCTCCTGGGTCCCTCACTTCCCAAGGCCAGGGCCTCTCCTCAGAAAGGTACTTCTCCCAAGGCCCCAGGTCAACGACGTAAACAGAGAGCCTAAAGGAAAGGCTTGCCACAGTCTGGGCCCCTTGTGTAGGAGGGACGCTGCCTTTTCTGGAGACCCTCATTTTGGGTAGTGTGCGAGCTTCTGCCCTATATTAGAAGGGAGCCACCTACTCCTGTGGCCTGTATGGCACCTCCTGTCATGGGACCCCATCATCCCTACAGCTGCCCTGGGCCTAGGGGCTAAGGCCCACTTTGTGCCTTGTATATTTCACCCAGGTCAGTGGGCCACGTCCACAGGCGAGTCACTGACCACCTGAGCGTCGTCTACTACGTGGCAGACACCTTCTCTGAGGAGTACACAGGCTCCAGCCTCAAAACGGTGGAACGAAACGTGGAAGATGATTACATCGCTAACCTCCGAAACAACTGCTGGAAGGAAAAGCAGCAGAGTGAGTGTGTGTGTGTGTGAGTGTGTGTGTGTGTGTGTGTGTGAGTGTGTGTGTTTTAGGGGGGTGGCCAGGGACAAAGCTTGAGAGCAGGGAAAGGAGAAAGCCCTGCTCACCCAGTGCTTTGAGGGCCTGGCACCTGACAGTGCCCTGTGCCAGCCACCTCCGAGCCAAGAGCTGGGCTCCACTCCTGTGTTCCCTGGGGCTGGGAGCCAGGGGCCACCTGGTGATTTCCTTCAGGTTCCTGTAAATCACGGCAATCAGCCTGTCGTTTGGCTGCCAGAGGTAAGTATGTAGAGACGGATTGGAGCAGATCTCTGCCCACTGATTGTGTATCTGGATCGGCCCCGGGGACGTCTGACCAGGATGACGGGTTCTCACCTTGGCCAGCCTCACCCACACTCTAGAGAAAGGGGCCTCTGCCATCCCTCTCCCACATTGGGACCATAGTCTTGGCTCTCCGAGCATCTACCCGAGTGTGAGGCCAGCTCTGCCCGAGCTCCTGGGCCCAAGCAGCCTTCTTCCTCCCCCACAGGCCCAGGCAGGCTTCCTAGCAGGCTTCGGGAGGTACTGGGTATGCCCTAATCCTGTCCCGTTGCTTTGCAGAGGAAGGCTTGCTGTACCGGGCCCGCTACTTTGGCGACACAGATATGTACCACAAAGCACAGAAGATGGGCACCCCAAGCTGTAGCCGACTGTCAGAGGTGCAGGCCTCCCTGCATGGATAGTCCTGGGCCTGCCACGCCACCAAGGTCCAAGTACGAGCCAGGGCTGCCTTCACCCTGCAACTCCTGGCAGCTTTGGCCCTGGTCATGAGGCAGAGGAGGGAGGGAAGGAGAAAGGGCAGAAACCTGGTATTGTGGCAAAGACTATTGTCCCCAGCCTGGCTTCCACCCTCCAGAGATGGGGCAGCTCTGGGGCCTACTTGGAAACTGAGGTCTGTTTGAGCCCTCTGGTGACACTCTCCACTCACTGCTCTACTCTGCTCCCTGGCTCTGGGGCTATGGAGTATCCAAGAGCCAGGCAGAGCAGGAGCCCAGGGCGATTGCTGAGGGCCACTCCTGGATCCTTAGTCCACTCCAGCCATCAAGTCACCATGGCCCTTTCCCAAGTACAGCAGACTGTTGTCTGTGCCCTGGTATTTAGGCCACCAAATATTAAATATTACTGAGCCTAAGAGCCCCACACGCACTGCCTGTCCCATACCTGGAAAAACCATGTGGGAGCAGGGGGTGCCAAGAGCCTTCCTCCTCCTCTGTCCTTCCAGGCAGGAGGAAGTCGAGCAAGATAAGTGGGCAGCCTGACAGTGGGCGGGAGCTGACAGGCTCAGAGGCAAGAGAGGCTAGTGTGCCCTGACTGCTCCCCGCCCCGGGGCCCTGAGACACTGCTGCACCTGGCAGCCTGGAAGCCACAGGCATCCGGCCCTGCCCAGACACCTCGCCTGTGGTCTGAGCAAGGGAACAGAAGGTCATGAGTTCGGGGTCAGATGCAGCCACTCAGCGTAGAAGGGTGGGGGAAAATGAGAGTTGCTGGTAGCAGGCTTGCCACCTCCTTCGGCCCTGCATGTGGGGGTAGTGGGCTCTGTTCCCAGCATTCGCCAGAGGGGACAACTTGGACCAAGCCCAGAGGAGCGTGGGCAGAGCCGGTGAAGGTTCTCTGCGCCTGTGTCCTTTCGGCCTGGATCCAGCTGCAGCCTCTGCTTTGAGGCCGCTTGCCCGCGCCCCAGTGCAGCACTGCCGACTGCCTGAGGGGCGGCGGGGGTCGGGCAAGCAGCCCAGCGCTGCCTTGGCGAGGAGGAGGTCTGCTGGTGCGCGGGGGCTGAGCTAGAGGCGCTGGTGCCTCCTGACTGTCAGGCTAACTGTTGCCACTCTCCTCCCCAGACTATGAAATCCCTGGAGAATTTTTGGTGACAAGCACTGAGCCAAGGTGATGGACTGTATATTTAAGAAAAGACATACAAAGAAAAAAAATTAAAATGGAATTGGAGGCTGACCGCAGCACAACTGCCCTCTCTCTCACCCAGTAAATGCAGAAAGCTCTTAGGACAGACAGAAAACCTGCCACGGGGCTGCTTCCCTCCCTCCCGAGGCTGGCAGAGGCTCCGCATCGGCTCTCTCCTAGGATACAGAAACCATGGCAACGAAAGTAGAATGTAAAACTTGCAGCAAGTGTCTGTGGGAAGGGTTGGGGGAGGGGGTTGCCCAACTGCCTTTCCTCCCCCTCCCGAGAGCCACCACCAGTCACCTCTCAGGGGAAGCCAGAGGCGTTGGCCAAGGACAGAGAGGAGGAGGAAAGAGAACTCTCCACAGAATGTAATTTATAGATGCGTGTATGCATATATATATCTATTTATATGTAAATAGGCATATATAAAGATATATATGGAGAGAGTCTACTTTTTGAACTATGCAGGGATTGGTTAAGTTGTTTAGCTTTCTTCCATGTTGTAGAAAATGAGGCGTATTTGGGGAAGGCAACCTAGTTCTTCAAAAGCTAGACATTAGCTGTAGCTGACAGCGTAAGGAAAGTCAAGTCATGTGCTTTTAACATCCCCCCTGCGCCCCAGCCTGTCTGTGAAGGCAGCGGTAATCATGATGGTCTGAATCGGAGAGGCCGCCAGGTGTCAGGGCAAGCTGGAGAGGAGCAGGCTGTGGAGGGAGAAAGGTACCCCAGGGGCAGGTGCCAGGTCAGTATTGAGTCGAGGCAGAGCACCCCCCATGGGACCTGCTGGAGCGAGACCACCCACTCAGGCTGCCCCTCTCCTTCAGCCAGCTCAGGTGGCCTCTCTGTCCTGGCACCCAGGAGCCCTCCAGCCTCCTGCCCACAGAATGGCAGGGCTCGGAGCCAGGGGCCAGGTCCTACCTAACCACTTCCCCGCCCCTAGCCCCTAAGAGGGTTTTGCCTTATAGGTGCCACAGGGCACAGCTCCATCATTGCCACTGGGTTTCCCTAAATTGTGCGTCAAGGACTCCAGAAGGCTCTTCCTCCGAGAGTCAGCCAGTGGTGCCCCGGACCGCAGGGCGGCAGCCCGGCCCCTGAAGAAAAGTCAGTGCCTGTGGGCGCCTCTGTCTTCACCCTCCACGGACTCGACTCCACCGGCCTCCTCTCGCACTTTGGACAAAGGATACATAGGAACCGGAATAGTTTCCAACCCTCACCTTCCAATGAGGATTTTTCGCAAAACAACAGTTGCTGCCAGGGCAGGGAGGGAGGTTTTATTTATTCCCACAGTTTATACTGGGCCTTTTGGAATTACCATTTTTTCCTGAGGCGGTGGGTGTGTCATTGAGCCTGCTGTCTTCCAAAGCCTTACTCTTTCCCGCCTGGAGGTGATAACTATCCTCCCAGAATTTCTCTTTACTCTTTTTTTAAAAATCCCCCAACAAATAGGATTCTTGCTGGGAAAGGAAGTTTGGTAAGGAAATGTCAAATCTGGTTTTTAAACAAGGTCCCACCCTGCAATGAAGCGGCCACTCCAGCCCAGAGAGATCATAAGAACTGGACGCGGGCCAGAGTGCCCTCGCGGTGGCCCTGGTGCTCTGCCCCCACCATCCCAACTGTCTGGTCTTGGTAGACGTCCCTAGATGGGCTGAGCCATGTGCAATAAGAACATAGATCCTAAAGGATCCCCCGAGAAGCTGTATTTCTTGAATTAGAATTCTGAAATTGTACATCTATAAATATATGTTTATTATGTGACTGGCCGTGGTGGGTCTGCGTTGAGCAGGGAGGCTGGGGGTTGGGGGTGCACAAGCACCTGTTGCTACTGACACTGCCCATGCCACAAGGAGTTCTTGGTGACAAGCCTAACTTTCCCCCTCACCCTATTCCCAGTTGACAGCTACTTAGGTCACAAGTGCTGTTCCAGGACTGACTCCAGGCAAAGGGAAAGGGGCTCTCGTGGCTACAGGTGTGCAGGACCTGAGCAGGCCAGGACTCGGGTCCTTGATGCCAGTCCTGGGTGGACACCTGGGCCATGACTGCCACCTCTGCTTCCCCATGTCCCTCCACCTGATTGCTCCGTGGCCTGCTCTGTACCTGAGCCAGACATTCCCAGTGCTCTCCAGCCCACTCTGGGTCCAGATCCTGGGGAAAATTCCCCAAGTTGTTTCCGAGTTTGTTTCCATCTCTGGCTGCACCGTCCTCCCAGCCATCCTCCCGGCGCTCCCCCCACAGCCCCCCCACCCCAGGAGGTCGGAAAAGTTGAAAATGTGGCAGCTGATCGGGCTCCCGGTGAATGGAGCGGCAGATCTGCCCAGGCCTCCCGGAGACAGGGCCCGGCAGCCCTGACTGGCGGCCCGAGGCCCCTCCCGCTGCTGCGCCAGCCAAAGACAGGCGGGCTGCCCGGTGGTGCCACCGCAGCCCGGGAGCTCATTGGCTGCCCCCGCCCGGGGTCACCACAGCCCTGCCCTGTCTATGAGCTGCCACTTGTTAGCTGCAGTTGGCAGAGGCGTTGCTGGGCGCCCCCCTTTCCCCACCTCATCCCTCTGCCCTCACTGCACAGCTTGGTGGCAGTGAGCCAGAAGGGGTGGGACACACTGAGGCCAAAAAGAGGCTTTGACAAGTACCACCCCCACCCCCACTGTCTGGTGGCAAAATGAGCCACTAGTCTCTCCCAGCTTATCTCCTTGTCCCAGGCTGCTCCCAAGTCTGCTTCAGGGGGCAAGGAGCACACACCCCAGCCTGACTGTAACCTCATCCCCACCCCAAGTCGCCCAGACAAAGTCACCTGGCCGTCTAGAGCAGGCACAGCACAATGCCAAGACTCGGGCAAATAGACTGTTGACACAGTGTTGATTCAGAAGCAACTCAGAATCCCTACCAGATGTCACACCATGTGACATGAGCAAGTTGGCCCATTTCCCAGAGCAGGAAACAGGCTTGGGGGAGGAAAGGTGACAGCCAAGGGTCTTCAAGAAGCTGTTCCTGTCTTTGGGGCCTGTGTAGCAAAGTGACTGTTTTGCAAGCACTTGCTGAACCCAGATTACTGTGCTCAGGAGATCAAACCCTCTTGTGCCAAGTAAGTGTGCAGGGGACTTCCCGAGTCCAGGGGGGTGGAAAGGCCACACCAAGGACAGTGGGACTTGGTCTGAGGAGCTTGGGTGAGGGATAAGCTGCCCATTTGAGTTGGTGTCTCTCCTGACGGTGACAGAGGTGTCCCCCATGCTGTACAGGACGTCCCTGAGGCAGCAGCATCCCAGGAGGCAGGTGGCACACTGGTTGCTGAGTGTCCTCAGTGTGGACCCCACAGCCCAGATGCCTGGGCTGGATCCTGACTTGGACATTTACTGGCCGGGTGACCTTTTTGGGCTTTTTGGTTTTTGTTTTTGTTCTTAGGGTCTCACTCTGTCACCCCGGGTTGAACGCAGTGGTGTCATCATAGCTCACTCAACCTCCAACTCCTGGGCTCAAGCGATCCTCCTGCCTCAGCCTCCTGAGTAGCTGGGACTACAGGTGCGCACCATGTGACACCCGGCTAATTTTTTCTATTTTGATAGAGATGGGGTTTCAGGGTCTTGCTCAAGCTGGTCTAGCACTTCTGACCTCAAGCCATCCTCCCGCCTCAGCCTCCCAGAGTGCTAGGATTACAGGTGTGAGTCATCGTGCCAGGCCTGTTACCTGAGATGTTTTATCTACATAACCAGACAACCTTTACTCACCACACACTTCCTCCCCTCACCCTCCTGTGTTGCCACCTGCCCCCCCAAGCCCTAAGTCCCTCTTTTTTTCTTAGCTCAGGATGTCACCCCTCTTGGAGTGCCATATTTCATGGGGCTCCTCTGTCTACATATGTAATTATTATAAATGTAGTTTTTCTCCTGTTGTTCAGTTTATATGTCCATTTAATTCCTAGCCCAGGCAAAGAACCTAGAAAGGTAGAGGGAGCCATTATTTGCTCTCTTACATCACTTACCCTGCCTCTGCCTCAAATGTCCTTATCTGCAAAATGAGAGTAACAGAAATACCTACCTCATTGGGTGGTTATGAGAGGTAAAAGAGTTATCACATATAAAACTTAAAACAGTGCCTGGTACACAGTAAGCTCCACTCACGTGTTTGCTATTTGTCCCCAGTGGACAAAGATTAACAGAGCACTGACTGGGTGTCCAGTCCCACTCCGGGCAGTGAAACCACGAAGGTGGCTGAGATGTGGACTGCCCATGAGGGACTCCGGGAAAGCAGGATAAAAGGAACAGAGCCCAGTGCGCAGAAGGTTGGCAGAAACCCTGGGAGTGGGGCAGGTGTGAGGGCCCTGGCTGGGGACTCGACAAAGGAGCCGGCCTTAGTGAGGGAGGTGGGCGTGCGGCAGCGCTGGGGGTCGAGTGGGTGCTCCAGGCAGAGGGAACAGTGTGAGCAGAGGCTTGGAGGTGGGAAAGCACTGGAGGGAATGCATTCAGGGAACAATGCGTAGGCCAGGTCCCCAATCTATAACTGTCATCGTGCCAGTCACACCTACTTCCCCAGGAGTGAATGAAAGACCCTGAGCTTCTATACGCCAGGCTGTACCCTGTCCACTCAGGGTCATGCATTCAGCTGCCCTCAGGAAGGCCGCAGCTCTATAAGGCCAAGGGAGCCACCGGGGTGGTGGGGGTGGAGCAGAAAGAGCTGTTACCCCACACACACCTCCCCGCAGACCCTCATAAAGACATGTTTCCCTTGGGCCAGGGCCTGGACCTTCTGTCCCTACCACAGCCGGTTGGGCAGGAAATAAAGGTCAGGGCCCAGGCAGGACAGGGGGAGGCACACTCTAGGACCCCAGGGGCTTTGCTCAAACAGGGGAGGGTGTGCCTCACTGCCACACCTTGCTCACCCCACCCTCCCTCCACCAAGTGGGTCTAAACAAAGTCTCCAGGGAGGGCATCGGCTCAGACTGTAGCTAGATTTTCCCTGGGGAGCACAGGGTGAGTTCCCAGGGGAGCTGGTGCTGGTAGGGGCAAGAGGTCAGGCCAGGGCCTTCCGGGCCTCTGGCTGGCAGCGCCCCCCACCTCACCTGCATTGTTCTCATTTTCCTATTGGACACGAATGAGGAGGCCCAAGGGACAGGTGCCTGAGCAGCACGAGAGATTGCTGGCCGTCTCCCTGTGCAGGTGGGGAAGGGGGGGCCGCAGGGAAGAAGTGAGGGCTCAGCCAGGCCAGGCCTCCTCCCCTCATGCTGACAGTCCCCGAAAACACTCCCCTGACCGTGTCACCCTTGGTGAGGTCCTTTTCCTGGCTCTGACTCCACTGCCTACTGGAGCCTCCTCCCCCTTCCCTGCCATGCTGGCCTGGCCCCCCTAATCCTCCGCCACACTGACGGCCCCGACACCCCAATGCACAGCTAACTCCTCTCACCCTCAGGGGCCCAGCCTCCCACGGCCTCCTCAGGGAGGTCTGGCCTGGCCTTTACGGCCCTCCCATTGCAATTCTGGTGATACTTGTGTAGTTCAAGGACAAAGTTCAAGGACAAAGGTCCCCCCCTCTGGAGAGGCAGGGGAGTTTCAGTCTTGCTCAGGCTGCAGCCCCAGGGCCTGGGCACCGTGGGGCCCCCATGGAGGAGCTGAAGGAAGGAAGAGGCCCCCTCGGCACTGAGTCACTTGTCTGGATGGCCGGTTGTGGCTGTCCCTCCACAGCTTTCTCAGGCTCACCACCTCCTCTGCCCAGCGTCACCCTGTGGGCTGCTTTGCAGCCATAAACCTGCACACTGGACCAGACTCTTCTCCCAGATCTTAGAGCGCGCAGGCCCGGGGCCAGCAGGCCAAGCTGAGCCCAGCCAGGCGAGAAGACCAGCGCCCAGCTGCGCGCTCACAGGTCTCTCGTGGGACAAACACTGCCTGGGGCCTTTCTCCTTTTCCCCACCTCCTGGGGGAGGCAGAGTCCTGCTGTAAACACCCATGTCTCCTGTCCCTGCGTGAGGACAAGTGCACCAGGGGCCAATGTGAGAATCGAAAATGGTGGTCGGGGGGGACCACTGACTACTGTCCGCAGAGGTCACCTCCCCGAGGGGTAGAAGAGGATGCTGTCCCCAGTGCTCGGGCCTCTGCCCGATGACGCCACCCACTCCTGGAGTCAGACCCAGTCCTGTCCCTGGCTGCCCTGGTGCTGCCCTCACCACAAGCCTCAGGCCTCCGGCAGGCTTTGCCACCTGCTGGCTGCCATCTCATGGCCCTGCGTGCTGAAGATGGCATCATGGACCCTGAATTTTGCTTTCAACCATACGTCAAACAGCCCCTGCCACCACCACTGCAAGTGCCATACAGGTGGCAGTTGTGTCAGTGGTTTCAGGCTGCAAACCACAGGCCTCGCAAGGCCACCGCTGGTGCTCAGGGCTGCCTCTCTGTGCATGTCTGGACCTCAGTCTCCCTCTGGTCCCTTCTTGGTGCTGAAGCTCTGAGCACTAAGTCCAGAGATTAGGGTTCTAGCCTCAGCTACACTAGGACACGCTAGTGGAAGGAAGCACTTCTCATTTGTGTTATTTACTTATAAAATCTTATGATTACCATCATCCCACAGACCTCACAGGGTCAGTCACTAAGGATGTCAGCCTCTGAGTTTACAGGTGGTGAGGCTGCGCACGTCCTGGGCTGATAGTCTGACCCAGGCAGGCTTTGTACAAACAGACCAAGCCAGGGGCTAGTGTCCTTCCCGGACTCAGCCCCACCTGGGACCCCAAGCCCAGGGCTCTGCTTTCAGGACCACATGCTCACTGCCAGCCTGGACTTCACGCGGCGGGGTGGGATCCGAGCCAGAGGATCAAGTTGCGTGACCTACATCTGCCCATATTATTAGCTCTGGAGCCAGGGCGGCCCGGGCTGTAACACAATTCAAGGAACTGTTGACTTGGCTCCCATTTCCAGCCCAGCAGCTGGGAGGGACACATGGAGCGGGCATCGAGCCTCTGGCTCCTCCCAACCCCCCACCCTATTGTGGTGAGAGCCAGAGAAGACTGCGGGACAACTACACGTCCCCCCCACAGGACACTGCTGATGTCAGTGCAGGCACCAGGGCTACCCTGGTCAGCTGCCTGGCCCTCGCCTCCTCCCGTACCTGTTTGTGCAGTGCCAGCTTCCAAGGGCCAGCCCCCCCCCTTCCCTCCTCTCTCTGCCCGCCCCGCCCAGGGCCGGCCCCACACTAACTGGAGCCAGAAGGTGCCTGCATTCTCGGTTAGCTAGCAAAATATGCCCCTGGCTCTGCAGGAGGAGAGTTCCCCTTTTCTGCCTCCCTTATCGACTCATGTCTCCTCTCTTGGCCAGTGGTGCCTGCAGGTGCAGCAACCTGGGGACGAGCCAGAGAGACATGGGTGTGGGCCAGGTGCCCCCACTGCGACTCCAAGAAAAAGACCAGGGCTCCTGGCTGGGCGCCCAGCTCTGCATCCACTGGGGGATCTTGAGCTGCTCTCCTAAGGTCCCTGAGCCACCTTCCTCATCTGACAAATGGACATCTCATCCCTGTCCTGCAGGCTGACGGGGGACATGGGACGAGATACATGGAAGTCCTTCGCAAGCCTAGGAGGGCCCCACAGGTTAGCTGTTGCACAGACGCTTTCGGCCCTGTACGAGCCTGTGTCCCCACTGACCTCTGCATAACAGGGACCAAGACAGACCTCAGTGTCAGCAGGAACTGGTGGTAGTGAGAGAATCCGGAGATTTCAACACAGGATAGACGGTGCCAGTGAGTGCTGGGCTAGGGGTCTAATTACTGGGCTGCCTGGAGAGGGAAACAAGGACAACATCCTTGTCCTCGAGGCACAAATAATGCAGGGTTAGAGACAGCAGGCTGTGAAGAGGGGTTATCGAACTGTGTGCCTGGAGCCCTTGGGCCCCCAAGGGTGCAGGAGTGAGAGGCGAGAGGGTTCTTATTTATTTATTTAGCTCCTTGATCTTGGTGAGCGAGCTGCTTCGATCACCCACTGTTATCTCTTTCCTTTTGTGCAATTAGAACTTTCATTGAAGAAGGGGCTTCACTACCAAAATAAATACTTAAAGGCCAGAGTCCTAATCCAACCCCACAGTTTTACCAATGAGGAAACCGAGGCTCAGAAAAGAGAAGTGATTTGCTGAGGTCACCCAGCTCGGTGGCATCAGAGCCACTGCCTGGACCATGGAACCCAGGGCAGTGGAAAAAGAGCCAACACCCCGAGGATGATGGGGACAGAGGCCCGGTGGGACGCCCCTTTCAAGGCCGGGGCCTCAGTCACAGCTCCCCTGACCTGACCCCAGAGGGCAGGCCTCAGGGCCAGGAGCCATGTCGTGTCGTCCCAAAGGAGGCGGCAGCAGGCCCTGATCGGGATGGACAGGAGGGCAGAGGCATCCTCTGTCCACTTCCCTGGCCAGCCGAGAGTGCCGCATGCAGGTTGTCAGCCGGGCAGGGGGTCCCCAGCCAACCGGCGAGCCCCGGCGCGGCCTGCCTGCTGCCCAGGCGTTCATTCTCTCAGATTCCTCACTCCAGTGTCCGGGGCAGGCAGACAGGTACCTCTCTTCCCAGTTTACAACTGGGCACACTGTGGCACCAACAGTAAGTGGGCCCGGGACCAAGCTTGCCTGATGCAAACCCTGTGCTCTTGGCATAATTTCTTACTGTTCCCAGGTGGCTCCCCTCATCCCCAGCCTCTGCGCCCCCTTCCACCCAGCCCTGCGCTGGGCAGGCTCCCCCACCCTTCCCTGGCTTTAGCAAGGGCAGCTGCCCCCACCAAGCTGGCTCCAGGGGTCTCCCAGCCAGCCCAGAGCTCTGGGCCTTTTCCACTCCAGCCCCAGAGCTCCTCCTGTGAGGCGGACGCAGCGATGCCCTTGGTCCCCCAGCCCTGAGTAGGTGACACCAGGCCCCCCACACCTGCCCTCGCTCTAGGGCACAGCACCAACGTCCTGACTTGCACAGGACTCTCCTGGTTAGCATTAGCGGTCCCAGGTCCCCAGAAACTCCTCAGACCCACACAAACTGGGACAGTCATTCGCCCCACTGGACACACACATTCCCAGGGTCAGGACACCTTCCCCTCCGCCACTGCAGAGTCTTTTCTCTTTCCAGAACCCTGGTCTTTGCCACAGACCCACAGAATGCTCAGAGGCCTGGTGTCTGCTGGGGCGGCCGGCAGAGGCTCCACAGCCTGTGGGAGGCCCAGTCCTGCCCCAGGCTCTGTGACACGACCAGCAGGGGAGCCCAGGAAAGGCCTGGTGGGGTCCTGGACCTCCAGCCAGGCCCAGCTTCATCCTCAGGCTGGGGGCAGGCCACTTTGAGGTGATTCCAGATAGCCGCAGGGGCCTGTCTCGGGCTCACTGAGGCTGTCTCTACCTGCCTGGGTTCGGGGTTCAAGGTGAGTCATTTCCTCCCTCAGCTGGGATGAGGCTGGGAGGGGCAGGGTGGGGAGGGGACAGCATCTAAAAATAGCAGGGCCCAGACTCCTGAAAGCTGCCTAAAGAGCTTCTCCCTGGGCGAGGGAGGAACCAGCTTCTCATGGAGCTGGCACCACCCAGACCCCCGCATCAGGCCGGGGAGGAGGACAGCCCTGAGACCTCCTGCCCTCTCCCCTACCCAGGCTCAGCACGGGGAAGGTGTGAAAGAGGCATCCTGAAGGCTGAGACACAAGGAGCAGAGCTGGGAAGGGACAGGAGCTTGAAGAGAGGAGGCCTGGAGCAGACAGGGTCTGGGAAGGGGCGGGAGGGGTGTGATTCGGGGTACTTGGCCCTCACCAGGGCTGGCACGGTGGCAGGGATTGGGTCACCAGCCTGACTCCCCTCCCACGTCATCTCCACTGTACCACTGTCATTCCCCACCCCACCCACACGGAGACACACAGCCCTCACCTCAGCCCGGCTGGCGGCCTGAGTCACTTCCCTCCCAACCGGACTCACCTCCCTGCTAAGTGCCACTCATTTCCCTGGTCAGCAGCACAGACTGAGGACCCACTGTGTGCTTCAGCCACACCCTGGAAGACAAGGAAGCAATGCTTGTGACTGTCCCTGGCCCTGGGGACTTGACATCTTAAGAGGCCCACTCAGGAAAGGGCAGTGGGACACCAGGGCAGGAACAAGAGGCAGGCAGGGCCCGTGTGGTGGGACGATCTGAAGTCAGGCAGACCTGGGTTCAAATCCCGGCACTGTCCCTTTCTGGCCATGTGACCTGAAACAAATTATTTGACCTCTCCCTGCCTCAGCTTCCTCATCTCTATAATGGATGTCATGTAAGGCTTTCATCACACGTTAAACACAATAATGTATATAAAGTCCCCAAGCAAACAGAGCTCTTTCCATCAAAGCTCCTGGTACGAAGCTAGAAAACTTGGGGAGAAAAAACAAATCCTGAATATTTCAGTGCACATTTCTATCCCAGGGACCTAAGGTAATATTCTACTACAGGGACAGAGTGATGGGCACTAATGGAGCAGCAGTGTCCACTACACGAACACGTTACATTTGCCTCACTTGTTCTTATCCTCATGGCAGCCTTATGAAGTCGGAATTACTATCCCCATTTTACATGTGGGAAAATAGAGGCGCAAAGACATTAACTAATGTGTCCAACATCAGGCAGCTAGCAGGTGGTAGGAAACCAGACTTGGAAATCTGAGTGCAAATTTCTTCTGCATCACGGGACGTAGGCAGGGGGATCTGTCGTGTCTGGGGTTGGTTGAGGGCACACCAATCTAACTCTTTTGGGATGAGTCCCTTGGACGCCTTGCCTGGGGTGACTGTGGAATGTGCCAAGCCTTTGACTGGCGCCACCTTCCTTCTGTCCTAAGCTATCTATGCTCACCTGGAGCCCCCAACAGCCTGAGGATCCCACCTGGAAACACAGAAGGCACGACACTCTCTCGGAGCTACCGCCTCTACTTCTCACTGCAGCCGGGAGGGACATACAGGTCCCCACTTGCCAGAAAAGGCAGACAGATCAGAGGGGCCAGGAACCTGCCTGTGGTCACAGAGCTGGGGGAAGCAGAGCCTGGACTGAGCCCTGGCTTCTCAGACTCCCAAGTGAGGGCCTGGTCCTAGCGCTGGCCATCTGATGGGGGTGGGGCTCCTCTGCTCTACCCTGATGTTTTCCCTGAACCATCCCTGTCTGCACGTACCGGGTTACACGCCAAATGCAAACCTTGCATCAGCCAGACAGGCCCTGGCTCTAGTACGAGCTTCTTTCTGCTTCTCTGGGCTTTCCTCGCCGTTATCTGACTCATCCTCCACCAGTCCCAGAAGACTGGAGAGAGACCACGTCTCTATCTCCATTGTACAGATGGAGAGACTGAGGCAGGAAGTGACTTACCCCAGTGAGTCAGGGGCCAGTGCTGGTTGCAGCCTAGGATGGACAGGCCACAGACACAGCTGGTCTGGCTGGGGAATGTCCCTGGGCCGCCACACATTCAGTTAAGCAGTTTTTAATGCCTCACAATAGGCACAAATATCAAGAGATGTCAAATGAATAAATGAATGAATGAATGTGGCAGGCCCTGGGTAAAGAGATGAGGAGTGATATAGCAGAAAGCATGAATATGACATAGGGAAGAAAAACTGCCAGAAACCTGGTCTTGCCCCAGTTGCAGACTGAGTCCAGCTGGCCTTGGAGCTCACAGTTGCCTCTTCTATGAGAATGACCATGGCTATCACTTACTGGGTGAGTCCTAGCGACCACGGGGCTTAACACTTTATAGCCACTATCTAATTTCCTCCTGACAACAGCCCAAGATGCCATCAGCATCCCCATTTAACAGATGAGTTATCTGAGGCTCAAGAGAGGTTAAGCAACCTCCCCAAGGATACACAACTCAGCCCTGTTCCAACAGGCACGGGACAACAAATCCAGGGGCTGACTTGGAACTGCTCCCCAAACAAGCGGGGCAGATGGGCCTCTGCGCGTGCGGCACCCACGCAGGGCTGCCCAGGTGTGTCTGCGGGTTGGCAGCAGGTCCTCGCGTCTCTCAGTGCAGTGCGGGGGTGGCGCGACTGGAGCGGAACAGAGCGTCCATGGCCCTGGGGATAACAGGCCGGGGCTCCGGGGCTGCAGGGGGCTCTGGACGCGCCGGCCAGGCCTGCGCAGGCGCGGGCGGAGGGGGTGCGCCGCTGTGGGCGGGTCCCCCGCGCGGACGGCCGGGGCGGCACGTTGTCAGCGATTGCCCCATCAGACCGCATCCGCTGTCGCAGACCGGCACGCGGCTCTCGCGTAGGTAGCGCGCTGGTGGGCGGGGCCTTGGCTTGTCCCCGCCCCCGGGGTTGTCCCCGCGCCGCGGCCCCAGCCCCCAGCCCCCAGCCCGGCTCTCCGCTGCTCCCGCCTCCGCCTCTGAGACCCTGGCCAGATCGGGGTCCCCCGCGGCCCATTAACCCGGCGGCGGCCGGAGCCCCGTTCCAGACACCTTTGATGGCTGCCCCTTGCTCCGTCTGGTCTGAGCGGACAAATGAGGGAAATTGAGTAAGCCAGCTCAGCAAGACGGGAAACTCCTGGCCGCTTTGTTACTCACGAGTTTTCAGCAGCTTGCGGCGGGGCGGGAGGGGGACTCCTGGGGGAATTTCTGCAGTTTAGGGAGATTGGGGGTACCAGGGCTGGGAGCACCCTCCGGCCAGGTCCCTTTCTGGCCCCTCTACCTCCCAGGCCAAGCACAGGGGTTGGCACTGGCAGGTTCATTGTTAAAATGCATTTTCTCACCCTCCTCCTGCTTTGAGTGGCTGCCAGAAAGAATCCCCGGTGGAAAGGAGGCCGATTTAGGTCCAGAGCTGAAGGCTGACGCTGGGGGCCTTGAGCTCCTGCCTTTGGCACGGGTTTGCTGTTTCACTTGAGCAAATCTGTTAGCCTCTCTGGGCTGCGTTTCTGTGGCGCATCAGTAATAAAGTAGCCTGCTTGGCCCTAAGGCCCAGTGGGACGGGGCAGGCGTTGAACTCCTAGCAAGCAAGGGAAAGAAAGAACCTTCCATTTGAAGCAGAGATTTTGTCTTGCACATTAATGTTCTGGGTTTTTCCGTGCTGGAGCCTCAGAGCTGCTGTTGTTAAGTTAAGTGATGTTGAGTAGCGAGCTCTACCCTGCTGCTTACGGAATCACGACTGGATTTCTTAGGTTGGCATTTGAGGCTTTCTTATTCTGCCCTGCCTGACCTCACCCCTGACTACATACACCCCTATACAGTCATTTGAAGGAGTCTCGGACTTCCCCAAACAAACCACACAATGTTCATATTTCTGTGCCCTCGCTCATGCTGTTCCTTTTGCCCAGAATGCTTTGCCCTATGTTCCTTGAATGGATCGGCTCCTTCTCATACTGATCTACATAAATGTTATTTAAGTGGAGATCCTATTATCCCTCTCAGAGCTTCCTGTTCTTTCCCTCCTTAGCTCTTGTTGCATCTTGGAATGAGAAGTTTGTCTCTCCACTGAACTGAAAGGTTGTTGAGGGAGCGATTGTGTCTATTTTCTCCATCTCCATATAACCCAGAACTTACTAAGGTGCCTGGCACATTCTGCGAGCTCAATAAATATTTATGGAAAGGAAGAAAGGATGGATAATGGATTAGCAAAAACATTGAAAACTAATAGGGGATTATGTTTGATATGATGGTACAACCATGCAATGGAATACTACGCAGCCATTAGATTGATATATACCCACATGGAAAAGTGTTCCTGATACTTTTATAAGGGAAGAGAAAAAGTTACAGTCTGATACATTAAATGGTCCCTTTCTAATTAAAAAGGGGGGGGTGGGGGATGCATGTATGTATATAAAGGCATAGATATGTCTATAAACTAATAAAAATTCAAGACAGTCTAACCAACCTAATTACCCCCGAAGAGTAGGATACAGACACTGTCCTGGTTGATAGCATATATAAAACCTTGCTTAAAGATTGACTCCTCTGGAAGTCTTCTCTGATTCTGTCCCTGTGCTAGGGGAGCCACTCTTAAGCTTGCAGTGGGGAGCTCTGAAGCAGTCCTGATGCTCCTGCCTGGACCACAAGTGTGGGCAGACAGCAGGACAGATGGCAGCGGCTCCTCTGGTGCTTGCGTTAGTCCACGTGGCGCAGGTGAAAGCAGAGCTGGTGAAGACAATGATGATGGCAGGACTGACACCAGGCAGCCTATTCCCACCTACCAGTTGACATCGCTGCAGGTGGCCTTGGGCTATCAGCAGAGCTTAAATGTGACAGGAAGCCTGGCCCAGTGCAAGGCTAGGCCCAGCTGGCTCACTTCCGGATTCGGGACACAGCCTCAGCCATGGGAAGCACACAGGGCAGGGTGTCTAGGAGTCGAGAAGGGTCGGATGCAACTTGGTGTGAGCAAAAGGCCTCTTGCCCACTTGCCCACTGTCTGTGCCACAGCAGCTCCCATGAGACTCCGAATAACACAGTTCAGACCAACTAGGGCAGCGGACAGGAAGGAAAAGCGGCAAAGGGCTCAGGGTCAGATGTCTGGGCTCTGTTCCCCTGGGTGCCAGTCTTTCTGCCTGTTGGGAAGCAGAGGAGAGTGCAAACCTTTGCCCTCACTTTGAGTAACTCATCTCCCCCTGATCTCTCGTCCCCGCCTGTCTCGGAACCTGCTTTCCCCTCTGGAAAATCATGGGATGGTGCAGGGACGGAACCCCCATTCTAGAGTCACCTGGTTTCCAGTGGTTTCAGGTCCACACCCGCCAGCCGTGTGACTCTGGACAACTGGCTTTGCCCCTCTGTGCCTCAGTTGCCCCAGTAACTTAGTTAATGCATGGAAAGTGTTTAGGTCCTAAAACATGGTAACTTCATCTACTCTCTATAGTGTTAGCT
Organism: Microcebus murinus; assembly: GCF_040939455.1. Taxonomy (NCBI): domain Eukaryota; kingdom Metazoa; phylum Chordata; class Mammalia; order Primates; family Cheirogaleidae; genus Microcebus; species Microcebus murinus. The sequence continues at coordinate 54,470,588 of NC_134117.1, read as the reverse complement.
ACTATCTACATATATGGCTAGGATAATAACAGTACCCACCTCAGCAAGCTGTTTTGAGGATTCAATTGGATAATGCATGTAAAGTGCTAGGCTGTGTTGAGTGCTTATTTGCTTTTCTAAAGATAATAAAATGCAAGGACAGATCTTGGTACCTGAAAAGCTGGAATTAGCATGGTGGCTGCTGGTGGCTTCCTGGGAATGGAGTGCTGGCCTTCCGTGGCCCAGACAGCCACGTTGGTCTGATGGCATTACAGAATCGTGTGTCGCTGAGCTGCCTGGTTAGTCAACACCCTGCTCCCTCAAACTCATTTAAACCAGCTCCTGCTGGACTGGCTTTCCCAACACACTGTCCTGGCACTGTCACAGGCCCAGAGCACTGGGCAAAGTGTCAAGCCTACTGCAAAATAAGTTGGAACTTTATCTGACCCCTGGCTCCCATCCCAAGCAGAAATACATTGGCTGGAATTTGCAGCCAAGCTGGAGCAAGCCTGGGGGCTGGAGGAGGAAGGCGGCTTCGGATCACCGACCACACACTCCTCCCATGCCCTCCATCCTTGTTGGCTCCCCCTTTTATTTGTACGGTTTTACTAGTTAATGCTATTCTACTTATGAAGCAGTTTAAAAACCCAATGCTTAATCCTGAGCCCTCGATTTGCCAAGAAGGGAAGGAAAGAGGACCATTCCCCAAAAACTCAGGGAAGTACCTGCAGAGATTTCCTCTTTCTTCCCTCAGTGCTGATTTAGAACAGGCTTTCTGGAGGACAGGACAATCCTGTACAAGGTGGTGGCGTCTGGAACTCCCCAGAAAGAGCCTGTGACAATGGCAGCAGCGACAGCCACACCAGACTGGAACTTGGCCAGCTTTGGAGAGGCAGTTCTTAGTCTGGAAGTCTCCACCCCAGACTAAATCCAAGGTCAAGGTGAACCCCTCTTCTCTTCCTGCTCTGTTTGGCAACTCAGGCAGGGAGGTCCCAGGCCAGTCTTAACAGGTCTTCCTGCAGGGACTCCTCCAAAGGCCATTGTCTTAGAATAAAAAGAATTTCAGAGGCACACCACACCAAGCACACACTTGAGCACTGGAAAGGGCTTGCCAGGGAAAGGAAATGAAGGAAAAGAAACTTCACAAAATGTGTTTTTCCCCATCTATGATCTGATAGTGAGTACATGGTAGCCACAGTTTTTTTTTTTTTTTTTATGGTTGCTATAGGTTGAATTCTGTCCCCTCAAAACACATATGCTGAAGTCCTAATCCCCAGGACCTCAGAATGTGACTGTATTTGGAACAAGATCATTGCAAATGTCATTAATTAAGATGAAGTCAATAGGGTGGACCCTAACCCAATAGGACTGGTGTCCTATTAAAAGGGGACATTTGGACACACAGAGAGACACACACGGGAAGAACACCTGAACACTTGAAAATAAAGGCAGAGATAAGAGTGATGCTTCTACAAGCTAAGCAATGCCAAAGATTCCCAGAGCCAGGTTAAAGATATGGAACAGATGTTCCCTCACAGCCCTTGCAGGGAACTAATCCTATGGACACCTTAATCTTGGACTTCTAGCCTCTAGAACTGAGACTGTAAATTTCTGTTGTTTAAGCCACCCACTTACAATAATTTACTAGGACAGCCCTAGCACATTAATACAGTGGTAAAATACACATAACATAAAATGTACTATTTTAACCATTTTTAAGGTGTATAGTTCCATGACATTAAGTGCATTCACATTGTTGTGCCACCATTTTTTTTTTCTTTTTCCTCGGATCAAACCCCAAGACCATGGGAAGACTGGAAGACCTGGTTCCAGATCTGTTTCTGCTTAGCTGAGTGAGCTGTTTCATCACGTGCACAATGAGACGGGCAGATGACTTCCTGCTGTGATGCTGGCGTTGTCCATGCGTGGAGACATTGTAAGAGCAATAATAGCACACGATTTAGCAAATATTATGTTCCAGGACCATGCTAAGGGCTTTACATAGATTATCTCTTTTAATAATCACAATGACCTTATCAGGGAGGTATTGTTAGTCCCATTTTACAGATGGATGAGGAAATTGACAAAGAGATTAACTGGCTTGCTCACTTTTGGCAGCCCTGGGATTTGAATGCAGGTATTAACCGTTGTGCTAAACTGCCTTGTAGATCAGATCTTTTGGTCACCCTGGCCTAGGAGAAAATAAAAAGCATAAAGGGTTTTTTTTGTTTTGTTTTTTTTAGATAAGGCCTCACTCTGTTGCCTGGGCTAGAGTGCAGTGGCATCATCATAGCTCACAGCAACCTCAGACTCCCAGGCTCAAGTGATCTTGCTGGCTCAGCTTCCCGAGTAGCTGGGACTACAGGTGCACACCATCACACCCAGCTCAGTTTTTGCGTTTTTTGTAGAGATGGGGTCTTGCTATGTTGCTCAGGCTGGTCTTGAACTCCTGAGCTCGAGCAATCCTCCCACCTCAGCTTCCCAAAGTGCTAAAATGATAGGTGTGAGCCACTGTGCCTGGCAAACATAAAGTATTGATAGACTGAAACAGTTTGTGTTTGTGCCCAATCAGCCAACTCCCTGGAGCCCCGCTGCACACGTTGCATGGCTAGTCCCGCTGTCACCTACCCCCAAGTTCCAGAGAAGGACTCCATAGAGTCCAAGAACTCCAGATTCACACCTGGCTTTCCAGGTTATTCTGAGGTTATTCAGGGAGGTAGATGATAAATCTTATTTTATTTGATAGCTTATTAGCTTGGTTTATAAATTTTGAATATTTAGACAAGTGTTGTGTGGGTCTCCATTTATACTCTTGCCTGGGGTTTCAAAGTTTAGGGGCAGCCTGTTTACCACGGTTCACCTGGGCCAACAGATCTCCAGTGGCTCCCAGTGGTGGCCAGAGCTTGGAAGTCCCCCCATGCAGGGACAGGGAGAAGCCACAACCTGCATGGACCAGGCCAGGATCAGCCGGCCAACAGTTTCACATATTCCCAGCAAGGGGCAGGAAGTAAGTCGGTGCAGTGTTGGGGGACACCCAGCTTGCCAGAACAGCCTGACGTGGTGCTCAGCCCGCTCCAGCGCCTGTTCCCCGGTGACAGCGCCACACTCTTCCGCTCAGCCCAGATTTTTCTCGATCCTCAAATGACTGTTGTTTTCTTTCCCTTCTAAATCCCCCTCTCTGTTTCCCAGAATAGAAAAGGCTAGGGCAGCCATGCTGGCCAAGAAGAAAGACAAGGTTGGGGAGGCAAGACAAAAAGGGGCTACTGATGGGCAAGGGGAGGATGGGAGTACACGGCAGGGGGCGGGGGACTGTCCTATGCGGGTGGAGAGAGCCAGAGGGGCCACCACCACCGCACAGTGGAAACGAGGAGGGAGGGGCTTAGGGGGATCCTGCTGGGAGGGGTCATGGATGGCTTGGGTGAGGCCCTCAGGAGCCACAGAGATGGGCAGTGTGGCCTCCTGGGCAGATGGCAGCCCCACAGTGGGCCAAACAGGAAACACTGACCCCAGCTAGAGGATTGGCCAAGAAGACAAGGGAAGCTGGGAAGGGGCCAAGAATGCCCAGTTGGGCTACCGCCTATTCAGATGTCTTCCTTCCACCACTCCCTGCGCTGGGGCCAGGATCGATAGAATCTCCAACACTATAGTACCCTCTCCTCTGGGCCCCCACAGCAGGTTTGTGGGCATGGCCAGGCAGTCGTTATACCCATTTCACCTGCGAGACATGAGAAGCAGACAGGTGACACACCTGGATCAAGGTCATGCAGCCAGGAGGGTGTGAACATGAGGTGAGGCTGACAGCTGGCCTGGGAAAGGGAAACCAAGGTCTGGATTCCAGAGAGGCTACAATGCCCGTCACTGCCACCGACGGCTCCCGCTGCCTCAGCACTTGCCAGGTGCTGCTCTCTCCTAACACTCAGGCCCCGTGGGCAAAACCCCAGAGAGGCAATAAAGCCCTTACAGACGATATATATAATTACCTTACAGAGGTCATCACTATCCTTATTCTACAGATGAGGCATCTGATGCCCAGAGAGGGCAAGTCAACTGCCCAAGGTCACACAGTAGCCAGTGACAGATCGCCACCCCAGGTCAGAGGAAAGAGCATGTGCTTGCCTGGTCCATAAGTATGTGCCTCCACCATGAGCACACATGTACATGGAGAAAAACCCATGTCATGTGAGGTGGAGGGCCCGAATCCAGGCAGCGGGGAGCAGCTGTGTTGGCAGGAGTGGGTGAGAACGTGTGTGTGAGCACAGCTTTGACAGCGGCAAACAGCGAGTGGGAGTGTGTTGATGGCAGGGTGTAGCGGCATCATCACCATGTGTGTTTCTGCTGGAGGCAGAATGTTCTGGTCTGTGTTGGTAAACAAGAGTTTGAGCAAGGGAGAGGCTGGAGCAGGGACAGAAGGGAGAGGGAGCCTCCAGGGGGCGGGTGAGGGTGGGGGGAGGGGCGTGCCCAGGGGTGACAAAGGTGGGAGGCAGGGGTGTGCCCATGGGTGACAGTGGCCCCAGCCTGCAGCTCGAAGAATGAAGGGCAGCAGAGTGGTGGCGGTGTTGTTTTCTCAGCTGACCTCACTGGGTACACACGTCTGGGTGTGGATGGCTCTGCAAACCACCTGATGCTCGTAAACATGAAAACAGGAGTGAGGACACGTCGTGAGGAAGAGAGTGTTCTTCCTGGGATGCTGGTTGCACGGATGTGGGTTTAATCAACAACTGAAGCCGGCACAAACACGTCATGATTCCCGAGGGCAGGCAGATTCCTCAAAAGTCAGCTTCTTGGAAAAGACGGCACCCGAGCCCCACTGAGGCTCATGACTGCAACCGGAGCCCCTGCGTCTCGCGCTGCCTCCTGGCAGACACAGATGCAAGCCTGCCAGAGCTTGTGGACAGAGGCGGGGGGGTGGGGGAGGCAGGGGGGCGGGGAGGGGGGGGTCACCCCATGTGCGATCTCCTGGAGCTCGACCCCATCATCCCCCCAGCAGGCCCCACCTTCAGAATGCCGCTTCCTCGCCATCAGCTGAACTCTGTGCTACCTCCAGGAACCTACAGACACAGCTCACCTCCTCCTGGAAGCCCTGCAAGCCACCATAGAAGGGCCTCGAAACTGTGTCCTTCAGAACACCAACAACTCTTGCTGTCAGGACCCCTCACACAAACCTCACTGTGTGGACGTTGCCTAAACGTCCGCTCTGTGCAGGGCGCCGGACTGGGCACAGTGGGAGGTACGCAGACGCCTGAAGACTCTGCGGCTCAGCTGGCACACACGGAGGGCAAAACCGCGAATCAGCATGTGATAAGGGTTGGGTGAGGGTTACATAAGTGTGGTAGCATATCAACAAGGACAGCGATCACTCCTGGTTTGGAAAAGAGAGGACAGGTAATGCACAGGAGCAAGGGGATGTCCCTGCCCAGTTAGTTTACACTCCTTGAGTTCAAGGTCCTTTTGAAGCCAGCCCAGGGGATTTGCTAAGTCCATGCTTGTAGTTTCAGGACTGAAGGTCTCCCGACCACCCGCTGAAGTCCTTGTTTGGGACCTGGAGGCCCTCTTTGCCCTCCTGTCCTCCACGGGGCGGAGGAAGGAAGCCCTGCGCGAGCCGGGCTGATGCAGGAGGCTGGCGTTGCCCTTCCCTGTTCTGCTGGCTGCGGCTGCCGCCTTCCTGCCAAGGGCCTGTTCCTCCCCAGGGCTGCTTATCAGTTCCTGGCTCACTGCTGCTGCTGCTGCGTCCTGGCCCTCCTTGGCCTCCAGAGTTTGCGGCTCCTGCTCACCCCAAAGGCCAGGGCCAGAGACACACCCCAGGCCCCCACCAGGATAATCAGGCACATCCCCAGGGAGGGCTGGGTGCTGCGCTCTCTCCTTCCTTGGCTTACACACTGATCTCCTGGAGAAGTTCAGCAAAGCAAAGCGAGGCCCCTGGCTTCTGCTCACGAGGTCCTGTCAGGAGACAGACCCGCTTTCCCTCATACACCCAAATGGAGTCACCCTTGATCTTAATATTTTAACAGGACGAACCTGACACCTCACGCAGTGGCTGCCTCCCTGTTTCCATCTGAGCAATGTCCAAAGGGCCCTTCCCCAGAAACATCTTCCCCACTAGCTCATCGAGGTGTCCGAAGTGGCACTATTAGCCCTGTTTTCAGGAGGCCTTTATAAAAATAGAAATCATATACACTTCAAAATGATTAAAATGATACATTTTTATGCTGTGTATATTTTACCAAAAGCAATTTTGGGGGAAGGATGTGCTCTAAAAGCAACCCTGTTTCTCTAGAGGATAGAATTTTGGGGTACAGCAAGGTGGCTCACCCCTAGAATCCTAGCACTCTGGGAGGCCAAGGCAGGAGGATTGCTTGAGGTCAGGAGTTCAAGACCAGCCTGAGCAAGAGCAAGACCCCTGTCTCCACTAAAAATATTAAAATATTAGCCGGGCAACTAAAAACAGAAAAAATTAGCTGGGCGTGGTGGCGCATGCCTGTTGTCCCAGCTACTTAGGATGCTAAAGCAGGAGGATCACTTGAGCCCAGTAGTGTGAGATTGCTGTGAGCTATAATCACGCCACTACACTCCTCCCTGGGCAACAGAGTGACCCTGTCTCAATTAAAAAAAGAAAAGAAAGAGAAAAAATCTAGGAGTATATTATTTGTAGAATCAGAAAGGAAGATAATGATTTTTCTGTTTTGAGAAATAAACATTTTGACTTTCAAAATTTAAAAAAATACAATCCAGCTGCTAGAGAGGCAACAACTTAAGTCAGCATGTATTGACTTCGTTAGCTCAGGACATTCTGAAAAGAATCCCCTGGAGGGTGTTGAAGAAATGCAGGTTCCCTGGTCCTGTTGGCTGAGAAGCCCGCGGTGATTCTGAGGGTAGGCAGGTCTTGGAACCCCAGCCTGGGAGAGCTGGGGTGCGAGCTGCCAGAGCAGAAGGAAGGGAAGCAGGTGAGAGAATGCGCCCAGCCCCTGAACTGCTCTGCTCCCCACTCCCCAGCCCAATGATCTGTGGCTGTGGCCAACCACCACGCCCTCCCAGGGCGAAGGGCCAACCAACACAAGGCTTTTCCCAGTCCCTTTAAGTTGGATCCTCTACATGCCTTTCTTTGCTTAATAGATGCTTGGGGGCCATGGCAAGGATGGTCACCGTAATGGCAGGGTGCACTCATCTTTGGGGCTGGAGGAGGCCACAAGAGGTCATTCAGTCCATTCTCCTGCCTCCAGGCAGCACTGGAATGATCCCAGCTGGGCAAGTCTTTATCTTGTTTGGAGGCCTTCGGAAGCTGGGCACCCCACGCCCTTCCTCAGGCACTCATTCTGAGGTCTAAACATTTCTTGCCAGGAAGTCCTTCCTCATGTCTAATCCAAACTCCTGATGCCAGGAGTTTCCATCCTGTGGCTCTTGTGGGTCTGAGTGGATACAGAGAAATGCTGCTTTTCCCCCTGCCTTCATGCTAGTCAGGAGCCACCAGAGCCTTGGAATTAGGACCGAAGTCCTAACTCACTGTGTGACCCTGGAAAGTCACAACTACCCTTTTAGCTTCGGTTTCCTGGTCTGTAAATGCAGCTAATGATCAGCAGCGCAGGGACTGACAGAATCAAATGAGACTATGAATGTGTGGAAAAGGCATAAAACTCACCACTAATGTGCAACTGTAATTATTATGAATAACTAAAAACCACCCATCCTGGGTGAACCATTGTATAAGACAGTTTCCAACCTGGTGGTAGGCAGGATCATTTTAAGTGGTACACGACCAAGTATTTTAAATTAAAATCTAATGTGAATTAGAAAACAATAAAACCAACACATTGAATCAGGATTTCACCAGTATCTTAGAACAAGGCCATGTTAAAACAACAACAAGGATGCGTGGCTCATGTCTGTAATCCCAGCACTTTGGGAGGCTGAGGCAGGAAGGATCGCTTGAGCTCAGGAGTTCAAGACCAGCTTGAGAAACATAGCAAGACCTGTTTCTACAAAATATGAAACATAAAATAAAATTTTGATGATGGTGCATGCCTGTAGTCCTAGCTACTTGAGAGGCTGAGGCAAGAGGATCACTTGAGCCCAGGAGTTTGAGATTGCAGTGAGCTATGGTTGCACCATTGCACCCTGGCCTGGGTGACTGAGTGAGATCCTTTCTCCTAAACACACACTTAGCATTATTTTAAAGAAAAATTATTGAGTGTGTATTACTCCAGGAAGGTGCAAGTCTAGGGCAGGAATCCCAAAAGTGGTTTGAGAAACGCTGGAACACTGGCTGAGTTGAGTTGGCGAGGGGGAAAAGGAGGCTGCTTCCCAAGAGTGGGCCAGACAGACTGAGTCAGGAGAAAGATAAGAGGCAAAGTCCCCAGAGGAAGTGGGGAGACAGTAGGGCAGGGTGGAGTGGCTGAGCAGGGGTGTCCTGCCCACAGGTGCAGCCCTCTCTGGGTTCTGGAATAGTCTGTCTCCCCAAGAGCTGGGCTGTTACCAGCTCCAGCAAGGCAGGTAGGCAGGCAGGGCTGGGCTTCCTATTCACATTCCTGGCCCCCAAGGCTCAGAGCCCCCCTCCACAGTCCGCGCCCCCATGCCAGGAGGAAGTGGACAACCCTAACCCCACCTTGAATGCCCCACTGCCCACCCCGCAACGTAGCCCACTGGCAACTTGTCAGCCTGTGCTGGGAACTCAGCCAGTGACGGGGAACTCCTGGCTTCCCAAACAGATGCCCTCCTCCACTCTCAGTATGGAACTGGGCAAAGAGGCCCTGGCAGAAAAGGTCCCCTGAGACCCTCTGTGTACCAGGCCCCTCGTGGGGCCCTGGGGACACAGCGTGAGTGAAAGAGGCCCCTGCCTTCAGGAGATCACAGGGAGACCCACAGGCACACTGACCGGCCTCTCACAGCCACCCTAGCTATTAATACAATGGAGCCGTGTCTAAGGCTCAGTGGCTTGTGGGAAATGGTCACCTCTACCCATTAGGTCCTTTTCCTCCCAAAACCAGGACTTCCATTGGAGCTTGTGCCTTAGGAAGAAGCTCCAGGCCCCTCACTGACCCTCTGTACCCCAGCCCCAGGCCTAAGCAATGAAATGCTTTCTCTTGCACTGGGGTTTCTCAAACCCAGGCGCCTGTAGCCAGGTTCTCTGAAGTATGAGAGCTCTCTAACAAGACTTTAAAATGTTTGTGTTTTCATTTTGGAGTAGTCTGAAAAAAATCAGTACAAACATATTCTACATCATCTGGATGCTTGGCTTATAGCCGATTATGTGAAATTTTAGTGTCTACATTTGCACTGATGTTTATGGAAAGCAGTTAACTTTTTTTTTGTTTTTTTGAAGTAGAAGCTACATACATAAAAATACACAAATCTTAAGTATACAGCTGGATCAATTTTCACAAAGAATGCACCTGAGAAACCAACACACAGTTCAAGAAACAGTCATTATCGCCCCCGTCCCCTACCACAAGCAACCTTCCACTCCCCCATAGGTAACCACTACCCTGACCATGAATCCGTTTTGCTTGGTTTTGAATTTTATATAACTGGGTCATATAGAATGACTCTTTAGGGTGGGCTCGGTGGCTCACATCTGTAATCCCAGCACTTTGAGAGGCCTAGGCAGGAGGATCGCTTGAGGCTAGGAGTTCAAGACCAGCCTGGGCAAAACAGCAAGATCCCTATCTCTACAAAAAATTTTGAAAATTCGCTGGGCATGGTGGTGCCCCACTACTCAGGAGGCTGAGACAGGAGGATCACTTGGGCCCAGGGGCTTAAGGTTGCTATGAGCTATGATTGGGCCACTGCACTCCAGTATGAGCAACAAAGGGAGACCCTATCTCTAATAAAAGAAAAGAAAGAGAGAAGAAAGAGAGAGAGAAACGAAAGAAGGAAGAAAGGGAGGGAGGAGAAAAGAAAGAAAGAAAAAGAAAGATGACTCTTTGGTCTGGGCCTCCTCTAAACATTATGGCTGTGAGATTCACACATGAAGTTGTGTGTGACCGTACTTGACAGTGATTAACTTCTAATCCAGTGCTTCTCAAAGTGGGGTTCTGAGAAGTGGTTCTTGGGGTTCCATAAATCTACCAGTTAAAGTGTATTTGGGTGCCTGCTGGTTCAGAAGGGGGGTGAGGGCACCCAGCTGTGGGGCACACAGCCCTGTCCTAGGCATTCATTTCACAGCTTGGCTCTTGCCCAAAGGCCCAGTCCAGACTCCTAGACTTGTTTCCCCTACGTATCACACTCAGCGAGGCCTTCAGGCCTCTGCTCCCTATGCCTGGGGCGGCCTCCCCTTGCTGGGCTGCCTAGCAAACACCTCTGCGTCTTGTGTAGGTCTTCTCTGACTTCCCTGGGAGGACTTAGGCACCCCTTCTTTTATGCCTCCACTGTGCTTTGTCCATGTCACCCCTGCAGCATTTCTCACACCATATGGTCATCGTAGGTCTGTCCCCCATTAGACTGTGGGCTTTTAAGGCCAAGAGTGTGGGGTGACACTGGACTCACTCCCAGAGTGACTGAGGAGGGAGACTCAATCCACCACCACCCAGGGCCATCAGAGGTAGGGGCAGGGTTCTTGGCCCCAGCTCACCTGCCTTGTTAAACATGGGGTTCAGCTGGCCCTGGCCCCATCAGCAGGGGTGGACAGTGTTAGAACTGTGGCACAGGGCTTCCCTGGACAAGCCACCACACCAGGGAATTAAAGGCCTTAAGAGACCTGTTTGGGGCCCAACGCCAGGCCCCAGGGCCCAAGGGTGAAATATTTTACCAGGCAGGCATCAGTTTCCTCATCTATGAAATGAGGACAATGAACCTGGTCACCTACTTCTTTCCTGGGAAGAGTATGAGGTTAATGAATGCCCGAGACCGGACATGATTATACCTAAGACTGAGTGCAAGCTACCTTGAGGCAAGGAAATGGCCTTGGTGACCCTTGGTTCTCTCTTCCTGTCCAGGACTTAAGGACAGTGTGAGACCCACAATTCAGCTGTGGCCGCTCATCTTGGTCCCCACCCTGCCCTGGGTAGGCTTGGCTTGGAAACCCTAATCTGCTTGCTAATCACCTACCCCACTCCGTCTTACCTAAGTGTGCCCTTCCCTGTGCCCTGCCCCTGCAGTGCTGTGTCCGCTGCATCTGCATCGCAGTAAGTCGGGTTTCTTTGTCCCTTCCCAGAGACCCTATTCATAGCGTCCCTCTTCTGGGCAGCCTTCTCTTCTCAATCTAGGGCATGCTGGGACTTACCTACCCTGTTGGCATTTGTCAAGGGTTTGTGTCCTAGCTGTTCCCCGACTTCCGACCCCCACCCCATCCTAAGGTAGAACTGGAGCCACAGGGCTGCCACAACGTGGCGGGTCCTCGGAAGAGCCGGCTCCGCCCTGTGTGGAAGGGAAATGCTGCCTCCTGTTGCCATGGCGGCTAAAAAGCACCCCCTCGGGCCTCCTCATTGGCCACCGAGACCGAGATCCCGCCTCCACCACCAGAAGGGACCAACCAAAGCAGACTGGGTGAGCCCAGTTCAGGGGTTACTAGGGGTGACCTGTCTCTCTCCCGGTCACGCAGGGAGACCCGCGGGCACACGGTCCCCTTTCTCCTGGTGGTCTAGGTTCTGGTGAAGCTGTGTCCGAGAGTCAGCGGGGGCTGCGGTCGGGGGCGGGGCTGGGAAGACCCGAGCTGGCTGGATGGAGCGGGGAGGGCCAGTTTTTCTGCCCAGCAACCCAGGCCGCCTGGGAGGGCTGGCTCCGAGGGTGGAGGCGGAGGAAGAAAAATATTAGGGAAGGGGGTGGGGAGGACCCCACTGGCGAAAGACTGTTGCGCTCCAGGAGGTGGAAGGAGCCTGGGCGTGCAGTTGTGTAGACCTGGGTTCGAATCCCAGCTCTGCACTCGCCAGCAGTGTGACCTTGCACACTCGTGCCTTCCTCTCTCAGGGGGGTGCACGAGGGGCGAACACCTATTTCTTTGTGCCGATTGATCCCAGTGCTGGACACCCTAGGAGTTTTCTCTCCATGATTCCCTCAAAACGCCCCTGCAAGAGGTGGTTGCTGTCCTTATCCCCATTTTACAGAAGGGGAAACTGAGGCTCAAGGAGGAGAGAGGCCCAAAGTGAGCTCACTTTCTCAGGCGTGAGAATGATGTGGCTGGGTTGCTGGTTATCTTGGGGCTGTGGGGAGGGATCGGGGGTGCCTTTTCCACCCCCACCCCCTGGCACCCGGCCTGCCGGAAGGAAGGTGTGGCAAGCTGTGAGACGGGTGGTTTCCTTTAGCAAATCTGCGTCAGGCTCTGGGGCGGTGGGGAGGAGGGGGAAGTTCTTTGCCCTGAACTAGTGACAGCATCCTGACTACTAGAGATCTGTAAGGGGAAACTGAACCTTCCCAGCAAAGTTCCCTGGGCCTGAGACAGCAGATTAAAGAAGATAAAGCCCTCCCCTCACTCCTCACTAGTAGGAGGGAGAAAGTATTTGTAACTCCTTTTTTGCCTTTCAAAAACGGTTAAGGTTCTTTCTGAAAGCTTCATTTAAGAATAACAGACCCATATAACTTAACTTGGTTGAGGGATTGAGGTTGGGGTAAGGAGTGAGCTCCTTGGGACCCCCCCCCTGGGGACAGAACTGATGTGCCCAAAGGGAGAGGCTGACCCAGGAGAGTGGCTGGCTTGGCATTAGATCCGTCCTAGTCACTGAGGCCCATGTTCTGCACCTGTAAAATGAATTTGATTCCCAACTCCCACTAGAGCTTTTCTTGGTGCCACCTGGATGGGTCAGGGAGGGTGTTCAGGCCCCTGCAGGGGTGCCTCCCACCTCCTTGCCTGGGTTTCCAGGGATCCCACCCTTGCAAGTCACCCACCTCCTGGGGCTGTAGTTGGCCATCTAGTCATTAATAAACATTCAGGGAGCACCTAAAAGCTGATGTTTTTCAAGCACCTAGTATGCATCTGGCTATATAAGTGGAGGACCCTGATCAGCCCTTTGAGAACACCACTTCCTCTCTCCTAAAAAATATCGTTACATTGTCATCCCCATTTTGCAGTTGAAGAAACTGAAGTTCAGAGAGGTTAAGGAAGTTCACTATGTGAATTTCAGACTCTTTCTGATGCAACTAACAGAAAACCTAACTAAGAAGGGAATATACTGGCTCAGGAAACTGAAAAATCCAGGCATGACTTGATCTGGAGACTCAAAAACGTCATAAAGACTCAATCTCTTCACTCGGTTGTCCCCGTCTTGGGAAATGTTTAGGCTCCATGAGTGTCTTCTGCAGCTCCAGGTGCAGATGCCAAGTTCTAGTTCAATAGAAAAGAGGGTCTCGGCTGGGCGCGGGGGCTCACGCCTGTAATCCTAACACTCTGGGAGGCCGAGGCGGGTGGATTGCTCGAGGTCAGGAGTTCGAAACCAGCCTAAGAAAGAGCGAGACCTCGTCTCTACTATAAATAGAAAGAAATTAATTGGTCAACTAAAATATATAGAAAAAATTAGCCGGGCGTGGTGGCGCATGCCTGTAGTCCCAGCTACTCGGGAGGCTGAGGCAGGAAGATTGCTTGAGCCCAGGAGTTTGCTGTGAGCTAGCTAGGCTGATGCCATGGCACTCACTCTAGCCTGGGCAACAAAGCGAGACTGTCTCAAAAAAAAAAGAAAAGAAAAGAAAAGAAAAGAGGGTCTCTTCCTGGGAATTGTGACACAAGTCCCAGGATTCACTCTAACTTTGACATTTGGGGGTCATGTGATCACACAGGTAAAAGGTGCAGGGCAGGAAGAATCTCGTGCTGATTGGCAGGTCTGGTCACAGGTCCCACACCGGCAGCCTCACCTGAACCTGCAGGCTGAAGGAGGAAGGAGGGAGGAGTGTTTCTCCAACAGAGGAACAGAAGCGATGGGGAATGGGTGCCAGCTGCCAATTTGACCTGTGTCCTCCACAGTGAGGTCACAAGTTCTCACAGGTGAAAAGAGGAGCAGCTTGGCCTGGAGCCCTGGCAGTCTGACTCCAGAACCCACGTCTTGACTCCTTCTGCACCTTCCGCTGCAGATGCCAGCCTGGTGCTGCCCACCCAGGGAGCAAACAGATTTGGAAAGTGAGCCTGCTGCCTTGGAGAGAGCCCACCCCTTCCTTGCTGATCCTATGTCAGGTCTTTTCTTTTTCTTTTTTTTTTTTTTTTGAGACAGAGTTCAGCTCTGTCGCCCTGGATGGAGTGCAATGGTGTCATCACAGCTCACTGCAACCTCCAACTCTTGGGTTCAAGCAATCCTCTTGCCTCAGCTTCCTGAGTAGCTGAGACTATAGACGCACACCACAACGCCCAGCTAATTTTTCTATTTTTAGTAGAGACAGGTCTTACTCTTGCTCAGGCTGGTCTGGAACTCCTGGCCTCAAGCAAACCTCCTGCCTCAGCCTCGCAAAATGCTAGGATTACAAGCACGAGCTACCACGCCCAACCCCACTAGACAGTCTTTTAAGCATGACCTCCTTGTGCCTCAGTTTCCTCTTCTGTAAGTCGACCTGCTCACAAGCTGCATCTGAAGAATTATCCATCAGAAACTTCCTAGGACTGGCTGGATGCTTCATCCTCCCTGTTTTCTGTCCTGGTTCTTCCAGGTTCTTCATGGCAATTGTTTGCCACTTTACAGATGTGGAAACAAGGCTCATAGGTGGCCCACCTAACACATGTTAGAAATGCAATGAGAACCCACCCAGGGCTTGAGTCCATTAGCCTATCAAGTATCTACTAAGCATTCACCATATGCTAGAGTCTGAGCTATGCTCAGGAGAGACAGTGGTGAGCGAGATAGGTTTGTCCTGCCTCTAGGAGCACCAATTCCAGTACAGAGTGACAGACAAGGGAAAAAATGCTGGCAGGACAAGGGGATAAAAGTTAAAAGACTTGGCAAGGCAGAGGACAGTGCCGCCTGGGGCTGTCTCAGCTCCTACAGTGGGAGGACCCAGCAGAGCAAAGGTTGGTGCTGTGGAGTTGAAGGGGGGAGGCTGATGTCCCAGATCGCTGTATTCCTGGCTCAAGTGCAGTGCTGACTCAGAGGGGGAGTTGGAGACCCCACCCTCAAAAAATGCCCTGGCCAAGCCCACTTTCATCCCCTGCCTGCTGCTCTTCAGGCCACGCTCTGCCTGCCTGGAGTTTTAAACCCAACCGTTTCCTTGTCTTGGGTGGTTTCCAGCCCCACCTACTTTCCTGGAGCCTGGTTCATCCCTCACTCCTGCCAGGCATAATATACCAGTGTCACTCTGAGTAACTCCAGGGACCCAGGCTGACCTCACCCACTCCTGATTCAGTTTGAGTCACACTCCCTGTTTCTGGAAGGTGGCCCTTGGCCATTCTTACCTCATGCTTAGGTGCCTGCCTGTGGGAGCAGCAGGCTCCCCTCCCCATCCCCGCTGGTTAGCCAGGTCTGTGTCATGCAGGGGATGTGGGGAAGCCCTGGGAGGGAACCCTCAGCCACAGGGTAACTCCCCCCCTCTACAGCACACCTCTGCCATCTCCTTTTCAATCAATGATCATCAACATTCTCCAGTCTACTTTCTTATTTTTAACAGGAAGAGGAATTACCTGGGAAGAGTAGCCATTGTTAATTGATCATTTGATTAATTGAGATAGGCACGCTATAAACATCATTAGAGTCTTACCATATTCCATTACTTGTCTTCGTTTTCCACACAAAGAGAGCAGGACTCACATGACTTGTCCAAGGTCGCACAGCAAGGTATTGGCTGAGCTGAGAGGGTCTCTCCCTGGGAATTGTGACACAAGTCCCAGGATTCACTCTAACTTTGACAGTTGGGGGTCATGTGATCACACAGGTAAAAGGCGCAGGGCAGGAAGAATCTCGTGCTGATTGGCAGATCTGGTCACAGGTCCCATACCTGCAGCCTCTCCTGAACCCCTGGGCTGAAGGAGGAAGGAGGAAGGAGTGTTTCTCCAACAGAGGAACAGAAGCGATGGGGAATGGATTGGAACCCAGGTGTACCTGACTTCAGAGTTGCTAACCAGGCCCACACTTACCCAGCCGCTCCAGCTGCCGGAGAGAGGAGGGAGCTTACTCTGTCCACCAAGCCTGAGCCTGCTCAGATCCAGCCCCATGCACGCCCTGGATGCCTCTCAGGTGGTGTTGAAGAGGATGCAAACTCTGAGCGGAGCCACCGTTCACTCTGAGCAATGGTCCAAGGGCCATCGCTTCCTTAGTGGGAGGGGTCTCCAGGCCCAAGACAAGCCCACAGGAGGCACTCCCCTTGTGAGCTAGCAGTCCAGACCTGTGCTGCTTGGTGGCAGTCAGGGCTGGTGAGGCCAGGCCTGCCTATCTCAGTTTCCCCACCCTTCCCTCCCACAGCTGGTCCCCAGTAGGCTCTGGATTCCTCCCATGGGGCTTCTCAGGCTCCAGCCTCCCTCTTCCAACCATCCAACCTTCATGCCCAATGCAGCTGCATAGCCCAGAGCCACGCTGACCAATACAGAGCCCTCTAGCCACATGTGGCCATGGAGCACTGGAAATGTGACTAGTGCAGCCAAGGAACTACATTTTAAACTTTATTTAATTTTAATTAATGTACATTTAAGTATAAAAAGTGATACTGAAGGCCAGGCCTGGTCACTCATGCCTATAATCCCAGCACTTTGGGAGGCCAAAGTGGAAGGATCACTTCAGGCCAGGAGTTTGAGACTAGCCTGGACAATATAGTGAGACGCTGTCTCTTCAAAAAATTTTTAAAAACCAGCAAGGAGTGGTGGTGCATGCCTATAGTCCCAGCTACTTGGGAGGCTGAGGCAGGGAAATTGTTTGAGTCCAGGAGTCTGAGGTTGCAGTGAGCTATGATTAAGCCACTGCACTCCAACCTGGGTGACAGAGTAAGTCCCTGTCTTAAAAAATAACAATAATAATACTTTTGAAAGAAATGAGAAGGTATAAAAAAATAATAATACTCAATTCAGATATTAGAAAGCATTTAGGTATGTTTGGAACAACTTGGGTATGTGACTCTACTTTTTCAACTGCAAATTTTATGAAATCTAAATACAGATCATTTTCTGATGAAAATGTAGCAAGTGCTGTAAGTATAAACTATGAACCAGATTTTAAAGACTTACTAAAAGAAAATGTAAAATGTCTCCTTCATATTTTTATATTGATTCATGTTGAAATACTGTTTTATATATTAGATTAAATAAAAACATATTAACATTAATTTCACCAGATTTTACATTTTAATGTGGTTACTGGAAAAATTTTTATTTATTTATTTTGAGACAGAGTCTCACTCTATTGCCCATGCTAGAGTGCCGTGGCGTCAGCCTAGCTCACAGCAACCTCAAACTCCTGGGCTCAGGCGATCCTCTTGCCTCAGCCTCCTTAGTAGTTGGGACTACAGGCATGCGCCACCATGCCCAGCTAATTTTTTTTCTATATATTTTTAGCTGGCCAATTAATTTCTTTCTGTTTTTAGTAGAGATAGGGTCTCGCTCTTGCTCAGGCTGGTTTTGAACTCCTGACCTTGAGCTATCCTCCCGCCTTGGCCTCCCAGAGTGCTAGGATTACAGGTGTGAGCCACCACGCCCGGCCTGGAAAATTTTTAATTACTTATATGGCTCATATTCTATTTCTGTTGGGCAGTACTAGCCTAGAGGTTAAGTGTGTAGATTCAACTCCTGTGTCTGTATGTCCTTGAGCAACTTAACCTTTCTTGGCCTCAGTTTCCTCACCTATCACACAGGTAGCACCTCTCTTACAGAGTTGCTCGGAGGAATAAATGCATGTAAGACACTAGCATGGTGCCTGGAAATAGTAGGTGCTCAGAAAAAAAAATGTTATCATTATAGGTTATCAATATCATTTTTGCCATGACACTTCAAAGTGCAATTCAGTCCATCTCAATGACATTTACTGAGCTGGCTACTTGCCAGGCCCTGAGGATTTGGTGTAGAACAAGCCCATGAGAGTTCTGCTCCTTTAGGAGGGAGGTGGCCACAAAACAAAGACACAGGCTAATTTCAGGTGACAGTAAGGAGAAAATGTGGAGAAAATGCAAGGCGGAGATGTGCTGGAGGGTGGCTGCTTTCACAGGGGTGGCCAGGGAGGGCTGCCTGTGGAGCAGAGGACAGGGAGCCAAACCTCCTCACCCAGGAGCCAACAGCGAGGCTTGGAGGGAAGGGTGTTCCCGGCAGCGGGACCGGCTGGTGCAGAGGCCACGGTGCCAGCCCGTTCGACAGCTGTCTGTCTTCCGTATGCCTCAGTCGCTTCACCATATTTTCCATTTCTTCAATCCAACTCTCTTCTGGCCACTGCACTGTCCCTGTGTGCATGGCAACCTTTGTAAGGCTGGTCCACATTATTCCCCTTTTCATCTGTTCTTCGCCTGTCTTCCTGCTCCTTTGCACCCCCCAGCTCAGGTGCCCTTATAGGGGTGGGGAACCTGTGGCCTTGGGGCCACATGTGGCCTTCTGGATCTTTGAGTGAGTCCTTTTGGTTGAATCCAAATTTTCCAGAACAAATCCTTTTACTAAAGGGCTTTGTCCTGTGAAGTTTGGGTTCAGTCAAGGGGCCGTACTCCGTACTTGGGGACCTGGAGGGCCACACGTGGCTTTGAGGCCACAGGTTCTCCAGCCCACAGTCAGCCTGGCTCTCCCTGCCCCACTCCCACCCTGCTTGTTCTTTCTAGATCAGTCGTGCCTCCCCAACAAACTTGCCCCTTTCCTCCGGCAAGAAGCAGAACCAGGTCCTCCCCTCCCCCTAGCTCGGAGCTGAGCCCTTCAATAAAACCTATGGATGGCTAGAGCCCAGCTCTGGGGAAAGCAAGAGGCATGTCTGCCCAGGCAGAGTGGAAAATCCCCCATGGGGGAAGGGCTGTGGAAATTTCTTCTTAACGTCCTCCTTCCAGACTTGGACTGGCCCCAGAAAGCAGTCAAGCATTTGCCCAGTGACCTGCAAGGCGTTCTGTTCTTCCTCCCCTCCCCACCCCAGGCTTGAACCCAGGGAGGGGGAGGGGAACGGGCAGGGCTGGGCAGTGGCAGTTGAGCTCCGCCTCAAAGAATCACTCTTAGATGTCGTCCAGTCCTGCCCTCGGTTCAAAGATGAAGAAACAAGTGTCAGTGGCAAGGTCACACAAGACCACAGGTCTCTGCACTCAGTTCCAAGCTCCTTCCATTGCCCCATGTTTCTCGGTTTCCCTATTTGTAAAATGGGAATAATGACAGTAGTAGCAGCTACTTCATAAGGTTGGTGACATGTTATGTGAGCTGAAGACGTAAAACATTCCATAAATATGGGCTATTTATCCTCTCTGGCCCTTAGCCTCGCTTCCTTGTACCCTGTGGTGCAGTGGGCAGTTTGAGAACTGCCAGGGCCCCACCTGCCCTGGGGGTGGGAGGGCTTGACTGAAGGCCTGAAATTATCACCAGGAGTGGCAGGTTCCAATGGGGCCTGCCCCTGCATTGTCTATAGACTATGCCCACAGCATGTCTGGCCCATATTTGTCCTGCTGCTTTTTAAATGTATGTAGATGCAGTTAAGTGAATACAAATTCACTTAATATTGCTATGTTAAGTCATGGGGGTTTGTCATATATAATATTTGTTCAATCAAGTTATGTCATGGGGGTTTGTCATATATAATATTTGTTCAATCAGTGATAGCAAAAGTCAACAAAATATTTGGAGGTTCAGAATGGGTTGGGGACCATTGGAAAGGAGGCTGCTCTCCTGTCCACCAAGATGATCCAGCCCAAATCAGCTCTACCACTCTGTCCCCCAGCACTCAGCATGTTCCCCAGAGAGGCTCCCACATGGCATTGGAAATGGGCTGGGGGAGGCCCAGGTGAGAGAAGGAAGGGAGCACGCACATCTTCAGGGCTGAAGTCTCATCCTACCTTTCCCAGGAATCTGTTCTCACTCTGGTAGATAGCCTCTCTTCCAGCTTCCTAGAACACCCTAGCATACTGGAGATCCATAGCTCTCATCTGACCCATCACCACTTACCACCTGTAGGAATGGATGCAGCAGGATTTGGGTATCAGGGTAGCTAGAGTTGGACTGGGCTGCAGAGGGGCATAAAAGTGCCTGAAAGTATTGTGCACTGTTGGTGGGAGTATAAAATAGTGCAACTGCTATGGAAAATAGTATGGCAGTTTCTCAAAAAATTAAAAATCAAAGGACCATAGGATCCAGCAATTCCACTTCTGAGTCTAAATCTAAAGGAAGTGAGAACAGGGGCTTGCTGAGATAACCGCACGACCATGTTCACAGCAGCACTGCTCACAATAGCCAAAAGATAGAAGCAACCCAAATGTCCACAACAGAGGAGCGGATAAGCCAAATGGGACAGGTACACACACTGGAGGACTGTGCAGACTTAACTAGGAAGAAAATCCTGTCACATGCTACAACATGGATGCACCTTAAGGATGTGGTAAGTGAAATAAGTGAGTCACAAAAAGATAAGGACTGCAGGATTCCACTTGTATGGGTTACCTAGAGAAGTCACATCCATAGAGACAGAAAGTAGAGTGGTAGTTGTCAGGGGAAGGGAAAATGGGAGTTGTTTAATGGGTACAAAGTTTCAGTTTTGGAAGGAGAAGAGAGTTCTGGAGATTGGTCATATGACAATGTGAATATACATAACACTACTGAACTGTATGCTTAAATATGATTAAGATGGCAAAATTCACGTTATGTGTATTTTACCACAATAATAATAATAAAAAGTGCTTGAAAGTGGCCCCAGTGGGCATCTTCAGGAGATGGTGGATTTGAGACATCACGATCCTTTCCATTTTTCCCTCCTTCCACAAATGTTCTTAGAGCATTTTCTATGAACCAGGCACAATGCTAGGCACACAAAAACTGACATTTTATTGTCAAAGACAGACAATAAATAAAATTTAAACCAAAGTGATCGTGACTTCCCTATGCTTTCTTTTTCTTAGTGGAAAATTTACCATTTTTACACTAAATGGAACTATAATTATGGAGCCATAATTTATTTTTTAAACCTTCAGAGCTCATTTTATATACTTTTTTGTGAGTGTTAAGTTTTTTTTTAAATTGAGGTATAATTTGCATGTAGTAAAACACACCCTTTTTTAGATGTACAATTTTATGAATTTTGACAAATGTGTACTTAAAAAAACTTTATTGATAAATTTACATATCATAAATGTCACTCATTGCAAGTATATAATTTAATGGGTTTTAGTTTATTCACTGTTCTGCAGCCATCATCATAATTGATTTTAGAACATTTTTATCACCCCAGAGAGTAGTCACCCATTAGAACCCCTCTTTCCTTCAACTTCCCAACCCTAGGCAACCACTAACCTACTTTCTGTCTCTATGGATTTGGATTTGCCTACTCTGGACATTTCATATAAATGGAATCATACAATATGTCATTTTTTATGACATGCTTCTGTTATTTAGCATAATTTTTTTAAAAAAATCACTTTTATTCCCATTACCCAGTAATTAACGTTGTTTTTGGCGGCTGTAGAGTATTTTATTCCCACAAACTTCGCATGCCTTGGACTCTCCTCTACTTTTGGACAGTAGGTTAGACTACAGAAAGCTTCCTGAGCACTCTGGGATGCTGAAGTGGGCAGATTACTCGAGGTCAGGAGTTTGAAACCAGCCTGAGCAAGAGCGAGACCCCTGTCTCTACTAAAAATAGAAGGAAATTAATTGGCCAACTCATATATATAGAAAAACTTAGCCGGGCATGGTGGCACATGCCTGTAGCCCCAGCTACTCGAGAGGCTGAGGCAGTAGGATTGCTTGAGCCCAGGAGATTGAGGTTGCTGTGAGCCAGGCTGACGCCATGGCACTCACTCTAGCCTGGGCAACAAAAGTGAGACTCTGTCTGAAAAAAAAAAAAAAAAAATAGAAAGCTTCCTGGGTCTCCAGAAAGACACCCAGAAAACTGCAAGAGGTGGCATTGCGGCCGCCCTGCGGAGGGTCAGCCCGGGACACTGCCCATGCTGCGGCCACTGCCCAGCACTCTGCTCACCGCCCAGCCGGCAAAGGCCGCACCACTGGGCGCCTCCTCACACCCCCCTGCCCTTCTCCACTTTTCCAGGACTGAGGCTCCAGCCTGAGGTAACACCAAGCAGCATGAGGCATGCCCTTGAGGCCTAAGGTTTTCCCTAAGGCCGAGGGTTTTCCTTAGGATAATGTTTTCGAGGCTCATCCATGTTGTAGCGTGTATCACTACTGCATTTCTTTCTATTGCCAAATAGTATTCCATTGATGGGTATACCAAAATTTGTTTATCTAATTGTCTGTTGATGGGCATTTGGGTTGTTTCCACTTTGGGGCTATTGTGAATAAGGCTGCTATGAACATTCCTGTCCAGGTTTTTTATGTGGACACATGTTTTCATTTCTCTTGGGTATATACCTAGAAGTGAAATTGCTAGGTCATATGGTAGCTCTAGGTTTAACCTTTTGAGGAACCACCAGACTGTTTTCCAAAGTGGCTGCATCATTTTACATTCCCTCCAGCAATACATGAGGGCTCCAATTTCTCCACAACCTCCCCAGCACTTGTTATCATCTGTCTCTTTGATTATATCCATTCTGGTGGTGTGACATGGTATCTCAGTGTAGTGTTGATTTACATTTCCCTAATGACTAATAATGCTGAACATCTTTTCATGAATGGCTTATTGGGCATTTGTATATCTTCCTTGGAAGAACGTCTATTCAGATCCTTTGCTCATTTTTAATTGAGTTGTAAGAGTTCTTCATATTCTAGATGCAAATTGCTTAGCAGATATATAAGTCTATATATATCAGATATATTGATATGTATATATCAGATATATATATATCAGATATATCAGTCTGTGGGTTGTCTTTTCACTTTCTTGATGGTATCCTTTGAAGCACAAATGTTTTCAATTTTGATAAAGTTCAACTTGTCAATTTTCTACTTTAGCACTTGCATTTTTGGTGTCTTATTTAAGAAATCACTGCCTAATCCAACATCTCAAAGATTTGGTCCTATATTTTTTTTTTTTTTTTTTTTTTTTTTTTTTTTTTTTTTGAGACAGAGTCTCACTTTGTTGTCCAGGCTAGAGTGAGTGCCGTGGCGTCAGCCTAGCTCACAGCAACCTCAAACTCCTGGGCTCAAGCTATCCTCCTGCCTCAGCCTCCCGAGTAGCTGGGACTACAGGCATGTGCCACCATGCCCGGCTTATTTTTTTATATATATATATCAGTTGGCCAATTAATTTCTTTCTATTTATAGTAGAGACGGGGTCTCGCTCTTGCTCAGGCTGGTTTTGAACTCCTGACCTTGAGCAATCCGCCCGCCTCGGCCTCCCAAGAGCTAGGATTACAGGCGTGAGCCACAGCGCCCGGCCTGGTCCTATATTTTTTTCTAAGAGTTTTATAGTTTAGCTCTTCCATTTAGGCCTGTGATCCACTCAGTTCATTTTTACGTATATATGCTTTGTTGTTTTTTTGTGTTTTTTTTTTGAGATGGGGCCTTGCTCTGTTGTCCTAGATGGCGTCATCATAGCTCACTACAGCCTCAAACTCCTGGGCTCCAGCAATCCTCCTGCTTCAGCCTCTGGAGTCACTGGGACTGCAGGCATGGCCACTGTGCCCAGATAGAGACAGAGTCTTACTGTGTTGCCCAGGCTTGCCTCGAACTCCTGGGCTCAAGAGATCCCCCCAACCTCAGCCTCCTGAGTAGCAGGGACTACAGATGAGCATCACTGTGCCCAGCTATGTATTTTATATATACTTTTTTTAAAATTCAGGTTTATTGAGGTATAATTTACATTCAAGAAAATCCATCAATTTTAAGGCTGCAGTTCAGTTAGTTTCATTGTATATACTTCTCTATATTGTTAAATAATTTTTCCTGGGAGGGGGTAAAAGGAGGGAGAAGAAGATGAGAAATTAGTTAATGGGTACAATGTCTGTTATTTGGGTGATGGACACCTTAAAAGCCCTGACTTGATGGCTACCCTTGCATGTAACAAAATTGCACATGTCCCCCAAAATGTATACAGATAGAAAAATTTTCCATGAGTAGTCAAGGGTAGGGAGAATTGAGTATATGCCCATTTTCTCTTCTCCTTATGCCTCATAGTTTTGCTCATAAATATGTGTGTGATTATGTGCAAGTGTGTGTGTTTGTGTGTGTGTGGAGAGAAAGCGGGGGAGAAAGAGAGAGAGAGAGCAAGAATATATTGATATCAACTTCTTAAGGGTTTCTACTTAATTTGACTTTCTCTTATAGCCCCCATGGACCCATTTAGTTATATGGTATATTGATTAAATGAATGAATGAGTGAATGCAGTAATCAAGTGACAACCGCTGCCTTCAGAGCCACCGTCACCACATGTCACAGGCTGCACCTGCTGCCCCAGATGTTTCCATGAAGCTGTCCGTAGTGGGGATCAAGATGGAGACTGCTCAGCTGGGCCCCTGCGTGTTTCAGACTAGTCAAGTGTAGAAGTGAAAAGGAGGGAAAGTAGTAGAACAAGGAGTTCAATCTGTAACTGACTGTGAACAATCAAGTGAGATAACTCATTACCATCGGACCAGCCAAGATGGTGACTTTTGAAAAGATGTTAGAGGAAAGCAAGACCAGAGAGAAAGGGAGTCAAAGGGTGGTCCCCAGGAAAGGGGGCTTGCTCTGCAGCCAACTGTGCCACACTCAGGCCCTCATCTCCTACCTGGCCACTGGCTTTCTCTGCCCATGGTGGACCCCAGTTATGTCTTCTTATATACCATTTTCCCACTATTATCCCCACTTTACAGATGAGGAAACTGAAGCTTAGAGAGGTAGAGTGACTCACTCCAGGTCATTGGCTAAGAAATGTCTCAGCCAGGATTTGAACCCAGATTTCACTAACTCTAACGCATATGGCTTTAGCCATTAAGGACACTACCTCCCTACCAGGACCATAGACTTTTTTTTTTTTTTTTAGACAAGAGTCTCACTCTGTCACCCAGGCTAGAGTGCTGTGGCATCAGCCTAGCTCACAGCAACCTCAAACTCCTGGGTTCAAGTGATCCTCCTGCCTCAGCCTCCCACAAGTAGCTGGGACTACAGATGAGTACCACCACGCCTGGCTATTTTTTTTTTCTAATTTTAATAGAGATGGGGTCTTGCTCAGGTTGGTCTTGAACTCCTGACCTCAAGCAATCCTCCCACCTTGGCTTCCCAGGGTGCTAGAATTACAGGCATGAGCCACTGCTCCTGGCCCAGGACCATGGCCTTTAATATTCCAATAAGCTATGTAGTAGACATAATAAAAAAACTAAATGTTTCTATCCTGCCCTCCTCTCTCCTTAGCCTGAAAGTCTGAGGCTGGTAGGGGAATCTTGTGTTCTCTGAGCCTAGGGAGAGGGGGATGATTGAAGGCTCAGATAGACGATACCTAGTGAACCACTATATTCCAGGCCTGAGGGGCATTTAGGGGTGTCCCATAGAGCTGGGGGGATGCAAAACAAGTGCATACAATGAGATCATTGTGTGCTATGTTTTAACACTGCAATTGTGAAGGATAGGGGGAGGGGAGGTAGAAGGGAGCCATAAAAAAAGGCTGGAACTTGCTCTGGGCCTTAAAGGAAGGGCAGGGCTTGCAAACTCCATAGAGGGGCCACATCCCTGGAGGAGGGTGCTAGAGACAGCAGAGCCTGGGGCTGCAGGAGTGGGAGGATCTATAACAAAATAAGGTGAGTGGAGAGAGGTAAGCCTGGAGTATAGGGGCCAATTTCAAAGATCTTGAAAGACACACAGTGGAATATGGCAATAGGGAACTATTGCAGGTTCTAGAGCAGTAACCTGAGGAGGTGGAAAGTAGGAATAAGAGAGGGAATCCTATAGAAAGGGAGGTAATCAATACAACTTTTATAGGCCAAATAGGACGATTTGTGAAAGCATTTTCCTAAGTTGGATGTTATGTGTAAGTTATAAGCTCTATTAGCTTTTAGCCTTAGCATCAAAGGAGCCTGCCCCATCTTTTCTTAGGGAGCACAATACCTGTGGCAAAACTCCCTGCCACATCTTAAGGGATCTAGAGGACCCAGAACTGGCTGGAACCTCAGCAAGCCTCTTCCTCTTATTGTAAAACCCAAGCTACAGGGCTCCCATTTGGGAGCCCCTCTGTCCTGCTTGGTGAGACTTTCAGGCCCCACAAAGATAAGGAAAGCCAGTCTGGCTTTAGTAGAGGGAGGCCAAGCCTTACCATGGCCTCAGTCTGACCATTTAAGAAAAGGAGTTGAGTCTGCTCAGCTGCCTCCGTGGCTCCAAGAGGGGTTAATGCTGACCAATCCGTCCAGCTCATGCCTCCAAATACCCACAAAACTCCTCTGAAGACAGACAATTGTTTCCCTGCTCCTCTTTTGAGTACAGTCAGGAGCATTGGTGTAGATGTCAATTCCTGAGAAAGTGCCCCTCGGATGCCATTCAAGTGTGAAGCCTGCTTCCCTCCCAGCCCCAAACCTGAGAGACTGAGAGTAGACAAGATCAGCCTTGTCCAGGGAGATGGTGGCTCAAGGGTTTGAGCCTCTCCTTGCTAATCTCTAAAACATTACAAATCCCTGCCCCACCCAGCCCTGCAGGGTGGCCATCAGGAGGATGTGCTAAGAGAATGGGAATGAGGGCTTTCCTAAAACTAGCTCTAGGCAACTTCTTCATCCTTGTCACCATCCATTTTCAAATCTACTCTAACTCAAGTCCATTCATTTTGGGGAACAAGTCACTCAGTTCTACCCAAGAGATGTGGGTTTTCTAAGGTATCCCAAAGTTCAGGACCCTGCGTCAGGCTCCCTGAGGAAAATGCAGGTTCCTAGGGCCCTGTCCCACCTGCGCTCAGACTCTCCACTAGGGCCCCAAGCGATCTGACTGCACACTCAAGTGGAAGAACCACTGTTGTAGTCTTGAGCAAACAAGTCTATCTGGGACCAGGAAAACAAGGGAGATAATACCTCTCCAAAGGCCAGTCGGTGTGGGTGGACCCAGTCACAGGGAGGGAGAAGTGGGAAGGGACTTAGCCTTCATCTGGCCCAACCCCAATTTGACAATTTCTCTGATAAGGAACTTGGGGCCCAGAGATCAGAATGAGTCCAGGTTACCCAGTGCTTCCAAGTCATCCAGGGCACCTGTGAAGACAGGCCTGCAATCTCTTTTCTCTAAGCCCTTACCACTCCCTTCCCTTACCTCCCTTTGCACGTGCATGCCTGCGATGTGTAGGGGCTCTGCACCTGCCTGGCCCACACTTCCTTCCTGAGGCTGCTCATGCCCCTCTCTGGGCCCTAGGTTCCTCTTAGCCTTCTTATATCCAAGATAAAATTTGTAATTTTTATGACTGCAGAACAAATAGAACTGCTGACTTTTCTCACAGGAAAAAAAAAAGGTCTCTTCCATGCCAGTAAGGACTCTGGGCTCAGGAAGCCCTTGTGCCTGGGCCTTCTAACCTGGGCAGCCAGGTGAGCTCTCCCTACCGAGATTCTGGCTCAGTGGGAGGTCTGACTCACCCCTCACCTTCAGGTGCTTTCCAGCACGTTCTCCTGGCAGCTTCAGCCAGCAGAGCCAAGACAGCCAGGATCCTTGGCACAGACGGCACTCAGTCCACATGCCTCTGTTACCAGGCTGGCAGGCAGTCCCGGAAAGGGACAGAAGAACACACAGGTGGGCCCCAGAGTCTGATGAAACCTGCCTTTGACCAGCACCCCTCTACCTACTTTTCATTTCATGGTACCGATAAGAGACTCAACCGTTTTAACAAACATGTTTATTAGAAAAGTAAAAAATATTGCATAGGTCTTAATACTTGAACATCAAGTGTATTCATGAACAGTGAGTATCTTCATGTAAACAGTTCTAGATGGAAGACCCAGATGGCACTCCTCTGGGGGAGGGGTTCCAGCCCCACCCCCATTGGCCCCTTCCCCTCACAGCTCAGCTCTGCAGTACATGGGGGCGGGGAATGGGTTGAACGCAGCTCCCAGGTGGGTTTTTTTCTTCAAGTGTCAAAGATCCCAACTGATCCCAACACCCACGCCTTCCTACTCTTACATTCATGCGTCTGTAAGATAGCTGCCTAGAACAGGTCAGTAGTGAAGCTCTGATCAGAAAAAACAAAAGATACAAAACAAACAACAAACATACTTGGTCCCCTCAGACCAGGAGATACACAAACCACCTCCATGACCTCCCCCCTCCCTCCACTGCTACCGTGAGCACACATCCCTAGCAGAGGCCCGAGCAGCCCAGCTGCTCCCCTGGCTCTGTCACACCACTGTAGTCTTGTAACTGTCAGTAACAATAAGAAGAATAAGATACATGCTACATACACATCCAGCCAGAAGCCTGGTTGGCCCCTAAGCCTTTGTTTCATGCTACAGTACTGTAGGGCATGTGCCCCCAACTCCAAGCCACCTGCACACAGCCCAGTCAGCTTCCTAGGAAACACTATGTTCTCCCGCCTCCACCTTCCTCCCCTCAGGTGGCTGTTGTCAGTTTGCTAACGACAGGCATCTGTCCCTCAGCTCCTGCCTGCTAATCTGCACCCCAAAAGTTCAGTTGTTTCTGCCATGGGGGGCAGTGTCGGCCCCCCAGGTTGAAGTTCAACACTCCTCAATGAGCAGCTGCTCGGAGCTATACAGCTTCTTCTTGATGACTCGGAAGCCGGTGCTCAGCGTCAGAGACTGGCTGAAGCCAGGGAGGAAGGGAGAGTTGGCAGAGCTGAACAGCCCCTGGATCTTGGGCCAGAGGCGTGAGTCCAGGCGCAGCACGAGGGTCAGCTGGAAGGTGGGCACCAGGCTGTGGTCGAGGGCCAGCTGGCCCACGCTGTGGCAGCTCTTGCCCTGCTCTACGCAGACGTCCAGCAGCGCCCCCCGCAGGCCGCACGGCTCGCTGTAAGCCAGGCGCAGCAGTTCCTTGCCCACCTGGCTCACCAGCTGGCCAGGCATCAGCAGGCGCGCGGGGCGCCGCGAGCCCAGCCGCGCCTGGGCCAGGCTCTCCTGCAGCAGCTGCATCAGGTTGGCACACAGGCGCTCATCCTCGGGGTCGCTGAGCAGCTCGAAGTCGGGCAGCGACACCCCATCCAGGTATGCCGAGTCTGGAGGAGAGAGCACACAGTATTAGAGCAGCTTCAACAAGAGACATACAGGCGGGGGAGGTCCTATTTCACTAAGAAACCAGCGCTCCTACCCACGCCGTGCCTCAGTTTCCACCCCCTATTCGTACCCTGCGCTCCAACACCCCCCCCGCACGCCCCCAGGCATTCTGGCTACTGAAGGGATAGGAAGCCAAGGTGGCTTTGACCCCTTCAGGCACTGCGCTTCCACACCTTCCCGGCCCCTCGAGTCGCGTCCGGCACCCGGCCACCGCTCACCTTCCTCCGGCCCGAAGCCACTGTTGCTGCTGTCCAGGGACTCGCAGTCCGAGCTCTCCAGGCTCGCGCAGCGGTCAAGCCCCTCCTCGCGGGCCGCCGAGCCCCAGGCTGAGCGCGGCGGCCGATCGGGGGTGGTAGTTCGGGACAAGGACGACGGAGAGGAGGAGGACGACGAGAAGCGGTCCCAAAGGCTCGGCATGGTAAGGACGGACGCCAGGGCGTTTGCTGATGAGCTCAGGCTGCGGGAGCGCAGAAGCGGCTGTAAGACAAGAGGGGCACGGACCGGGCGTCAGTCTGGGGGCTAGACCCGACTGCGAGCGCCAGGACCCACACCGATCAGCACCCAGAGCCGGGACACTCACCAGCTAGCGCGGTCGGCGAGAACTGCTAGGACAAGTGCGTCTTGCCGCTTCAATGGGTGTGCGAACTGGTGCCAACCACCGAGCGCTGCCCAGACCTGTCCCTCCTACCCACCCGCACCTCCCCCTCAGCCTGCTGCGATCCCCAGCACCAGCGCGGAGCAGCCTATAAGGACTAGCGTGTGGAGGCCACGCCCCCTCCGCGCCAGGGCCCAATCCAGACCCGGGAGTGTGGCCCGCCTCGACCAATCGGTTCCGGGCGCACGTTCGCAACGTTCTCTCCTGCCCGGTGACAGCGGCCTGGCCCCGCCCCCATTGAGCCCCAGAACGCTCCCAGCCGAACCCCGAGCTGCGGCCACGCCCCCTTTCTGGAAAGGATCCGCGGCGGCTGCAGCTGCCAAGGTCCCCGAGGGCGCTCGCGGCAGGGGAGGATCAAGGAAAGACTTGTTTATTATAGGGTCGTGTTGCTGGGGGAGGGGATAGCCCGTGACCGCGCTGAGGGGATAGGCAGGGGAACTTGAGGGGGCTGCAGGCAGGGAAAACGGTTGCCCCCCGCGTCTTGGAGCCCGAGAGCCACGGGCAGCACTGGGCACATGGGTGGACACCCGTGGGACGGCGGCGCGGGGAGCAGACGTTAGCCCGGCCAGCCCTCGCGCCCGTGCCCCACGCTGCCCTGCTTGCGAAGGGTCGCGGTATGGGGGTGGGGTCCCGAGACTGGGCAGCTCCGGGCACCGTGCTCCCCCTCCCCGAGTCCCCGCCTGTCCGTTACTCCACAGCCCCAGGGGACGGGCTCATGGGGACATCCGTGCCCCGGCAGGAGCCTGGCCCCCAAGCCCTATCCCCCCTCCCCCCACCCCGACTGCTTCCAAGGCGAGAGCTTGGGGAAGGTGGTTAGGGGAGTGTTGATGGGCCGGGGTTCCTAGTGCCCAGTCCAGGGGCTGAGGACAAGGACCCAAATCAGACCGACACACTGACCCGCCCGCCGGCCCTAAGGACGGACTGCAGCTCGACCGAGCCTCCCCTGCCCGGGCGTCCGTCGGGTCCTAGCGCCCCTGCCGCCACAGCGCTTTGTGTAACAGACCCAGACAGAGTTGCATCAGGACCCAGGACTGAGATCTCCAGAAAGGCCCCGGAGTGCAATTGAGAGCCCGTGTTTCGTCATTCAGGCGGGGTCACAGGAAATCTGGCCTGGCTGCAGTGCTCTGAGGCTGATATGATTGCTCGGGGTGGGAGGAGGCTCGGCTGGACTCAGCCTTCCTTTCTTTAAAGGTTTATCAATCTGGGACACAGGGATCCTGATGGAAGAGGGAATCGAACTTACATCAGACACTTGGCCTGGGGTGGTCACAAACCTCACCAGATTAGACTAGCCGGCCTTGCCTCAGGGCAGGCTTGCACGTGACAAATGACACTAGCAGAAGGTGAGCCACTGCCCTCCCCAGCCCCCTACTCCACCCTAATTTTTAAAAAAGCTGACCCAGAGACCCTGGAACAATACTTAGAATCAGAAAGAGACCAGAGTGGTGGCTCATGCCTGTAATCCTAGCACTCTGGGAGGCTGAGGTGAATGGATTGCTTGAGGTCAGGAGTTCGAAACCAGCCTGAGCAAGAGAGAGAGACCCCGTCTCTACTATATAAATAGAAAGAAATTAATTGGCCAACTAATATATAGAGAAAAAAGTAGCCAGGCATGGTGGTGCATGCCTGTAGTCCCAGCTACTCGGGAGGCTGAGGCAGGAGGATTGCCTGAGCCCAGGAGTTTGAAGTTGCTGTGAGCTAGGCTGACACCATGGCACTCACTCTAGCCTGGGCAACAAAGCGAGACTCTGTCTCAAAAAAAAAAAAAAAAAAAAAAAGAATCAGAAAGGACCTGAAATCCAGGCCCTGAACCTCAGCCCCACGTTACAGGTGAGAGAACCACTTCTGGGGACAAATTTATGTATTTACAAAAGGGGTCTCAGAATAGCCACTGGAGCTTTTAAGGCCTGAACACTGGCTGGAGCCTTAATTACACCAGATCAAGGCCATCAGATGAAGTAGATGACATCCTCTTGAAATCACTCTGAACTGAGGTGGAAAGAAAAGAGTTAGGAGTGACCTGTATGGATGTGTCTTCCTGTTGGCCAGGACAGAAGAATTGGGAATTTATTTCTCAGAGGATCATTCATTCCTCCCACCAGGCTGGGTTGGGGACACCTAAAACACCCTTTGTTTTGCTTGCTTGTTTGTTTCTTTCAATCCTTTCTTTCCTTTTCTTTCTTTCACTTTCTTTCTTTCACCAAAGATGCTTCTGATCAAACACTTTTGTTTTTCTTTTCTTCTTTTTTCTCTCTTTTTTTTGACAGAAAAAAAATATTTCAGGAAAATGTGGAACATTCACCTAAGAAAAATAGTTTTCTTTTTTAAAGTTGATATTCATAAGCAAAGAATCCAGAGCCAGTTTAGAAAGGGCAGTTTTTTTAGGAATCATTCATTCATTCAACAAATACCATCACAGCCCAGTGCCCAACAGTGTTCCAGGTATCTTTTTTGTTCACTGTCTCCCAAATGGGAAGGGCTGCATTAATGTGCACTGGGTAATTCTGTTTCTTTGCAAAAGAAATCTATTAGTGTTTTTGTCTCCTGTTTTTAAAAAGTGATGTGAAAAGGAAGGCATTTCTAGCCCTCAAAGTGTTTCCTAGAGTAGGAGGGAGTGGGTTCCAGGAAAACAACCTCCTGCATGGAGGCCTGGGGGGCCTTCAGTTGCTTCCCTTGTGACACCCCCTATCACTGCAATGGAGGGGAACAAGGCCTATATCACTGTCTGCCAGGAGAACTCTTGGACCTAGAAGAGGGGGTTCTTAACCCATAGCCCCTCTGGAGCAACAGGATGAAAGGGATTGGTCCATCCTTTCAAGGTAGAATCCTTTCCACCTGGCTGGAGCTGGAGAGACTATGCAACCAGCTTAACACACCCTGCACCAAACACCACTCCTCACCTCTGCAATGGGGCCTTCCTAGGGAGGGGGCAGCTCTGATCCAGGCCCCTTCCAGCCTTCAGAAAACTCACAAACCCTACATTTGGTATCCTCCCCTTCCTTTCCCACTCCCCTCAGGCCAAGGCTGGCTGCAGGTTGGGCTTGCCCGGACATGCTGCCACCAGCAGCCTTGGAGATTCAACTTGGTCATCCTTTCCTTTATGAGGCCTTCCCCAGCGCCCCCATCCCTCCATCCCTTAGGTGCCCTCCTCAGGGCATCCTTCCACCCTGTGCCTGTCTCTGTTATTAATAATTGTTTCCACTTTATAGTCTTTTCTTCTAGACAGCTGCTTGACTGTGGTGTTCAATTCATCTTGACTTCCAGCAGCCAGCACTGTGCCAGGTGTACAGCAGAGGCTCAGTGAATGTTCTTTGGATGAACAAATGAATGAGTGGTTAAATGGATAGCTCCGTGAGGCAAGAACATGGCTTTTCCCAGAATGGCACAGACCTACATCTGGACTCTCAGGGTCTGGCTCCGCCTATGGGTTGGCCCTTCAGAGGACCTTGGCACAGTCTTTCTGTCCTCTTTCTGACAAGTGCTGCCAAGAACCTTGGACAGATTTGACCATTTCTTCTCCTCTTCCTCAGCTGAGGTGTGGGAGCAGGGCTTTTGAGACAACTCAGTTCTGGCTGGAATATGTAGTCCGTGATCCTAGGAAGCTGGGGAGAAAGGTGACCCAATGCAGAGGGCTGATTTGTTATAGGGAAGCTTTTTAAATAGTCAGTACTTTCCCTTCAAAACTTAAACATGTTTTTTAATTGAGATGAAATTCATATATAAAATTAACCATGTCAAAGTGAACAATTCAGTGGAGTTTAGTACTTTCTCAGTGTTTTGCAACCACCACCTCTATCTAGTTCCAAAACATCTTTATAACCTAAAGGAGACCCTGCACCCATCAAGCAGTCACTCCCCTCAAAATGCTCTTTTTTTTTTTTTTTTTTTTTTTGAGAAAGAGTCTCACTCTGTTGCCTGGGGTTAAAGTGCCCTGGAGTCAGCCTAGCTCACAGCAACCTCAAACTCCTGGGCTCAAGCGATCCTTCTGCCTCAGCCTCCCAAGTAGCTGGGACTACAGACACGTGCCACCATGCCCGGCTAATTTTTTCTATATATATATTTAGTTGGCCAATTAATTTTTTTCTATTAGAGATGGGGTCTCCTCTTACTTAGGTTGGTTCCTAACTCCTGACTCCTGTGATCCTCCCGCCTTGGCCTCCCAGAGTGCTAGGATTACAGACGTGAGCCACCGCACCCAGCCTCAAAATGCTTTTGAAATGTATGTTCCCTTGGTGGCAGTAGGGCTGCCTTTTGCACTGCTCCAGAGGGTGCCATTTCCATTAGAGTCTATGCATTTCCATGTGTCTTCTGGGAAGGAGCTCTCCAGGGAGCACTCATCATATAGACACAATGTGCAACGTGGAATCTGCATCAGGCAACCCTGGTAAGTACACTGGCTGACCTCCAAGCAGGGGTGGGCTAGTGTCACATTTCAGGTGACCCAGGCTTCTGGAGTTGGTGAGCAGGCCCCATGTCCCGGTCTCTGTGGCCAGCGCCCAGACTATTTAGAAACCCTGCCCCTTCCTGAGCTGTGCTCTATTCCCGTGGGACCCGCGGAAGCCTGCAATTTAAAGTCAATGAGCACTCACTCCCGGCCACCTGCCCCTCCCTGTTCAGGCGGTTCCTGTCCTCTGCACCGGTTCCCAGGGCCTCGGTCTGGCAAGCCGCCCCAGTCGGGTTTGGGAAGTTAAACCAGATCTTGGGGTGGGGGTGTGATTCTGAGAACCCCAGAATTCAGGATGGGAACCCCTGAAGGCCAGCCAGCTTGCTTACACTGCTCTGCTTGGGGCGCCTCCGCAGCCCTTTGGAAACGTCTCATTGTGGGTAGTGGAAGTGACAGGGGCAGCGTGGGTCAGGGCTGCTGGGAGAGGGTGGAGTGATAGGAGGTGGAGAAGAAGCCAGCAAAAGCGTTCCCAGGACTTCTGTGGCTTTTTTACTTGAAAAACAACAAACAGCTTGGTCAAAATAGCAAGATTATAAAGGCACCTGGCTTACTGGGAGGGTTGTGAAACACTGAAACGCAGGCCCTCAAGGAGGATTTGGATTGTCCTACTGAAGTGAGAGTAAAAACTCAGTAGGGAGCCTTTTTGCAAATGAAGCTGCTTTTTGAAACGGAAATACTGAAAATACAATGTATTGAGCAGCCTTTCAAAGTATCTTTTAAAATCTGTTATCTGCCAGCCCCCTGAGGAACAAATATAGTGCCATTCTACAGATGAAGACATTGAGGCCCAAAGTGAGAGTCCAGTAATCCTTCCATCAACCGGTTGCTTTCAAGTCTTGTTAATAATTAGGATCATCTGAGGAGCTTGTAAAAAATAGAGATTCTCATCTTTCCAGCCCCCATTCCTATTGGGTAGGTCTGGGTGGGGTATTTTTGTACCAAAATTCTCCAGGCGATTCTGCTGCCTTTAGTTGGGATGGCTGCTGACCTCCTAGAAAGAGAGGGCCTGGGTGGGTGAGGGGCGGGTGAGGGCTTCCAGCTGCAGAGACAAGGCTCGCACGTGATGATGGCCAGCTCACAGCCAGCCAGTTCTGCTGGGGTCCTGGCTTTCACAAGAAGTCATTTCCTCTGGGGACAGGGCAAGGCAGTGAGAACCCCACAAAGGGCTGGTTTGTTTGATAAACCACCATGCCAAGGGACAGGGGTCTTGAGAAGTGGGAAGGTGGCCTCAGGATTCTGGGTGGCCTTTGTTTGCCCCAGCAGCGGCCAAAAGACGCAGCCAGGCTAGCCTACCAGACTGCACCAGCCCATGCATCTCCTCATGCATCTCACTTCCCACCAAGCCAGAGTGGTCCTAGGGAGCCAGCCAGGCTTGGAATTTTGTCCCTCTGACACCAGGACACTGTTTCTTTTCTCCCTACCCTATTCCACTGGCTCTCAGGAAGGAATCCCATCCCATCTGCTCCAGCTTTTTTTCCAGCTAACTAAGATCCCTTTCCCTCCTGGGTTCTGAACCCTTACCAGGAAAGAAAACAATTAAGGTGGGGGGAGGGCTAGGCAATCTCCCCTCTCTAGTTAGTACCCAAAGCCTAGGCTAAATGGCTCCTGATTTCCAGAGCTAGCACAGTCCTGTGGAGTGAGGAAACAGCAGGCAACAGACCTGAGTTCCAGGCTTTTTGGCTACTAAGGATGAGTAGGGATCTGGGCTGTGGCCCAGAAGCAGCCCTCAGGAAGCATAACATGCCTGTAAAACCCAGTATTTTTATTGCAAATAATGCAGTTTTGCATTCTATTATATATTTTATCTGTATTAACTTTAGTAGCAAACTTTTAAATTATTTACTAGTTAAATTACTTAATTTCTCCCTGCAAAAAAAGAAAAAAAATACTTTTAATAAAAGGAAAGATACATTGTGTTTATCCTGTAGCTTCATGTAGTGTTGGGTTTTGCTTACCCAGGTTTTGAAAAGCCAGAACTAGAGAATCTCAAAAGCCCCTTGACCCTCCATGGGGATCACAGCAAAGGAAAAAGATGTGACAGGTTATATGGAACTGCTTTTCCCATCCCAGGCCTGGCCTATAGAGGCCAGAGAGGTTGAAAGAAGTTGAAAGGGGTATTCCAGCCATTTCAGTGTTTTTGACTTTTGAGGGTTTCCAACTGCTATATATCAAAGGGGGAGGCAGGGTTGGGGTGGGCTTTGTTTATCAACCTAGGGACTGTGTGGCAGGGGATATCAAGGATGGCCAGGGGCTGCCACAGTGGGGGCAGGCAGAACCCAGGCCCACCTCCTGCCTGGGCAGCAGATGAGCTTATTATGGTTTTGCCTTTTGTTTTTGTTTTCAGGTGGGAAAAGAGACCAGGAGGGCCTATCCAGCCTCTGAATATCCCAAGGGGCCGGGGTGAGTAGGGCTAGATTAGGGTGCTCAGCAGAGAGAAAAGTCATCTCTTTCACTGTCAGGATTCTTCTGTCAGCAGAAAGAACTTTAGAATCTTTGAATGCTAGGGCAAGCAGGCCTTGGGAGAACTTCTTCCAGCCCCCACCTCCCCACTTTATGGACTAGGCCTGAGCTGCAGGGTAGGAAGCACATGATCTCCCTCTTTCCCTGCAGTTAGGCCTCACTCAAATCTCCGGAACTTTCTTTTCCCTGGCTTGGATCTCCTTCCTCACCCCTCTGCCAAGCCTCTAACCTCACTCATTTTTATCTCCAGTGGCCTTGGAAGCCAAAGGCTTGGGAAACTCAGGTCTATGCAAAAGGCATCTCTGCATCTCTGCATCCTGGGCTTTTGTCTGGAATTCCTTGGCTGGCAGGTGATGGGAGCCACCAGCCCCACCTAGCAATTTTGCCACCTCCTCACAAAGAATCTTTGACCCTTGTGGAGCTCTTCATGATTTTAAAAACACTTCCATATCCTTTAAGATTTTCATAGTTTTGTCAATAAAAATCACAAGTAATATTTGTGTAGAGTATGTAGGCAGGACAGGGCTCATCAGTGTCTCTGTACAGGTGAGAAAACTGAAGTTCAGATAGGTGCAGTGACTTGCCTAAGGTCGCACAGCCGGTCAGCAGGCTGGAGCCATTACTCTAAGGTTCATTTCCTTGATCCCAAGCCACTGACACTCTTAGTTGTAAGCCAAAGGGGACAGGAAAGGCTGGAAAGCGGGGTTGTTACTGGGGGGCGGGGCCGGTAGAGTGTGGAACAGGTGGAGTGAACCCCTGCAGTCACTATGGAGTTGTTGACACAAAGGACTTTCTCTAGGTTGGCCCTTGTTTTATCTGATCAGGTTCTTCCTCCCCCTGCAGAATTCGGCAGGGCGCAGCAGTGCTGACTCGAATGGCAAGGCAGATAGACACACTAGGGGTTTCCCTTTAGCTAGTCACTCTCAGTCCCAGAAGTGACAGTGATTCTGTCACCACATCCTCCTTCCCAGTAACCGCTCTCCCCCAAACTTTGGTGTCCCCTAGGTCCTGGAAGGCCAGTCTGGGAAATAATATGAAAAGAGGGGCCCTCCCCCATCCCAGTTGTCCCGTTTGTATTTAAAAGACAAACACAAAAATTTGTAGATTCTGCTCTGGGAACTGGTGCACACAAGAGCTTAAGTGACTTTGCTGTGGTCTGCAGTGGCCAGTCTGGGGCTGGCAGGAATGGGGGAAGGGAAGACCCTCTGCTCCCTCTCCCCTCCCCCCAGAGCCGAGGTGCGCCCTCAAGGGATCCCAGCGGCCGAAGTGACAGATGCTGAGCAGCTGACTGGAGGGGGGCGTCCAGTCCCCGACCCCCTACTGGGGGGAAGCAGGGACGTGACTCGGAGAACGTGCTCTGAGGGACAGGAGGGGGATGGAGGGGCAGTGGGGTGGGGGCGGGGCGGGCCCTGGCCCCGCCCACGCGCGGGAGGGAGGAGGCTCCTCCCACCACCCCGGAGGAAGGCGGCCTGCCGCAGGGATGCTGAGCTCAGCGCTTCGGCGGCCCGGGCTGCTGGGCAGGGGCGGGGCGGCGGGGTCGGTGCCTTTTTGGCTGGGGCCCAAGAGGGGAGCGGGGGAATGAGGGAGAGGCCGAGGAGGCGCGCACAACCCTGAAGCTGTAACTTTCCTCCGACCGGGTTGTGTTAACAAAGCGGTCTCTGTCGGGGTGGGGGAGGCTTCCTGGTGCACACGAGACGGAAGGGGGGTGAGAGGAGAATGTCTGTGAGTCACCACCCTCAACCCCGTCTTAGCCCCAAGAACCCACGTCAGAGAGGCCAGGCCTCTGTGCCCTCTGACCCCAGGATTTATTTGGTGCAGGGGCTGCAGGGAGCAGGGCCTGCCCCTGCAGGGCTGTAGTCCAGAGCTGCCCAGGCTACCTCCAGCTAGTGCAGGCGCAGGCGGGACTTTTATTGAAGGCAACCTTGAAAAGAGCAGGGAATATCAGCCTGGGAGGGGAAGCAAAAAAAAACCTTTGTACCCACCTGGCACAAATGGCTACCCAGGCCAAGTGGGTGGGTGGCTATTTTTGAGCTGACCTACATACCCATTTGCCTCTTTATCTTTTTATTATCACACATGGTTATTATGGGAGCTTTTCTTTAGCACTTACTGCAGCTGCTGCGTTTGTTACAGGCTGCACAATAAGATGTGTCACTTCCCTGGCCGGGAAGTTTCAGGAGTGTCTGGCCCTGGGAAGAAGGGCATGGGTAGGCCTGCAGAAGCTTCCCCAAGCTCTGCCCCCATGGAACAGGATCCCAACCCCGAAGCACCAGGTCAGCCCTGCAGGCAGAGAGTGACATTCAGATTTGACAACAGTGTTTCTCGGGTTTTCTAGGTAGGCCTAAAGCCACTAAAGCCCCTCAGCCTCTGGGCCTTGGGGCTTGCCAAAGTTGCTTGCCAAGGTTGACTCCATGGCCTCCCAGACCCACACTATGGCTTTTCTTTACAGATGGAGCAAGTGAGGCACGGAGATGAGTTGTGGGCAGAACTAGTTTGGGGTTTGCCTCTGATATTGTAGAAGCAACTCTGTTTTCTTAAGTCGGAAACAAGGAGACTCTGGAACTTTTTGTTTGTTTTACCTTCATGCAGCCTCACTAGGGCCTCCCTCTCTAAACCTTTTAATAGCTCCCCATTGCCTTTGCAGTGAGCCTGGTTCCCCACCTCAGCCTAGCAAACCCCCAGGGCAGGCCCTTGCCTATCTCTAGATTCATCTCCCTCCCACATCCCAGGAGGGGAAAATCACATATGGTTCTAATTATCTCTGAAACGCTCTTAAATTTTCCGTAAAGTACAGTATGCATGGCTTTGTGTATACAACTTTGCACAGTAATATGTATGTAGATGTGCGTAATATATACAGCCACATAAGGTGGATCATAAAGAGAACATCAACAAGTATAAGCATATAATTTACAGTATTTTTAATCACACTAAAGAGAGACAGACACATAGACCTGGAAGTGAGACTGGCAGAGGGAGCAGTAGACTTCTTTCTTCTCTCATTGGGTGCCCCCTCTGGGGCATAAAATTCTTGGCCCCAGAGAAGAATGGGGGCTGCCTGCACTCCTTAACCTGCTCTTTCTCACTTGGATTTTTCTTTCAATGCTGGTATAATTGACTTTGCCCAGGTTCCCTTTACCCTGTGGGATGCCATGCCGCTGTGGTCTCAAGTGGTTTCCCTTCCAGCTTGCCCCTGCCTTCGCACCAATTACTCTTCCCTGATGCCCTTTCCACCTTATAGCTGCAGCTCACACTCCCAGTTTATCTCAAGTTCAGGGGCCTTCAGGAAGCCTTCTTTGAACAGACCTGGCGAGCACCATGTTCCCCTGCTGGGGAGTGCAGGGCAGGGAGTCCAGCCCAGGCCTGCTTGCCTTTGAAGCCAGTGCTCAGTGGAGCTGTGGATGAGTTGCTCTCTTTTCTCTCAATAGCTTACATAGAAACGGTCCAGTCCTGGGTCTGATGCCCCAACAGACTGTAAACTCCTTCAAAGGTATTTTATTTTATTTATGATTTATTTATTTGAGACGGGGTCTTGCTTTGTCTCCTAGGCTGGAGGGCAGTGGCATGATCATAGCTCACTCCTTGGTTCAAGTCATCCTCCTGCCTCAGCCTCCTGAGTAGTTGAGACTATAGGTGTGTGCCACAAGACCCAGCTAATTTTATTATTTATTTGTTTATTTTTTGCAGAGACAGGGTATCACTATGTTGCTCAGGCTGGTCTTGAACTCCTGGCGTCAAGCGATCCTCCTGTCTCAGTCTCCCAAAGTGCTGGGATTACAGGTATGAGCCACTGCACCTGGCCAGTCATGTATTTTAAATCTGAACACCCATCACCACCACTGTTTCCATAGCTCCCCCACGACACAAGCACACACACCCCTGTCCCTGTGTTAGATATGTACAGCATATGCTCAACAAGAATTTGACCCAGCATTGAATGGAACTAGAGCCCACATGTGACACTAGGTCAACGTGGAATCAGCGAGAAATCTCCCGAGCTCTCCCTGGCAGTGGGGAACGCTGCTTCCTCTGAACTCTAATACCATTTATTATTGTCACAGAAAGCTAAAACTGAAAGGGGGGTTCCCCTCCTTGTATATTTTAGGAGACTTAAAGGGGAAGTGCCCAGAGCAGCCCAGTATGGGAACCTGATCCCATGGTCTCCTAGTGTCTCTTCATTGCACTTTGTTATCTCTTCAGAGAGGCCTTCCCCACATACCCCATCCCCATTTCTCCTCTGTTGTTTCCTTTCAAAGCACCCCTTCCCTTTGTCATCAGAAATGCACGCATCTGTGCGGTGTCCCATGGCAGACTTTCCTACTCACCTGCCAGCTCCAGGAGGCCAGTTGTATCTTTCATTCTGGATCTCCCAGAGCCCTGCACAAAGCCCAGCTCACAGAGCTCCCACTTACTATGTAGGAAAAGAAAGAAAGACTGACTATACATGTGGCCTGAGAACCTCAGGACATTTCCCTAGGGCATTGCTGAGACTGGCTCAAAAACAGCTGAGTTGACAGGCCTGCAGAGAGCTCCTTGCAGAGCTCCAAGGCAACATGCTGCCTTGAGCAGCTTAAGGTATGGGGGTGATAAGACCTCTAGTGAATGACCCTAACAAGAGGAAGATGTTTAAGCTGGGAAGGACAAATCCTATTGCCAGTGGAATCTAACTGGTGTGGAGGGCAGATTGGAGGTTTGAGACCTGAGGCAGAGAACCAATTAGGAGTGACTGCAAACACAGAAAACCACCTAAGTGTCCCTGGTAGGAAAACGGTTAAATAAATTACAGTACATTCAAATAATGGGAAGTTATGTGGGTGTTAAAAAGAGGGAGGTTCAAGTTGAGTGATGCGTGAAATTTTAAATAAAATTAAAAAAAAAGAGGGAGGTGGATTTTGGAATTATGTCCAAGATATACTGTTAGGTGACAAGAACAAGTTGCAGAGCAATTTGTACACTATATTCCTGTTCTAGAGGACAAAAACAAAAAAAAGAGGACACTCTTCTGCAGATATAGATACTTAAACATGCCAAGAAAACATCTAGAAAGATACTGGAGAAGCTGATCGGAGAGGTTATTTCCAAGGGAAGGAGAGGCTTTTGCTTCTGCATTTTACACTTTCTGCACTGTTGGATTTTTCCATTTATTTATTTCTTTTTCTCTTTTTTGTCTTTTTCACTGCACTAAGCAAGTAACTGTTGGATTTTCACCATAAGCACATGTTACTTTCACAAGAATCTTTTTGTTTTTGTTTTCTGCTATCACAGGATTGAGGGTGATGGGTAGAATGGGGGGATGGGACTGCAGCAGCAGAGACCCAGCAGCAGTACCACAGAGAGACAGGGACGTGGACAGATTGACAGGACCTGGAAATACGGAGGAGGCTGCAGACGGTGGCACCTAGAGAGGAGGAACATGGGAAGCACAGTGCAGTGGGGGGGCGCACGGTGGCGGGGGTTGGGGGAGGCTCATTCAAGGTGACTGACCTCCATAGTGCCAGTGACCCTAGGCAGGGGACAACAAGCCCAAGGCCAGGAAACCCTGAATTTTGGGAACGGGAACACGAGAAAGGAAAGGAAGAAGGTCGACCTTTAGGACCCTACGGATTCCTTGGCCGTCAGCACGATCCTTCGGGTACAGACCGTTCTAGCTGCAGCAGGGAAACAAACAGACCTAGGAGGGGCCAAATCCGAAGCCCAGCTGGAGGAGGTCTGCCCGAAGGTGGCGTGCCCGAAGCGCTCCTCCTCCTGCTTGCTCTCGTGGGCTGCCCGCTGGCAAGCCAGCCTAACGTGCAGGTCCAGGGTGAAAGGCCAGGGCTTCTGGCCCCTTCCGGAGGCTAAGCCCCTTCCCAGGCTGGAGCAGAGGAAGCCAGAACAATGCTGTTCTTGGAGAGATGGGGGAGAGCCAGCTGGGTGGGGGCAGGAGAAGGTTCCTGGCTGAGATAAGCCAGTGAAAGCCTGCAGAAGGTCAAAGATAGAGAAATGCTCTGTGATTTCTAAGACGGCCGCTCATTTATCTCAAAGACACTTGCTCTGAGTCCAGTGGTGATGCTGCCCCTACGCAGAGCAGATAAGAGCCCTCGGAAGGACCCTGCCTGGAGTCTCGTCTCCAGGCTCTCTCTGCAAAAGGCCCTGCGTGCCATGAGCTGCTGAGGCCTTTTCCCTGGTGTGTGTTTAGTCTGTACCAGAACCTTCTATAGGAGGTATTTTTTTTTTTTTTTTTTTTACAAAGCAAGGAACAGGCCAGGGAGGATGGTGCCTTGCCCGTGGCCAGATGGTTAGGAAGTGTTAAAACTGGGATTTGAACCTGGGTGTGCCTGTGTCCCACTTATAATTTGGTTGCTTGGAGCTCAGAACACATTTTCCCATCGAAATAATACTGTAAGTGTTGGTTTGGCTGCCATAATAGCCTAGCTCGCCCAGGGTATAGCTGAAATTAATTCTATGTTTCAGTGAGGTTGTGGATGAATCAGGCTTCTGTGGCTAGCCTGGAAACCCATAGGAGAGGGAAAATGTATCTGAGGGTGTGCCCAGCTGGGAACTCTTGCCCTTCCTATAGCTGCCTGGCGCAGGACAAACAGGGAATATGGCAGCTCTGGGAACACTTGTTCATTCCCAGAGCTCTGCCAGCAAGTCCTGGTGAGTTCTAGTTGTTTACAGGGCTGGGGCAGAATATCTGGCAGGTTTGGAGTGTAAGACAGTGCTACCTGAGGTATATGTTCGGACTCTGAAAATCTTAGTCCTTTGTCTGTCCTCCTACCTCTCAACTCCGTACAGTTGTCTTAGATCTTCTTCCCCTAGGATGGAGTGCTAATGGCATGAGCCAGAGTTCATTTTCACCACTGAACCTGACATCTCCCTGGGGAGTGGGTGGGTGACAATGATTGCACAGGGTTAGGAGTGATGGTGATCAGAGCAGCTGCTGAGAGAAGCCAGGATCTATCACAGCTTTTATAGGGACTTCAGGGAGAACATTCACTCATTCATTCAACAAACATTCATGCAACAAACAAATGCTGGGCACTGTGCTTGTTCCTTTCGTGGTGCTTCTGTTGCTCAAAGAATCCTGGGCAGCAATGACTGTGGGTCTCAGACCCAGAATGTTAGCACTGCAAGGAATCTTTTTACAGATGGAAACTGAAGTCATTCATTAATTCAAAAAGGCCTGCATGTCAGGTGTTGTGCTGAGGATCCATAGAGCATGAAAACTGATGTCCAGAGAGAGGTGGGAAGTGACTTACCCAGTATCTTAGTCCAGGGTCAGGGTGCCTGGACCAGTTCCTGCCCTCCCAGCCACACCCAGGGCCTTCTGCCTGCATGTGTCCCAGCCATCCTTTAGGACTCCTCCTCCTTGCTAGGACTGAGGGCTGGGGTCTGGAGAAAGGCCACAAAGAGGCAGTAGATTCCTTTCTTATTGGCAGTAACAATGCCCAGGGTTCTCTCCTGGAATGAGAGTTAGGAGAGCTTCCTGTTGTCTGGAATTCGGAAGATGTAGGAGACTTCTCTCAGTTCTTTCAATGAGCCACCTGCTCTCTAAATTCCAGGTCTTCACAAATATTGTTAGCTCTGCCTGAATCGCTTTTCCCAGGCTCCTTCATCTGGGTAATTTCTACTTCCTCTTTGGACCTCAGCTTAAAGATCTCTTCAAGGAGATATCCCTGGGCCTCAACATTAGGTCTCTCTGCTCTGTGCTTACCTGGACATCCCCTGAGAGAATCATGAGCCCTTGGGATTGTCCTAC
Organism: Microcebus murinus; assembly: GCF_040939455.1. Lineage (NCBI taxonomy): Eukaryota > Metazoa > Chordata > Mammalia > Primates > Cheirogaleidae > Microcebus > Microcebus murinus. Next base: position 54,426,220 of record NC_134117.1, on the reverse strand, counting down.
TTATTAGATGTCTGTCTTTCCACTGGAAAATTCTCTAGGAGGGGCACAGACCATGGCTGCCTTTCCTTTGTTTGTATTTTTGTTTTTGGCAATTGTGTGTTCATTGTCCCAGTCAGTGCTTAGTACACAGTAGGTGCGCGGTGTGCAGTGGAGTGATTACAAGCCATAGCTGGAGGAAAGGCCTTCTAGTGAGTGTCTTTCATTCAGTTCATTCAACAACTATCAGTCAAGGACCCTGCACACACAAGGCAAAGGGTTTGGTTGGACAGGATACAAAGATGACTTGGGGGTAAAGGCTTACAGTCTAGGAGAGGAATGGATAGTCCAAAACTCAGTTTCAAAATTGCAAAAATCTCTTCTAACCAGAGAGCCTGCATTCCTTCCCAAGTCCCCTCTCCCCCTCTGCGTGTTCACTGATTCTTGGCTGCTTAGGCTGGACCCAGCCTCTGAGTTCAGGGACCCTAACAGAACAGTCTGGGGCCTGGGGTGGCTGCTGCACAGGGGCTCATGGTGGCAGAGGAGCAGCCTGGGGGAGCCCGTGCAGAGGGCAGACTCCCCCGGCTCAGAGCAAGGTGGGGGCTGTAACTCAGGCTTCTCTGGGCAGCTCTGAGCCACCTATTCTCAAATTCACCTGGACAGAAACTTTGAAGGCAAAGGCTCACATCCATTTTAAGTGTTCAAAATAATGCTTCACAGTCAGCTATCCTGCAGTGACGGGAGACCTTTAAGAAATACTGATGTTGGTTGTTCAGTTTTCCTGAACATCAGGTTTTGTCACCTGAAGTTATTCATGAGGGCCATGAAATGCTGTGTGTGACAGCACCCAGCACGTCAAAGATGCTTTTGGGTCAGCATCTAAGTGGTAAATCACACTCTGGTGGCTGCGGGCCTCACCCAGAAGGGAGGACACAAAGCAGCAGGCCTCGTAGGGTTATGCTGCGGCTTCACACAGGTGCAGGCAGTGAGGGCTGAGGGAAGGGCAGCACTAGGACCCAGGGGCCGAGTGTGGAGCCGGCTGAGCCGGGTAAGTTCACAGCCAGAACACTATGTTCTCAGTGTACCCACAGGAAACCCTGAAGAAGAGAACTGCACATGGCCTCTGCTGGGTGTGTTCTGGTCTCAGCCTTTTATTCTTTTTCCTAACCTCAGTCCCCACTTTCACATCCTGTAACCTGCACTGCTGCCCGACCCCACCCCGCTGGGCTGGTCCCAGGCCCCAGGAGAGCAATCAATGCAGGAAGCCCGAGGCCTTGCCCAGTTTCACCATTTTCAAATAAGACCCGTTCGCCTCTAACCTTGGTTTCCTGAATCGACCCTTTGTGGCGGAAACTTTTCACGGTGCAGAAAGCAGACCAGGGACAAAGCTGTGTTTCTAGCCGTGGTCAGGGTCTTGGCCCAGACGCAAGGGAAACAGCTGATGCCTCTGTACCACCTCCTCCCTTCCTCCCTGGAGGCCAGACCCCACCTGGGATCAGGCGAGGGCCTCTACTGCTGCTGCATAAATCAGAAGGAACTTGGAGCTGCCTGGTGTATCAGTGCCAAGTTTGGAGCAGAACATCCTATGATGTGGTTCCTAGTTTTTATTTCCACGAATGCTATAATATGTTGTCCTACCCAGCTATTTTTATTGAATGAAAAATTTTTTAAAAAAGCAAACCTCTGCAAAACCAGCAGCCCTCTGTTAGAGGAAGGACAAGGTGAACTTTTCACTTCCTTCCCTACAGCCTATCAACTCAGTCTGTGGTTTGGTGTCACCCACACTCCTGGGCTATATTCAATCTCAATTTTTGTCTCCTTGTTTTTGAAGACCACAAGGCTCTTTTTTTATTATTCTTTATTTTTTAGAGTTGGGGTGTTGTCACTGCGTTGCCCAGGCTGGCCTGGAACTCCTGGGCTCAAGGGATCTGCCTACCTCAGCCTCCCAAGTGGCTGGGATTACACAAGGCTCTTAAACCTATGTTGCTCTTGCAAGTTGCATGAGGCTTTCAAAAATGCCTTCTTAGCAAGTTTTCACAACAGATTGCAAAATGGAGATCTACCAGCTTCTGGCCAGCCCTAGGCAAAGGTAGGTCCAGAAAGAGTGAACAAGGGGGAGAGCCCAGAGAAGCCCAGCTCAGTCCTAGCCAGATTCTGGCTGACTGCGCTGTTGGGGGCAGCAAGGAGCAGAACTCTGCATGACAGATGGCATTTCTGCCACCTCCATGAGGGGCCTGGCCATTGAAAAGAAGACCCAGTGCCTATATTAAACTCCATTAATAGGGCTCCTTCCACTCTGGCATTTCAGAGCCTCTTTCCAGATATCGGTTGGTCAGACACTTTTTGTTGTCCTCACTCTACACCTATAAAGAGATTCACCTGGGTGCCTCCCAAACTGGCTCAAGCTCAGGATTCCCTTCCTGGGGAAGGGGCTTCCAAAAGCAGGCACTGCCGCTACTCCTGAGAAGTCTGCTGAGGGCTCAGGACCCCAAAAGACCTGTGTTCTAGTCTTAGTTTTGCCAGCTCGATATGTCACTTTCCCACTTGAGGCTTCAGTACCCTCATTTTTTAAAGGAGAGGATTGGGTAAGACATCACTATTATGGGTTGAATTGTGTCCCCTCCAAATCCCTAGGTTGAAGTCCTAACCCCAGTATCTCAGAATGTGACCTTGTTGGGAACAGGTCTTAAGAGAGGTAATGAAGTTGAAATGAGATCAGTAGAGCAGGCCCTATGCCAGTAAGACTGATGTCTTTATAAAAAGGGGAATTTTGGACAGAGACACGCACAGAGGGAAGAGTATGTAAAGGGCCTTTGGGAGAAGATGGCCATCTACACTTCAGGGAGAGAGACCTGAAACAGATCTTTTCCTTCACAGCCCTCAGAAGGAACCATCCTTGCTGACACCTTGATCTAGGACTTCCAGCCTCCAGAACTGTGAGACAACACACTTCTGTCGTTTAAGCCACCCAGTCTGTAGGACTTTGCCATAGCAGCCCTAGCAAACTAATATGGTGGCTAAGGACCCTGCAGCTCCGAGGCTGTGAGATTCTTTTTGCCATCCCTGCCATACCTCGGCGGCTTCCTCCCATCCCACATGGCCTTTCCGGGAGTAAATAACATCGTGTGTGGGGAGTGCTTGGCACAAAGCCCCACATAACTCCTCACTCGCTATGTGTTAACCACAATGAATGTTCTTGGGGTTCCCAGTGCCTGGGTACTACTTGTACCCACCCCGAGACCCTGTGTGCCAAATTGAGAGGTGCAGGTTCCAACTTGCGATCACTCCCGCCGTTACTGAAGACTTGACCTTTCCGCCCCCCTCAGCAGCTTCTAAAACTAAGAGCATTCAGTTGGCACCTTCCTGGAGCCTAACTCTTTCTAATGGAAAGCTCGTTTTTGGCTATAGGGCCAGCAGGACTAGAAAAAGCGATTGCAGCAATGCAGAATGAGAGATTGTCTATCTGTCCTTGGGCAAGAAATTCCTCTTTGCAGTCGGAGATTGTGCCCTGTCACAAGCTGCAGACCTCTGGGGCTAAGCCTTCCTTTTCCTATTTGCCTAACGAGGACACTCTGTGGCTGGCAGGGTACTGGATAAGGCTTAACCACAGGTGGTGTCAGGCCTCGTGCTTTCAGACAGCAAGTGCTGCCTTCCTCCTTGATCCTTCATCCCCCTCTTCCAGCTGCTTTTCTAGCTCTTGGGATGAACACCTCTTGTGTTGACAAATGGCATGGGGATGGTGTCCTCCTTCCTTCCTGCTCCTGAGTCCATAGGTCTCTGGAGGCCACAGTGTCTTGTACTCCGGCTGCAATGTCAGACTGGCTGGGACAGGCTGATTTTCTTTTTCATTATCAGGAGTGTATTTTTTTTTTTCTAGGAGACAGGGTATTGCTCTGTTGCATAGGCTAGAGTGCAGTGGCATCATCTTAGCTCACTGCAACCTCAAGTTCCTGGGCTCAGGTGATCCTCCTGCCTCAGCCTCCCAAGTAGCTGGGACTATAAGTGTGCATGACCATGCCTGGCTACTTTTTAAATTTTTTGTAGAGACAGGGTCTCACTATATGGTTTATCCTAGTCTTGAACTCCTGGACTCAAGCCATCCTCCTATCTTAGCCTCCCAAAGTGCTTGGATTACAGGTGTGAGCCACCATGCTGGCCAAGAGTGATTTCAAAAAGCATTCTCTATCCTTGAGCATGGAAGCACAATCACAGAACAAGCCTATCTGGGGAATGACACGGGTCTGGGATGGCCAAGTCCTAGATTGTTCTCCAAGTCGGCGTGTGTTTATTTTGAGAGCTAAGTTGCTCTGACTTTGTAGAATATTCCAGATTGACTCTATTTTGGAGACTGCAGAAAGTTAAGTGGGGAGAGTGTGACTTGAACAGCTCCCCCAAACATGACCTTTTGGTTTGCCAAACAAATGAAACGACCCTGTTTGTATGGTTTATCTTCAAATATATGCCTGGATGTTTCTGAGAACAAAGAGGGAGGGAGAGGGCGTGAGAGTTTACTCCAGGCTTTCAGGGCCCAGGAAAAAAGGAGGAGAAACCATTTGAGGGAAAAACATCTCTCAAAGATATTCACAGACTTTAAATTTGATCACTTCGTGCTGCCTCTTATCCTGGCTTTTGGCTCAGAGCCCAGAAGGAGGCTCCTTCAGTACTTCTTTGTGAGCTTAGGACATATGCCTTTCCCTAAAAGTAAATAAATAACAATCTGTGAGTGCTGTTGCTAGTCAGAGCAAAAACACTGCTCACCACCTAGTGGTCTGCAAAGATCACATTCAGTGTGTCGTAGTCCGTACCTGCCTAAGGGTCCAACCCTGCAGGGCGCAAAGGAGCCTGCTTTCCAAGTTATTTATTGTGAAAGGCAGGATTCTTGGCCTCTGTCTTAGGCGTCCTTGGCTGTTTAGAAAAATGCTCTCTGGCTGGAAAGTGGAGCATGGTGAACAGGGCTCAGAACAATCTGGTTCTTGCTGCCTTCTCCTGAGACTTCTTACCACTCCCCTGTTTACGCTCCACGCTCCAGCCACACCAAACGGCCTGCAGTTCCTGCCTTGGTGTGAGCTGCTCCCCGTGCTGGGAACGCTGCTTTGACGCCTGCCAACGCCGACGCACCAGTCATGCTCAGGCACAGGCTCACCTTCTCTAGGAAATGTCCTTGTCATCTCTTCGTCATTCCCCTCTTGGCTTCCACAGCAGCCTGTGCAGACCAGGGCCGTGGACTTAGCGCACCGTTTATATTCCTCATGTCTGTCTACTTATCTGCTCTTTCTCCTGGTCCAAGTCCTCCCAAAGCTGACGATGTAAGAGTGACATGTGGTCGACCCCCTTGCCCTACTGGACCCCAGGGATGAGGCCAGGGAGTCTGTATTTATATTCAGCTTGATTCTGAGGCACGGCCAGGCTTGGGAACTATTGCCCTATCATTTTGTTTGTTTCCCTACATATTGCCTGTGCCATAATAGGCCCTGAATAAATGACCCTGCTAGTTTCTCTCTGGCAACCCCTTCTTGTTTTCACTTCCTTCCCGCTCTATCCTAGACCGACAATTTGCTTACCCCCTTGCCCTTACCATGCAAAACCTTAACTACCACTGTTCATTTTTTCCATTCCTACTGCCAGGCTGTTGGGAGCTCCTGGTGTACTTTCCCAAAGATTGGTGCTGCTGCAAATTCATGGGCTGTCACTGCACAGGCCCCTAAAAGGGCTTGGCAATCCTTCTGACCCTGGGACACAGGCAGTGGGCCAACCTGCCTCCTCCTTCACGGAGAAAATAGAGGCCATCAGCTGGGAACCTCCCTCAACTTCCTGCCACCGCACCTACACGCTTACCCATCCTTTCCCCTCCCTCACGCCAGCTGGGCTCTGGACCTCATCTCCTCCCTCTTCCTCAGCCCCAATCAGCCCCTTTCTCTTTGTCCTCTCCCATCGTAAAAGAAAAAACACAAACCCTTGACTTGCTCTCCCCTCAGTCCCTCATTTTTGCCTCTCTTCCTGAGGAACTTCTTGAAATTGTTGCCTGGATGTGGCCCCACTTCCCCCTTCCACTCGCCCTCCCACCGCAGCGGCCGGCCTTGCCCTCCGCTACACCGCGGAGACAGCTGCTCTTGAGACAGGCTCACCAGCGCTCTCCTTGGTGAGGTCCCAGGCCTTCACCCAACTGCTTGGCTGCAGCACACATGGCTGCTTGCAGCCTCCTCCTCAAAATGTCCTTTCCTCATGGCTTCCCTAACACCACATCCTAGTTTTCCTGCTGTCTCTCTGGTGACTTCCTCCCAGTTGCTTTCCTGGTAACCTCTTCTGCCAGTCCCTTACATGTCAGCATTCCTGGAGGGTCCCTCCTTGCTGCAATTCTCTTCTCACTCCAGGAGCTCCCTCCCTGGGTGCTTCTGTCTATCTCCACCTTTGGCTTAATAAGCATCTCTAGGCTGGTGAGTCCCAGGTCTAACTCCAGCTCAGCCCACTCTCCTGGCCTATGAATGCATAGAGCCTATTGGACGTCTCTGTGAGCCTGCTCCTCTCTGTACCCCCCGCCCCTCAGCTCCTGACACAAGAAACCTGGGTGTACTGCCTGAGTTATCCAAGTCCCACCAGTCACCAAGTCCTACATATGACACTTCCTGAGTGACTCTCAAACCAAATCCATCCTCCTGTCTCCACATCTTTAATTCTGGCTGCAGTATCTCTCACCTGGATTTCCACAGCAGCTCTAAAGGAATCTGGGTCTTACTACCACCACTTCCCCACCATTCCCTCCAACTAAATTTTCTGAAGCATAATCATGTCTTTTCATTCTCCTACCTCAAGCCCTTTAAGGGGGTCCCCATTGTCCTCTGGTCGAAGTTCAAATTCCTTAGTGAAGCCTACCAGGTCCTGCTCTCTGTCCCATTCTTGCCCTTATACTCTGTGAGTCAATCAAAACAGACCACTCGCAGCCTTACAAAAGCATGGTGCTCTTTCCCACCCTGGGCCCATGTATGATTTCATTCTCTCCACCTAGAAAGTCCTTCCTTCCCGCCGCACCTACTTTTTCTTCAGGTCTCAGCCTAAACACCATCCTTCCAGGATGCCTTCCTTTGACCTCTTGCCCATCTGGATTAGCTGCCTCTTCGATGGGATTTTACAGTACCTCATGCTTTTCCCTACCACAGAAGTTTTTACACTTAAATTTACCTTTTTGTTTCTCTTAATATTTAATTGTAAACTTCTTGGGGTTGTTTTGTTTTACAGCATATCCTCAGCATCTAGCAGATGCTAGACACACAGTAAGTGTTCACTGAGTGTCTGCTGAAAGAGTGTCTACTCAAACATTTGCAAAGGAACATTTCCTCTATTTTGGTAGTAATAAATTGTGTGTCGTTTCATTACCTGCTCTAAACAGCTTATGTTATAAAAATGAAACAGGCTGATTTAGCAGAACAACTCCTCCTAGGGAAACTTGAAAGGCTGGAGAAGGTAAAGTATCTGAGAGGTGGAGACTAGCATGTGGACGCTGACACATGGCACTACCACCAGGCCCGTGTGTAGGAGGTGGCGAGGAGGCCAGGCAGCCACCAGCTTCGTTTGCCTTGGCTCGCCACACGGATGGGATCACTTGAGACCTGGCTGCTTTGGAACAGTTTCCATTTGCTCCACAATTTCCACCTGTCAGTGTGTCATTATAGAAGGAGCTCTGGGCTGAGATCTAGGTTAGTCTTGGCTCTGCCCACTAGCTGAATTACTCCAGCCATTATTCCACTATGGATTTTGCACTGGAAGTAGCTAGTACAGTTTCTACAATATGGCAAACACATAAATTTATGCATTATTCACGTAACAAAGACCTATTTTACACCTACTACGTGTCAGATAATGTTCTAGGTATTGAGGATACAGACAAGGTCCTGACTTCCTGTCTGTAACCAAGGGGTGAACTAGATGATCCGTAAGGTCTCTTCCAGCTCTATAATTCTGAGCCTTTTTTTACACAGGTACAAAGTTATGCACAGAAGGCTAGTGGCAAAGCATCAGGCTTCAGCTTCCCTCCCTATTCTCCTCCCTTGGTGCCATCGTCATTCCAAACTCAGTTCTTGGAAAACAGGAAAAGATCTGGTATCATTTACGTTCTGTCTGTAACCCAAGATTTAACTCTTCTAAGTATCTGTTATTTAATACTTTTATCTTTTTTTGCAGAATTGAAAGCTTTATCTTGGTTGGGACTTCAGGCAATTACAAGGAAGCCTGGCAAGATGTTTTAGGCAAAGTTAGGTGCTTTGGCAAAAGGACAGGGAGAGACAGAGTGGCCTTCTCTAAGTGTAGTATCTCTAAGTTTTGCCTGAAAGTGTACTAGGTGCTTGGGTAGGGTCCTTCTCTTCCTTCTGGTTGGTGTCCTCCTGGTCCTATCTCCTTCCCTCTACAGATGTAACCTTAAGGTCCAAAGTTCCTACCACTTCACTATCTGGTACGCTGATGCTGATTGGGAACAAGAGATTCAAGGTTTCCCCACCATGTGGGGGGAAGGGAAGCTACAGGCTGTAAGTAAACGGGCAGAGCAAAGAGCAGTGCTCAGGTCAGGAACCTGATTTGGAAAGCCAGGCCATCATCATTCCAGCTGAGTGTCAGGTATGGGCTGGCACTAAGGAATAACACTTTTTATCATTGTCTTGAAAACCCTGGACTTTAATGCTGATCCTGGACAATTAAATGTGAAGTCAAAAGGGAAATTTTTGACTACATAAAAGCAAAACCAGTTATTTAAATTTACTGTTTGTCTCATTACCATACAGTGTTATGTGGAATTATGTCAGATTGACACAAATAATTCTTTATTAATAGTAAACTCTGCCTTCAGATTTGTAGTGTATGATGAAATACATGGCACAGAGACAAAGATCTGAAAGACCCACCTCCTTTTTTGTTTTGTTTTGTTTTGAGACAGAGTCTCGCTTTGTTGCCCAGGCTACAGTGAGTGCCGTGGCATCAGCCTAGCTCACAGCAACCTCAAACTCCTGGGCTCAAGCAATCCTGCTGCCTCAGCCTCCCGAGTAGCTGGGTCTACAGGCATGCACCACCATGCCCGGCTAATATTTTCTATATATATTAGTTGGCCAATTCATTTCTTTCTACTTATAGTAGAGATGGGGTCTTGCTCTTGCTCAAGCTGGTTTTGAACTCCTGACCTTGAGCAATCTGCCCGCCTCAGCCTCCCAGAGTGCTAGGATTACAGGCGTGAGCCACTGCGCCCGGCCCCACCTCCTTTGCTTAATAATTACAATGTTGGTATCTTACCTTCTCTGTGCCCATTTCCTCAACTGTAAGATACTTGCCCCACTTATCTACAGGGTTGATGTGAGAATCAAGAGACAACATATGAAAATGCTTTGGAAACTGTGGTGTTTTATGCACAGAAGGCACCATTACTACTGAGTTTCTTAGTATGGCTGGCTGTGCAGCCCTGGTCATTGGCTGCCATTTGCCCACCTCCTTGCCCACTTGGGTGTCCCCACAATAGCTTTCCTCAAGCTTCTAATGACATTTTCCCCACACTGAATTCTAGAGGATATGTAGAAACCAAAATATAGCTAATTCTTGTCTGTTCCTGAAGCAGCTGTTCCTTTACTGTGCTTGAGATCCCTTTTCCCTGAGCCCTGGAAGATGGAGGGTAGTGGCAAGGTTTATTTTCTCCAGGTAGTTAATTCATTTTACCATTAAATAAAACAAGTTTTAGGATTTTTCCCTTGTATAAGGCACTGGCTTGGGTTCAGCAGGATCGGGCATGGTGCATCTAAAAGAATCTGCTGTGGAGTCTGGCTGACTTGAGTTCAAGTCCAGATTTGGCCGTTGATGTAGAGCTGTGTAGCCATGGCAAGTGACTGAGCTTCAAGTTCTTTTCTATATTAGGTGGTATTACCTATTTTGCAGTGTTATTCAAAGGATTATAATTCATGCCTGTGAGTGACTGGCATGTAGTAAGTGCATAAGAGATGACACATGAGCAATAAGGCCCATTTTGGAGCCCAAAAGATGGCAAAAGGAATTGTGGAAGACGAGACATAAAGACCAACAGAAAGGTACAGAGAGGGAGGTACTGTCTTCAAAAAATAGTGAGCATCTTGTTTTTATCAGGACTCAAGCAGCAGCTGAACGATCGATGGGAATTCTTCAGAAAGCATGTATATCTGTTCAACTCTGAAATCTCTTCAATTTCTTTTTTTTTTTGAGACAGTCTTGCTCTGTCACCCAGGCTAGAGTGCTGTGACGTCAGCCTAGCTCACAGCAACCTCAAACTCCTGGGCTCAAGCAATCCTCCTGCCTCAGCCTCCCAGGGAGCTGGGACTACAGGCACGCACCACCACACCCAGCTAATTTTTTCTATTATTTTTGTAGAGACAGGGTCTCTACTCTCGCTCTGGCTAGTCTCAAACTCCTGAGCTCAAGCAAGTTCCGAGTAGCTGGGACTACAGGCATGCACCACCATGCCCAGCTAATTTTTTCTCTATATATTAGTTGGCCAATTAATTTTTTTCTACTTATAATAGAGACGGGGTCTCGCTCTTGCTCAAGCTGGTTTTGAACTCCTGACCTTGAGCAATCCGCCCGCCTCAGCCTCCCAGAGTGCTAGGATTACGGGCGTGAGCCACTGTGCCTGGCCTGATCTCTTCAATTTCTAAGGCCATATTAAAAAATGTCTGATTCTGCTGAGAGAGAGCAAAAAAATGTCCAATTTAGAGAAAAAATTTTATAAGTTCAAATACCCAAGGGTAAAGATGAGGTAATACAGTGCCTATGCTGCACAGTTATACAAATGAAAAATTAAGAGGACAGTATTGATTGCTCCTACATTGTCACTGAAAATCCAATTTAAAGATTTATTGTGGTCTAGGTATTTTTAACTTTTTAATTTTTCCATTGGTAATTATCAAGATGATTGATACTAAAAAGTACTGTTAGGAAACTCAAATGCTTTCAAACATAGAACTTATTTATTTTGGTTGAGAAATATTAATATGAAAAAGGTGAGTTTGTGGGCTGGTACTTCTTGTGCTCTGCTTGGCTTTAGAGATAAGAATAGTGAGCTGAATTATCAGGCAACTGTGATCTATTCCAAGTTCCAAGGTTTCCTTCTGCCTGGGCTATGTGACTATGAGCAGGTCTTTCACTTCACTGGGCTCAGACTCCTTAGTGACTGAATGAGGTCACCACCTCCCTGGCAGGTAGTACGTGTTAAACATTTTGAACTTCTGAGATTAAGGCCAATTGCTACTGGGATTATATTTATTTATAATTAAACAACTCTAAGCAGATCAGGTAAAAGTTATTAATGAGGAAAAAGCCAAATGTTGTCTAAGGCAAAATTTGCAGACACTATAATAAATGATTCTCTTAACTGTGCAGTGTGGACCCAGGGGTCCCATGAGGGAGACCAAAGGATACCTCTTAGCCTTCCAGGTTTTTCCCTATCATGGGATAAAAACCTAATGAAATATCAGTAAAATAAATTTATATACTTCTATGAAGACAAATATCCCTGAAGTGAAGCAAATCTACCATAGGAGAAATGGTTTTTAGATTCCCTTGTAAAAAATAATTTGACCTCTTCTCCCTATCCCAAATCCCTGAGGCTTTGAAAGGATAAAGACACCAATTTGGAGCTCTTTTAAAGGATTTATTTGCTATAGAATTGCTTGAGTCCACCAATGAGATGAACTCAAGACTTCTGTGTTTAAAAGTATTTTGCTATTTTTACAAATGCTGCAACATTCAAAAAGCAATTCTTTTTGCCAGCATTTGGCATATTTAGAAGAGGTTAGAAAAAGTTAAAATCTATCGAATTAGATGTTTAAAAATAGAAAAAACCCAAACATTTTAAAATTCATTTGGACAGGTCCTGAGTTGAAATCACATTCATCTGTAAAAAGAACTGTTTTAAATCAGAAATGTAGAACCATAGATCCTGACCCTGGACTTGACTGGTGAAGCTTTCCAGGCACTGTATGGGTGACAGGATAGACGCCAGGCAGTTGGCCAATTCTGGCATGTGCCCTACTTGGCCTGTGAAAATTTTATAAATATCTCTTAAACCTAAACTTCCTGGTTCCCTGAAACTGATTGTCTTAATCTGATTCCCAATATTTTTTAAAACAAATGAACACAACTTTTCCCTGCAAGATAACATGTTTAAGTATTGGTTGCTTGTGGATAGATACAGAGAAACCAAGTACAAATGTGAATTAACAATTCAGTGATGTAGCTGTGAAATCTCTGGATGGCTATGTAAGCTGTGAGAAGGTCCCTCGCTGGCTCTGCACTTGCCACTAGAGGTGACCATCCAGACATCAACCTGAAGAGGGTGTGAACCCCAGCAGCTGCTCGATGGGCTTAAACCGCCACTCGTCGGCCTCCAGCTCTTCTACCAAACCAGCTAGTTTTTCCATCCGAGCAACTTGCTGATCTGTAAATAGCCAAGGAGGTAATATAATACAACAGTGTATTCCCCATGAGACTGGCACCAAGCACCACAATGATGACTGGTTTAAAAAAAATTTCTAGATAGATTTTCCCTCACTAGTCTTATAATGGGGTCTTTTTCTATGTTGGTCAGAAGCTTAGTCTTCAAAAAAATAAAAAAAAGGAATATTCCCAATTATTCTCCCTTCACCTTCACTGCTTTTGATTGAACAGCTAAAAGCTAAAAGCTTCCAGATAAAAATAAACATTTACTTGATCATTCTGAATATTAAGCCATCAAGGATCATAAGTTCCCCATCTCCCTTCTTTAAACATATCATAGCAGCCTCAAAGAACTTCTGTCCTCTACGGTTTTTTATTTTTGAGTCTGAAAATGATAAAAACCATTTTTAAATAAGATGATCACATGTTCAGTATGTGCTCTATTCTTAAAAAAATTACTCATCCTCTATGCCACAATGATTTGTGGACTAAAATCTTAGGGGTAGAGGCAACTGCAGCTTTTCCTGCTACATAATGCTTTCAATGGAGAAATGGTCTGAAGTGGGGGAACATAGTTTGTTGATGCATAAACAAAGGGTTGGCAAGGCATAATGGAACAGAAAGGTGCTACCAGGATCTCAAGAGTCCAGATAGACCATGAGGTATTACATAACTACTTGAAGATGAAAATGATAATTAATGGTAACCAGTAGAGGACAAAGGAAGTTTAAGAAAGGAGAGGAAAGAGCAACACAAGAGGAGCAGGAAGCATTGACTTCCCTAGAGAACCAACTTTATTTTTTTGAGAACCAACTTTTGATGTCAACTTTATGCCTCGATGTGGACATTATGTCTAGATTAAGATCTCAGAATGCTCTTTAATTTAGGAAGTCTGCTTAAACAGCCATGCTGAGTTTGGGGGTTTTGTCACAGCACACTAACCTTTTGGAATCCCTCTCCCCAACCTTCCTCCCTGGAAATTTACTCTCATCGTCAAGGACACAATACTTATGTGCTTACCATGTTTCACCTGTTTAAGCGTGGATGCCACTTGATAGCTGAACACAGATTCGCAGAGGAATCTCTCAGAGCCATCTACAAACAAAAGGGGAAAAGGTTTTAATCTGCTCTAAGGGTCTTATGGCTTCTGATAAACCAAGTAAATGTGTTCATTCTTTTCCCTGCTTTTACATTCATGGTCTAGTTTTTAGTGTTTATAAAGAGAGCTTCTGTTTCATTTAGAACTAACACTACTCTGTTATAAAAGCTACCTTTTCTATATCTAGAATTTTAAAAATAGTCCCTCTACTTGTTTAAAAGTTTAAAAATAGTATTTAAAAAAACAAAAACAAGAAACCTCAGTCTGATGTGCTGGTAAACATTTCCCCCCTTCCAACCTGACAGTTACTTTTTTTTTTTTTTCTTTTTCTTTTGAGACATAGTCTCACTCCGTCACCTGAGCTGGAATGCCGTGACATCAGCCTACCTCATAGCAACTTCGCACTCCTGGGCTCAAGGGAGCCTCCTGCCACACCCTCCCAAGTAGCTGGGATTACAGGCATGCGCCACCATGCCTAGCTAATTTTTTCAATTTTTAGTAGAGACGGGGTCTCGCTGTTGCTCAGGCTGGTCTCAAACTCCTGAGCGCAAGCAATCCTCCCGCCTTGGCCTCCCAGAGTGCTAGGGTTATAGGTGTGAGCCACCACACCCGGCCCATCCTGACGGTTTCTTTATGTTCTCCTATTCTGTATGTCAGGTAAACACTGGCCGCTGACATATTTGGCCATGTGGTTCCTGTGCTACCAAAATATAAAGGTACACTAAAACTTCAAATCATTTTCAGTCTAAAAAACAAAGCTGAAGGAAAAATAGTTGTTGATTTTTAATATATCAGATTACATCACCATGACAATCACAAAACAGTGCTGGGAAATTTTATTCTATACACGCAAATTGCAACCTTGATTTTCCAACTGAACAAAAACACTGCAATTTGGATGACGATAAGAGTATGGTGCAAGTTCAGAACCTAGCATTGTATTGGTGCCAAGAACTGCCAACAAGAAGTAGCCAACTTGGTCACCACAGCATTCATAAGATTGTGAAACATAACCTAGTTTGTGTTATTCCTTGTCAGGCAAGGGCTGATACAGCAAAACATATCCCCAGAGATATACAGCTCATGTAAGAAAATTCTGATTTTTAAAAGGGTAGCAGAAATGATTTGGGGCATGTACCTTACTACAAAAATTCTAAAATAAAGGGAGAAGAAGAACACAGCTGTCTTTTTTTAGGCAGTAGTTCATGCCTGCACTACTAGGTGTCAAGCATTTACCCATCAATCATGGGTTGGTATGGCAGCCAGGTATTAAGTGACAAGGAGATAAGGTAAACACATTCTGGCCTCATGCTGAGTTTCACACAAGGAATACCTTATTTCAGAAGTCATGGTAACCAATAAGAAAAACCACAGATATTGTATCCAGATGGCTGGCTTGAATATATAACCAAGAGGGCTTCCTTCCAATATTAGCTTCAAAGTGATTCCTCCCCAAAACGAGAAAAAAAAGAAAAAAAAGAAAGTATAATTCTTGGGATGTACATCCTTTATGGAGAGTTACATTCTGTAAATTCAAACCTTTTTTCTACATGTGTAATATACGGGATATGATCCCACCTCCTCCACTCACTCTCATTTCTTTGGCTGAATGTAAGTCATTTGTGAGCTGCTGATCGTCTAAACTAAGCAAATAAATATTTTCATTTTCAATTAACTAAATATCATACTGACTGACTGTCCAGTTTAAAGATCTAGGCAAGCTAATGACATCACTGAGTTTTTTTTTTGCATGTTTGTTTTGTTTTAGATAAGAGCAATGGGCAGCAAATAACTATGAATTCCACTATGGGAAGAGGGACTGTTGTGAAAATTTGACACCAATGATGCAATGCATTATAGCTCTTCGGTGTAAATGACAAGCCAGCATTCATTATCCTATTCATACCCTTGCTTAAAAAGTCCAATTATAACTCAAGTTTTATATTAGAAAGAGCAAGCAAAGCACAGAGAATTAGAATTTACCCCCCAGGTGATTTGATCCTGAATTTTAGGATCTCACAAGGCAGTGGGAAATTTATAGGCAGTAAGGATTAGGCTAAAATGTATACGAAGCTCTTGAAAGTACTACCTCCCATTTACATTTAATTACATGTCCTATTAGGATAAAATGCTTAAGTTGTGACATTTGCATATTTTCTCTGGTAATGAACTTCAAAGCAAAAGGATATAAGCTAATCTTTCAAAAAGGCACCTGCATATCACTCTGCCACACTATATGCCTATGGAACATACTTTTGCTGATTTGCAACTCTCTATTAACCACAAAGTCCACTGCTTCTTAGCCACATTCTACTAGATGTGATATCTGTACCAATCTAAAGCCTGGAATTTCTCCAGAGTGGAGTCAGCCTGGGGCAATGTGTCTTCCATTTAGAAACTGTAATCAAACACTTTGTAACACACCAAGTAATAATACATCAGCTTTCCTCTTAAAGGACAAGCAAAGGTTATAAATAGTGAAAGTTCAGTAAATTGCCCAAATCTAACACTATTGTCAATTCCAACAAATACGATGCTAACAAATTCAGTTAAGAGAATATTACTTTACAGTAGGAAATTAGACAATGCCAGACAATTTATACTTCAGTGGCCTGTGATGTCACTAAAATACAACCACTGCTGGGTTGGAAGGCAGTCTCTAATTTGCTCACTAATAACTGGGTGAGGACAATCTTAGCCAAGGGCAGGAGAATGTTAAAAACTGCTGCAGCTGTGTATGCGAGGTGTCTTTTATCAGACAGCAGATGCACCAAAAAGTTAATTCACAAGGTTAACTACAGGTTATTTGGGTTTATTATCCTAGACTTGATGCAACATCAAGTTGAACCTGTTAAGATTATAAATAGCACCCAACCTTGATTCCTGACTGTTTTTGTTCCTTATTCTTCAAAGGCAACCCTTCCTACTTTATTTTCATATTCTATTAAACTATTATCTGTCAGGTACCTATATAGAATAATTGTATAAGAGAATGGTACCACCTATAAACACAGTAGAAAATGCTTTCCGAATCTAATATGCATACTAACTCATATTTAGGAATATGAGTTTTTCTTTTTAATATTCTTGATTTGACCAACATAATTTAGGGGTTGCAATCTCTCTCTCTTTTTTTTTTTTGAGACAGAGTCTCGCTTTGTTGCCCAGGCTAGAGTGAGTGCCATGGCGTCAGCCTAGCTCACAGCAACCTCAAACTCCTGTGCTCAAGCAATCCTTTTGCCTCAGCCTCCCAAGTAGCTAGGACTACAGGCATGCGCCACCATGCCTGGCTAATTTTTTCTATATATATGAGTTGCCCAATTAATTTCTTTCTATTTATAGTAGAGACGGGGGTCTTGCTCTTGCTCAGGCTGGTTTTGAACTCCTGACCTCGAGCAATCTGCCCGCCTCAGCCTCCCAGAGTGCTAGGATTACAGGCGTGAGCCACCGCGCCCGGCCAGGGGTTGCAATCTCTATGTCTCTATCTCTATGTCTGTTTTTATTTTATTTTATTTTATTTATTGTTTTTTTTTTTTTTTGAGACAGAGTCTCGCTTTGTTGCCCAGGCTAGAGTGAGTGCCGTAGCATCAGCCTAGCTCACAGCAACCTCAAACTCCTGGGCTCAAGCGATCCTCCTGCCTCAGCCTCCCGAGTAGCTGGGACTACAGGCATGCACCACCATGCCCGGCTAATTTTTTTCTATATATATTAGTTGGCCAATTAATTTCTTTCTATTTATAGTAGAGACGGGGTCTCGCTCTTGCTCAGGCTGGCTTTGAACTCCTGACCTCGAGCAATCCGCCCGCCTCGGCCTCCCAGAGTGCTAAGATTAAAGTTGTGAGCCACCGCGCCCGGCCTCTATGTCTGTTTTTAAGCATAAGCAGCTTTAAGATTGCTGATGAAACTTTAAATCCAAGAAACAGAATAAAAACCATGCACTGTGATTTTAAACTTAATATAAATTTACCCTATAATAGAAACCTAACACATTCTTCCATGAATCATACTGAGAGGGAATAAAAATGGATAGATCTATAACTTTTTAGAAGATCAACATTTAGACTAATCTCCAAAGCCTTTCTTCTTCAGTATCTTCACGTAATCTGCTGTATATTGACAAAGAATCTGCTGGTAGCTTTGAGACTATGGAGGAACCTCCTGTGCTAAATTCCTCCTATAGCCAGAATTTAAATGTCTCTTATCTTAGAGCTCTATTGTTAAACACTGATTCCTCTTCTGCTGCTATAAAACTCATTAAACAATTTAAGTGCCTCCAACTTTTGATTTGTTTTGTGGGAAACTTCCTTAATACCAGGTCTCTGCTGCATCTAACTGAAGTTGTAATATATTTTTAGTGCCCAATATGGTAAACAAGGCCCCAATTGTTCACTACCTCCAACCAGACTCAGTGATACTAACTTGAGTATTTAGTATTTAGTTAACACAATTAAATAAAATGCAGAAGTACATACACCTAAGATGTAGTCACTAATTATACACATTATGTGGTTGTCTACTTCACTACTCATTATAAGCTGAACCAATTCTAGACAGCCTTATGGCCCCAAATTTTCCTGTCACAAATGTTTGCCCTGGCTCAATCCAAAACTCTTTTTTATCTGAAATAAATGAATAAAGATCACCACAAAAACTGACTCCCAACCATAGTTCGTACCTTTTTTTTTTTTTTGAGACAGTCTTATTCGGGGGGCCCTGGCTAGAGTGCAGTGGCATTATGATAGCTCATTGCAACCTCGAACGCCTGGGCTCAAGTGATCCTCCTGCCTCAGCCTCCTGGGTAGCTGGGACTACAGGTGCACACCACCACGCCCAGCTAATATTTTCTGTTTTTGGTAGAGATGAAGTCTCATTCTTGCTTAGGCTGGTCTTGAACTCCTGAGCTCAAGTGATCCTCCTGCCTTAGCCTCCCAGAGTGCTAGGATTACAGGCGTGAGCCATTGCACCTGGCCTAGTTTGTACCTTTTTCAGAGACGTTCCCAGGAGAGTTTTTAAATATATTTATGTAAATTTGTAACATTTATGGCAAAAAAGATCAATATATAATTAAGCACTAAAATGCTAGAATCAAGTAAATTTTGAATCCTTAATAGGTTATCTGTCAATGTTTTTCAAAATATGATAAGACTACCTTTATGAGAAGGCCTTGGATATTGGTCAAGGTTCTTGAGCTGCATCCTAGACTAATTCAGAAACTCTAAGGGGGGCCCAGAAATGTGTTTTTTAAATAAGCTTCTCAAAGGTGATTTTTATGTTTCCTATTAAGGATTATTAGTCTAGGCCGGGTGCAGTGGCTCATGCCTGTAATCCTAGCACTCTGGGAGGCCAAGGTGGGCAGATCGCTCAAGGTCAGGAGTTTGAGACCAGCCTGAGCAAAAGCAAGACCCCGCCTCTACTAAAAATAGAAAGAAATTAATTGGACAACTAAAAATATATAGAAAAAATTAGCCGGGCATGGTGGCACATGCCTGTAGTCCCAGCTACTTGGGAGGCTGAGGCAGTAGGATCACTTGAGCCCAGGAGTTTGTAGTTGCTGTGAGCTACGCTGACGCCATGGCACTCTAGCCTGGGCAACAGAGTGAGACTGTCTCAAAAAAAAAAAAGAATTATTAGTCTAGCTCCTAAAGTAACATGAATCTTATAAATTCCAGTTATCTGTGCTATTTCATACTTACAGTCTATACCCTGATCTTGGCCAGCCAGTCTGCAAATGTTTGCTGAGTAAGAAGATGAATGATTTGATATAAATCTGGGTCCAGTGCTAGAAAAAACACACAGTATTGTCCTGCAGTGGGTCAGGAATCATCTTCACATAAAAAGGCAGTATATTAGTTTTTACTTCCTCTTAGAACCTTTCTGAGGGGGCTAATCTATCTGTAGATGAATTACACTAGAAAAAATACATCAAATCTACTGTGTATATGGAGGTAGACAGGTGCTAGGATAAAGCAAACCAGAGCAGGAGGTCCAGAAATTCCTTGTTCCAGCACATTGTTTATAACATGGTCAAATCACTTAACGTTTCTGGAACTAAATAACTCTAGATGACCTCCTTGATTTCAAAGGTATTTTTCAGCTCCAAAATACTGATTCTGGAGCAAGATTTGTTTTCAAAAATACTATTTTGAGATGGGGACAAGAGATGAAATATGGAGCTGAAATCATGGTAAATTCATCTTTAATCTACTTAATAGCTTCTTTACAATTAATATTCATCGCAGGTCTGAACCAATTATTCAGCAAAAAGCAGCATGAGATCACCTTCTAACATCTCTCCAGCTCCTTTGGGGTAGGTAAAAAGGGCTTTCCGTGGTGGGGCAAGGTCTGAGACACTGAAACCAGATCCAGTGACAGAACTTCCACTGACCCCACCAGCTGAGGAGGATGATGAAGAGGCAGCCATTTCCTTGCTAGCAGAATTCTTACTTCACTACAGAGAAAGAAAAACAGCAAATTGGCAAGTTTATGGAAGTGAGATTGACAACATTTCATTCTAGCTGCCATAGGGCCAGCATACAGTTTCGTAAAGAATTAGCTTTCCTTTTTCCTACCCTCTCTACTCCCACAATCTTTTATTGATACCTCATGACAAAATGTTGCTCAGGTTTTGAAGTGAAAATGTTTTAAGAATAGTATGTCTGCTTAATACACTAATTCCTACCATTAGCAAACTGTTTACGTTGCTTGGGGATTGACTGTGGGTGATTTATGTGTTATGAAGAGGTGATATGACAGTGCCAAGGCAGAAATGAAGAATTAACTGAGGAATTTGACTGAGAAATTAAATTATATGAGGATGAAACAACCATACTCCACAGGACAGTGTGTCTTGGAGACATTCTGACCAAGCCATATCGAAAAATTCACTTTTAATATTTTCCAAATAAAATTCCAGAATAACACTGTGTTCTGTTTCCAAGGAAGGGAAACTGGTTAGGAAATACATTAAAATTAACCTTTTCATCCAAATGTAATACCCAAGTTTATCACTTGGTGGCGTCCCCAAACTGGAACAAAATAGCTCAGGAAATGATCTTGGAAATCTTGGCCTATTATGAATAGAGCAGCTGTGAGTGTTTAATCCTGTGTCATATCAAAAAATTCAAATGTAAATGAGAAAATCTGTACTGAATACATGACTCCTTACAAAAGTTCAAAACAAAAACACTCTCTTTGCCACAGAAGCTTACAGCACTTTAACAAAAGATTCTAAGCAGTGTACACAGCATTTTCTATAAACAACAACAAAAAAAACGGTCTAGTGCTATGCTAATAGACCTTTCTGACATGATGCATATGTTCCAAATATCTATTTCTGCACTGTCCAACATGGTAGCCAGTATCCTCATATTGTAGCTATAAATGTGACTGAAGAACTGTATTTCAAATTTTATTTAATGTTCATTAAAATTTAAATGGCCACATGTGGCTAGTGGTTACTGTACTGGATAGTAAAATTCTAGTGTTAGGTTAAAAAATGACTTTACATTGACTTGTACTTTAAAATGGCTTAATTTTATTTTATTATTTATTTACAGACAGGGTCTCTATTGCTCAGGCTGGAGTGCAGTGGCCCAATCATAGCTCACTGTAACCTTGAATTCCTGGGCTCAAATGATCCACCTCAGCCTCCCAAGTAGCTGGGATTACAGGTGTGTGCCACCACACCCAGCTATTTTTAACAATTTTCTGTAGAGACAAGGGCTCAATATGTTGCCCAGGCTGGTCTTGAAGTGATCCTCCTGCCTTGGCCTCCCAAAGTTCTGGGATTACAGGCATGAGCCACCATGCCTGGCTAAAATGGCTAAAGTTTAATTTTATGTTATGTCAATTTTAGCCCATATTAAAAACAAAACAAGACTTTAAAAGGATTTTAAAAATGAATTTCCCAGCCTGGGCAACACAGCAAGACATCGTCTCTACAAAAAATTAAAAAATTAGCTAGGCGTGGTGGCTCGTACCAGTAGTCCTAGCTACTCAGGAGGCTGAGGTGGGAGGATTGCTTGAGCCCAGGAGTTTGAGGTTGCAGTGAGCTAAGACTGGGCCATTGCACTCTAGCCTGGATGACAGAGTAAGACCTTAAGACCCTGTTTTTTTTTTTTTTTTTTTTTTTTTTTGAGACAGAGTCTCGCTTTGTTGTCCAGGCTAGAGTGAGTGCCGTGGCGTCAGGCTAGCTCACAGCAACCTCAAACTCCTGGGCTCCAGCGATCCTCCTGCCTCAGCCTCCCGAGTAGCTGGGACTACAGGCATGCGCCACCACGCCCGGCTAATTTTTTATATACATATCAGCTGGCCAATTAATTTCTTTCTATTTATAGTAGAGACGGGGTCTCGCTCTTGCTCAGGCTGGTTTTGAACTCCTGACCTTGAGCAATCCGCCCGCCTCGGCCTCCCAGAGAGCTAGGATTACAGGCGTGAGCCACCACGCCCGGCCTAGACCCTGTTTTTTTTTAAAAAAAAATCCTATGTATGTATAATACAGTTTCCTAGTAAGGAAAATGATATGTCTTGAAATGCTGGTTGTTGTTTCCTTAATTTTGTGGTGATGATTTAAGACTGACAGAGAAGCAAAACTTGATTTCTGATTTCATTATATATCTATAAGTAATACTAATTAATGCTGAAGTAGGATATGAGAACAGTAAGGTAACTATTATAATTAGACTGTCAGCCTATTAAAATTCAAACTGATTAATATTTTCAATCTTGCTATTAGATCACCTGTTCTATTTTATATAAGCTCTGATAATTTCCCAAAGTGTATTCATATCCGCAGCAGCAAGAATTTTCACGTTTGATTCATACTCAATCTTTTGGACTATACTGGGTCAAAATACAGCTTGACAAGTTTTAAAATGTGCTCTAAAAAGAACTTAAGCAGTAAGGGATCAGGTCCAAATCTCTAAGTAGACTCCTGGTGGGATTCAAATAAAGTATACAGATAACTTAGCCATCTTTAGGAGAGTAGCTGTCTTTATTTCCCATCAGTTCAGAGTAGAACCCAGTGTGAACTGTTTACATATCTCATCTATGATTTAAAACTTTAATCTATTTTTTCTATGCCCTGATAAATGCTCTATTGAGTTGCAAATGCTTTATACTTTATATTTTGAAATCAGTTGCTCAGTAGAGCACCCATGCAACTGCCAGAGGACAGCTTCAAAAGCTTAGCCACAGTATGACTTCTATACTGAATATAATCAAAGGAATTCCTTTTTATCCTATTTTCTTTCAAATTCTCAGAACTACTATCATTCCATACACAAAACAGCCAGGATTGAAACTGGAGTGCAGAATTAGCACAAAGCTAACTTTAAATAAGCAGTTTTCAGCTAAGGTAGAAAGATACACCTAAATAATTACTAACTTTAAAGATGTAGGTTAAATTTTGAATGCTATTAGCAAGTTGTAAACAAGAGTTACAACAAAACCAATAATAAATGCTACATTGTAACTGCTGAGGGCGGGCATTAACTAATCACTAGAACCAAACATAATGTCTGGTCTATAGTAAGTAGCTGCCTGCTGAATGAATTAAACATTTCACAGGAACCAGAGATTCCTTAAAGGTCATCTAATCCAACATCCTCATTTTATATAGGACAAAACAAAACTGAGGCATAGAGACAAT
This sequence comes from Microcebus murinus, assembly GCF_040939455.1. Classification (NCBI taxonomy): domain Eukaryota; kingdom Metazoa; phylum Chordata; class Mammalia; order Primates; family Cheirogaleidae; genus Microcebus; species Microcebus murinus. Next base: position 54,403,064 of record NC_134117.1, on the reverse strand, counting down.
TTTAGTTTATGTGCTGTGACCTTTTTTCCCCCCTAGAAACAGAGTCTCACTGTGTCGCCTGGGCTAGAGTGCAGTGGCATCATTGTAGCTCACTGCAACCTCAAACTTGTGGGCTCAAGTGATTCTCCTACCTCTGCCTCTTGAGTTGCTGGGACTACACCCACATGCCACCACACCCAGCTAATTTTTCTATTTTTTGTAGAGACGGGGTCTCACTCTTGCTCAGGCTGGTCTCGAACTTCCGGCCTCAGGCAATCCTCCCACCTCAGCCTCCAAAAGTGCTAGGATTACAGGTGTAGGCCACTGTGCCCAGCCTGCTGTGACATTTTTGAAGCAATGGCTTGTTGGCATGTCATGTGTCATGTGCAAGGCAAAACAGCATAATGCTTAAGAACTCAGATTCTGAAGCCTCTTTGCTTGGGCTCATGTCCTGGTTTTGCTACTTACGACTTGCTGCATGACTCTGGACAAATCACTTAACTTTCTGTTCCTCTGTTGTCTTATCTGTAAAATGGGAATACAGGTTAGGTATCCCTTATCCAAAATGCTAGGACCAGAAGTGTTTCATATTTTGTTTTTGGATTTTGGAATATTTGTATTATATTTAATATAAATATTACCCCTCCCAGATCTGAAAATCCAAAATCCAAAATGCTCCAAAGAGCATTTCCATTGACTGTCATGTTGGTATTTGAAAAGTTTCAAATTTTGGAGCATTAAGGATTTCCAGTTTAGGGATTCTCAATCTGTAATAACAGCACCTACCTCATGGAGGTGTTATAAAGATTAGTTGATACATGTAAAGCACTTATAAAGTTGCAGGCTTAGTAAACACTTACTAAATCTTACCCTATCCAAAAATCATTAATGGATAGTTATTCCTGAATCTTTTTTTTTCTTCCTATGCAGATCCCAGTTTTTCATACTTCTTATGTCCCAACAAGGGAAAAGTTCTAATTCTTTCCATCTAACACAGAGACAACAAGCTCCTACAGGGAAAAGATCTGCTCAGGAAGAGGGAAAATGCCCTCTGTTATGCGCTTCACACTTTGATTTTAAGGTTCATGATCTTAAGAGAGAAACCTATGATCTTGGAAAGAGGGAAGGAATTGTTCTTCTATCCTTTTTTTTCTTTGAGACAGAGTCTCACTCTGTTGCCCGGGCTAGAGTGCCATGGTGTCAGCTAGCTCACAACAACCTCAAATTCCCAGGCTCAAGCAATCCTACTGCCTCAGCCTTCCAAGGAGCTAGGACTACAGGCATGCGCCACCATGCCTGGCTAATTTTTTCCATATATTTTTAGTTGTCCAATTAATTTCTTTCTATTTTTAGTAGAGAAGGGGTCTTGCTCTTGCTCAGGCTGGTTTTGAACTCCTGACTAGAGTGATGCACCCACCTCGTCCTCCCAGAGTGCTAGGATTATAGCCGTGAGCCCTCCCAGAGTGCTAGGATTATAGCCGTGAGCCACCACACCCGGTCTGCTCTTCTATCCTCAAGGCCTAGCACAGAATCTAGGTCACAGAGTTTCTGGGATGAATGAATGACGAACAAAGATAGAACACAGGGCTAGCAGCTCAGCAAAGTTTATGAGAACAGAGGAGCCTGATGTCATGAAGGTTGGCCCATTATGGTCTTCTTTTTCTTTCTCATTGTGCAGATCTATTTACACAACTCTTTTTTTTTTTTTTTTGAGACAGAGTCTCACTCTGTTGCCCGGGCTACAGTGCCCTGGCATCAGCCTAGCTCCCAGCAACCTCAAACTCCTGGGCTCAAGCAATCCTTCTGCCTCAGCCTCCCAAGGAGCTAGGACTACAGACATGTGTCACCATGCCCGGCTAATTTTTTCTATATATTTTTAGTTGGCCAATTAATTTCTTTCTCTTTTTAGTAGAGATGGGGGTCTCGCTCTTGCTCAGGTTGGTTTCGAACTTCTAACCTTGAGCGATCTGCCCACCTTGGCCTCCCAGAGTGCTAGGATTACAGGCGTGAGCCACCGTGCCCGGCCTATTTACACAACTCTTATCTCCCACTAGATTGCCAGGCCCATCGCTCAGTAAAATTTTGTTGAATAAATGTTGGTGATGAAGTATTCTGGGACTTGGCTCTATAAGGGATGCTGGGATTATTGGTAGTAGAGATCCTCATAGAGCAGCAATGATATTTTGGGGACACAGATTGCTGTGTCCAAACTGATAAGATGATTAAATATTCCTTTCATGTAAGACAAGGATGACTGCATTCATAAACTCCTTTCTAGCGGATATATGCCTATTTTCTTAAACAGAGTCCTTTTAAAAAAAAGTCTCATAAAAAAGTGGACACTGAAGTTCCTACCCCAGTATAAGGGCAAGTTATAACAAGCAATCATTAAATTCCATCATCAACAAATCTTTCCACTTAAAAACAGCTGGATTACATGGCCAGCCATGGTGGTTCATGGCTGTAATCCTAGCACTCAGGGAGGCCAAGGCAGGAGGATCACTTGAAGTCAGGAGTTCGAGACCAGCCTGAACAAAAGCGAGATCCCATCTCTACTAAAAAAATTTTTTTAAAGTTAAAAAAAACCTCAAACAGCTGGATTACAATCCAAATCAAACGCATGCTGAAGCTAAAACCTAGCAGGAGCTGGGATGGAGAGAAAGTGGTTGCAGAGGGGAGGGGCCAGAACACAAGCTGCTCCCAAACTAACTCCAAGCCACGCTTCCCACGGGCCTCAGTCCTAAGGAAACGACGCCATAGGCGCCGTCCCACTGCGCAGGCGCCACTCCTCGGCCCGCATGCGCACTCAGCCCTCCGCGGCCAGAGGAAATTTCCTTTTACACGCCTGCTGCAGCAGTCTCTTGGGTCTCCTCCCTTCTCCATTTTCCTAGTCCCTGCAGGTAGGATCCCAGGGGTCAGCTCTCTTTCCACCAAGCACCTGAAGGTCCTTAAACTCTCGGCTACTTACCTCAGCGGCTTTGGCACTTTCCCTTACAGCCCCGCCCCCAACGCCAGCCGGAGCGGCCGCGCTCACTACGACGAGGACCGTAGCGTGCTCGCGCCCGCGATGCGGGGGGGCCCGCGACGGCGGTGGCGCGCGCGCGCTCGTGCTTTGGTGGGTGTGGCCGGGGCGGAGAAGGCGCTCCGGGAAAGGACTTCCGGGTCCTTAACCCTCTCTGGCTTCCTTGGCTTGCCCACTGTCCTGGGGTCCATCTCTTCTTCCCTCGCTTTGGCGTACTCGCCTTTTGGCTCGCTTTTACGATTCAGGGATTCAGTTTCCCTCATGACATTGCAGAAGGATACTGCTTTCCTCTTCCTCTCCAAAGCACCGCGAGTCAGGGTTAAGTTGGTTATTCCCCTTCCTTCTGAGCAGTCTGATAGACCAGGCCATATAGGAAAGGTAGATGCTACCTTTTCTTCCGGAGCTCATGGTCTGAGGATCTGAACTTAACGTTAAATAAAGTATGATTTTTTTTGTGTGCTTGCTTCGGGAGCACATACACTAAAATTGGAACGATACAGAGAAGATTAGTATGGCCCCTGCGCAATGATGACACGCAAATGCGTGAAGTGTTCAAATTAAATACATTTTTTAAAAAATTAAAATATTTTTTTTTGTTTGTTTTTTGCTTTTTGAGACAGAGGTTTGCTGTGTTTCCCGGGCTACAGTGCAGTGGCGTCAGCCTAGCTCACAGCAACTTCAAACTCCTGGGCTTAAGGGATCCTCCTGCCTCAGCCTCCAGAGTAGCTGGGACTACAGGTGCACCACAACGGCCGGCTAATTTTTTCTGTTTTTGATAGAGACGGGGTCTCACTCTTGCTCAGGCTGGTCTCCTGAGCTCAAGTGATCTTCCAGCCTCAGCCTCCCAGAGTGCTAGGATTACTTACGGGGGTGAGTCACTGTGCCCAGCCTAAAGTCTGTTTATGTGGGGAACTTTTTTTTTTTGAGAAGTCTTAGGGGAATAGGCCGCTAAGCTATACTGTCTTTAAACTATTGCTAATTATGTCCCCTTTTCCTCCATCCAAGTCGATTATCCCTATGTTGTTATTTCTCACAACATAAAACATTTTCTTGGTTCTGTAAGCAAACTATCAATTAAAGTGATTTATTTGCTGAGCGCTGGACTGAGCATTAGTGTATTAGTGAGGGTCAATCCATTATCTTTGGAAGTTGTCAGTATTTTGTGCTTTGAGACTATCCAAACTGTATGTGATAAGAACATTGGTTGAACTTAATCACAGCTATAAGGAACCTTTGTTTCCTAAATTATTGATTTTATTAAGAAGCTTGGTTTCTCAGCGAGTGATGCATAGTGTTTTGGGCAGTGGTCTGTAGAAATGGGGCTCCTCACCTCAGCAATATGTTGGTCGGAAAACCACATTGGGTATCATATTTTCACTGTGCTTTTGACAGGCAACTGGATCTGATTGTTTGGTATATATTTCTAGCAACTCTAAAATTACTTAGGGAATTTTTTTTCCTTTTTGTTTTTGATGGTTAGGTGTATTAAATATCCCTTGTTATTTTAATTATCATGCTAAAATGAGATTGCAAATGGTTAGGTAAACACTGAAGGCTGCATTTTATTCCCTTTAGAGTAATAAAGAGACCTTTATTCTCTCTTTCAAAGTCAGGGGAGGGCTGTATATAAATGCCTCTTAATCACCTGTTTTGGGGTGAGAAATAGTTTACAAATTACTTTTCTCTCTGGAGAGGGCCAGTTTGATGGAAAATGTAGCAACTGACTTTAACCAGTTTATGGGCAGGGGAAATCCAATGGAATTCAGTTCTTCTTTTGTGTAAGAAGTACTGTGAACTGGTTCCCAATTCATGCCTATGTAATGGCTCATGCAATAGAGATAGGGTTTTTAATTCTCATTAAAAAGATAATTTATTTTTCAGGACTTTACTGGAATATTATTTGGAGAAAGTGTCATGGAAGTCTTGCGTCCACAGCTTGTAAGAATTGATGGTCGCAATTACAGGAAGAATCCCATCCAAGAACAGACTTACCAACATGAAGAAGAAGATGAGGATTTCTATCAAGGTAATTGTAGTTGCTCTTTGGTCAGTAAAATGTCCTGTGTGTTGCAGGAGCAATTCTTTGTTTTGTTTCAATGTGTTTCTGTGTCAGCACAGAAATTTGAGATTTTTGGTTCGCACGGCTTTGTTTGTGTTGATGTCTCAGGGTACTGAAGAGTTTGAGTTTGACTGAGGTGTTCTCAGTTGTAGTTCATAAGTCAGATTATGTTTCTTCTTTGTACAGAGGCTTAAATGTCACAAGGGGTAATTTGTTTACTATTAATGTTAACCATTAATATATTGTGACAAAATTAAGTTCCTTTATATATAAAGTTATGAAGTAATATATAAAAATTGTTGAAATAAATGAACGTATGTATTTAGTCCAGTGCTACTGAAATCCTTGGATGCTCTCATGTGCCTTATGTGAAATGGTTCGGTATTTGCATGTAACCTGTGTACATCCTCCCATATATTTTCAATCATCTCTAGATTACTTAACAATACTTAATACAATGTGTTATGTAAATAATTGTTATACTGTGTTTTTTTTAATTTGTCCTATGTTTTGCTGTATTAAAACAATTTTTTTTCCCAAATATTTTCTGTTTATGGCTGGTTGAATCCATAGATATGGAACCCTTGGATATGGAGGGCCAACTCCACATACATATCTATGATAAAGCTTAATTTATAAATTATACATAATAAGAGATTAACAACAATGACTAATAATAGAACAATTATAACAATACACTGTAATCAAAGTTATGTGAATGCGGTCTTTCTCTCTCAGTATCTTATTGTATATAATATTTTTGAACTGCAGCTGATAGTGGTTAAGTTTAACCCTACCTTGGAAAGTGAAACTCCAGGTAAAGGGTGGACTACTGTGTGTATCTGCTACTTTCCCAAGGTTCTGGGACTAAAAAGTTTCGAATAGTCATTGTGTGTTTTTTATGCTTTATTTCTTCTGAGTTGGTCAGGAGGAATGTTTGAGCAGTGTTCTGCAATGTAAAGTGTCAGGCTGTTCTTTGTGCTTGTGCCTGTGTATTGCTTTCTAAAAATCCCAACAGTGGTTGGCTGGTTGACAGCTGAGGAGAAGCCTGCTGTCCACAGAGCAGCAGCATTACTGAGCAAGATGTCACCATTTCTCTGTAGGTTCCATGGAGGCTACTGATGAGCCATGTGATGCCTACGAGATGGAGCAGACCCCTCAAGGATTCCGGTCTATCGTGAAGGCACCTAGCCTGCTCTACAAGTGAGTGAAGTCTCCAGCAGCGCTGTGGGGAGATATTTCCAGAAACTTAGCGGGAAGCTGACCCTTTAGTGTTCTTATTGCAATGCTTAATTACTAATGATAAAATAGTTTAGTGTTTTATATCCTAAAATTTCAAAGGACTGAATACAGATTAATTTAATCATTCCACATGTATCACCAAGTCCTGTTGATTTGGCCTCTTAAATATCTTTGAATCCACTGCTTATCTCTGTCTTCATTGCTACCCCTCTGCCTTTTCTGTGGATTCCTCAAAACAGCCTACTCACTGTTCTCTCCACATTGGTTTTTGCTCTCTTCCCAGTCTGTTCTTCACATTGAGGATGGAATGATCTTTTTAAAAGGCAAATCTGATTATTTTACTACCTCTGCTTAAAATCCATCAATGGCCTTCCATTGATGATAGAATGCTGTACTATTAGAGAAATGACCAAAGTCTTAAACACAGCTTAGCTGGCCCTGGATTTTTCAATCTCAGCTCAGCATTCTTTCCCTGGCTTTGCACTTACACCCAACTGGTTTTCTTCAGTTCCTCAACAGTTCCTTCTTCTTGTCTTAGAGATTTTGCATATGCTGGTTTTTGTGGGTTTTTTTTGCCTTAGCATCATTCCACTTCATTACATAGTAATATTCTTCTTCCTTACAGAAGCTTGCTTTGACACCATCATCCCCACTAACCACATTGATTGCTCTACTGTATGTTTCCATAACACACACTACTTTTTCTTTGTGGTGTTTATCACAGTTTATGTTTATATTTGTTTATGTGCTATTTGATGACTCCTGTCCTAGATGGGAAGCTTCTTGAAAGCAGGCATGTGTCTGTTCCATTAATCCCTAATGGTTATCAAAGACTAAACATTCTTGGTCTAGGGCCGTCTTTATAAATTAGTTGGAAACTGTGTTCACATCAATATGTGTTTGCTTACTTGTGTGTTTGCCCACATTCTGTCTCATATTAACCACTAATATTATGGAATATTGTCAGCTTATGTGGCTAACTGGCTTCTTTGAGGCTTATACCTCTAAACAAGGCTGGTCTAGAAAGTCCATAAATTGTTTTTTTGTGTTATTCCAGATGAATCAGGTCTGTCCAAACACAATCTACAAATGTGGAATCATCCGCCTTTAAGCTCTGTCTTTGTGTTGGTTTAGGTTGGGCAATTTATAAAGACAAGATGTTTATTTGGCTCATGGTTCTGCAGGCTGTACAAGAATCATGGCACTCAGCTTCTGGTGAGGGCCTCATGCTGCTTCCACTCAAGGTGGAAGGTGAAAGGGAGCCACATGCAGAGATCACATGGTGAGAGAGGAAGCATGGCAAGGGGAGTTGTTAGGCTCTTTTTAACCACCAACTCTCTCAGCAGCTCTCTCAGGAACTAATAGTGTGAGAACTCACTCATTACCATGAGAACGGAACCAAGCTATTCATGACAATCTGCCCCCATGACCTAAACACCTCCCACTGTGCATTGGGCATCAGATTTTTTTTTTTTTTTTTTTTGAGACAGAGTCTCGCTTTGTTGCCCAGGCTAGAGTGAGTGCCATGGCGTCAGCCTCGCTCACAGCAACCTCAAACTCCTGGGCTTAAGCGATCCTCCTGCCTCAGCCTCCCAAGTAGCTGGGACTACAGGCATGCACCACCATGCCCGGCTAGTTTTTTCTATATATATTAGTTGGCCAGTTAATTTCTTTCTACTTATAGTAGAGATGGGGTCTCACTCTTGCTCTGGCTGGTCTCGAACTCCTGACCTCGAGGAATCCGCCCGCCTCGGCCTCCCAGAGTGCTAGGATTACAGGCTTGTGCCACCTCACCCGGCCTGGGCATCAGATTTTAATATGAGACTTGAAGGGGTCAAATATCCAAACCATAGCAAACTCCAGGAGGCAAACTTTGATAACATTCTGAAACACCCATTACGAATGAAATTCTCTTGGAATGTGGGCCAATCAGGGTCTAGTGACATTTTTTTCCCAAACCTGATTTTAGAAAGTTGTGGCTCAGTTTCTTGGTAAGGTCAATCTAACATGTCTTAATGTGTATTTCTGTTGCTGCTAAGGTGTGTAAAAATTCCTTACATGTCTAATTCTAAATTGATCTTTTGTTGTTTTTTTTTTTTTTGAGACAGAGTCTCAATCTGTTCCCTGGGCTAGAGTGCCGTAGCATCAGCCTAGCTCACAGCAACCTCAAACTCCTGGGCTCAAACAATCCTACTGCCTCAGCCTCCCAAGTAGCTGGGACTATAGGCATGCACCACCATGTCCGGCTAATTTTTTTCTATATGTTTTTAGTTGTCCAATTAATTTCTTTCTATTTTTAGTAGAGACGGGGTCTTGCTCTTGCTCAGGCTGGTTTTGAATTCCTGACCTTGAGTAATCCGCCCACCTTGGCCTCCCAGAGTGCTAGGATTACAGGCATGAGCCACTGCACCTGGCCTAAATTGATCTTTTGATTTCTATATACTTTCAGTACTCATTATGAACCAGATGACTTGCATGTTAGATTAAATATTGGTTCTACTAAATCTTTTTTTTTTTTGAGACAGAGTCTCACTTTGTTGCCAGGCTAGAGTGAGTGCGTGGCATCAGCGTAGCTCACAGCAACCTCAAACTCCTGGGCTCAAGTGATCCTCCTGCCTCAGCCTCCCGAGTAGCTGGGACTACAGGCATGCACCACCATGCCTGGCTAATTTTTTCTATGTATAGTAGTTGGCCAATTAATTTCTTTTTTATTTATAGTAGAGACGAGGTCTTGCTCTTGCTCAGGCTGGTTTCGAACTCCTGACCTTGAGCAATCTGCCCGCCTCGGCCTCCCAGAGTGCTAGGATTATAGGGGTGAGCCACCATGCCCGGCCTGGTTCTACTAAATTTTAATTAATAGATAATGTTTACTAGGAAGATATCTTTCTTATAAATCATTTTTGTAGGTTTATTTGGATCAAGGAAGAAATTACCGGGCTAGACTAATTTATAATCAAAGTCTAATACTAGCAACACTTATCCATGGAATCTGTCTAATGCTGTGTGATTCTCAGTCTCAGGTGTACATTAGAATCACCTGGGGAGCTTTTAAAAATTCTCATGCCTGGGTGCACACCAGACCAATTAATCTCTCTGAGTGGGACCCAGGCATCATTAGTTTTGAAGCCCCTCAGGTGATTCCAGTGGTTAGCCAAGACTGAGAACCACTTGATCTGGTGGGAATTTCCACTTACATATTTAACCAAGGAGCTACCTTTTCACTGCTTATCTGTATTATTATAGTGAATATTTTAGGCTTTCCATGTAAACCTCTTTTGAGTTTAACTGTACTTTTAACTGGAAGGATGCCATTATGGACTTAATGAGGGTAGTGTGGACTGTAAGGAGCTCTGTGCCATTCATTGGGAAGCTCTTTCTTGTATGATCACATTTAATCCTTGTAACAACCTTACTGTACATAGGTATTATTCACTACATTTTTCTAAGTGAAGAAGTAGGCTTAGAGTGACTAAACTGACTTGCTCAAGGGTTGATTTTAAAGCCTCTTTAACCACAACCACTTCTCTTTCTAAGGCCCTGAAGCCTCGATTATTAATTAATAACACTTTGAGTCAACTACTTTTTGTGATAGGCTTGTTCACTCATCACATACCAACAAACGGGGGCCTGATTGAAAACACCCCTAATTAGGAGTTAAGGCAGAGAAAGACAAAGGCCTGATAGTGTTGGTGAGATACAATCTCCAGCCCAACACAGATGGTAACCACATGGAAATTATAGAGTTCCTTTTCTGAACATCTTGTTTATTAAAAACTGGCTTACTACAATAGATCTTAATGGAAATAATTTGGCTTGGTTATCCCATGTAAAAAACAAATGAATAGTTTTAGAAATAGTCACCCATAGTATTGGGTACTGTAATTGAAATCATGGAAGTTGAAGGAATGTTTATGATGGGGAGCTTTTTATTTTAATTTTATAGTCCTCTGATGGTCTCTTAGTGCTTTATAGACTCTGAAACTTCTCTCTTGGGATCCAGTAGTCTCATTTACTTTAACACATCTAATTACTATGGGTTCCAGAAGATAACCTTGGATTGTCAAAATTATTTATATTAGAAAGTACAGGCAACATAGTGTAAATGAGTCAATAAGTGATTGATGTGGGGTTAGATCAAAGACTGTAGGAAGTGATGGAATTGTGATGGGCTAATGTCCCATCTTCAGAGGATAGTCCAGAGTTGGCTTCAGCCTGTTGCTATGAGTTGTCAGATCTTCTAATTTTTCTTAAGAATCTGCAAAAATATATATTTTTGGATGTAATCTCCAAAGAAAACATTCCATGTGCTGAATTCAGCCTGAGGGTTACCTTTTTACTTCCAGTGCTTTTGGATCTGACCTGAGTGGTGAATTCTGCTCTTTGCTAAGCTGTTTATCCTTGTTTAATTAATCAGGGATAATCCCCTTAGGGTGAACTCATAATATAGTTAACGTGTTTTCCAAAATGATTAAGGTTCTTTCCCTCTCAAATTGTGGATCCATTGGTTGCTAGAAGTGCCTTCTGAGACTATGCCAGCTTTGCTTTCACTGAACTGTAGACCTGGATTTTGAATCTAATTTTAAGGAGCAAACAGGTGTTGGGCATGGTTATTCTGTCTGTACACTGAATTCGCTACATGGCATCCTTTTGCCAGTGAGTTTAATGCAACATGTTCTGTGAAGTTAGATGACTTGTAGTTTCCTCCACAAATATTGAGCTTTTATGGAAGCACTTTTCTGTAAGGGAGTATCTCTGGCCATAAAGGACTTAAACATGATGGGATTCTTTATTTTGGTACATTATTTCTTAATCCCCTTCTGTTAATTAATTTTTCTCCCTATTATAGGCATATAGTTGGAAAGAGAGGGGACACTAAGAAGAAAATAGAAGTGGAGACTAAAACTTCTATTAGCATTCCTAAACCTGGACAAGATGGAGAAATTGGTGAGACTCAGTATGTGTGTTACATTTGCAGTCACTTGTGCATATGTATGGAATAATTTAACGCTATTGCAGCATTTAATGATATGTTCTCTCTATGGGGTTCTGTAGCTGTTACCCTTTTAATGATATATCAATACCAGTCTCCCAAATGAGGAAAGATGGAGTTATACAACCTTATCTTGATTGAGTACCTGGGTCTTAATTTTATACTTTACCATGCATTGATAGAATAAAGCTTCCAGTTTCATTGTGTATTAGAGGAGATTTCTTTTTTTTTTTTTTTTTGAGACAGAGTCTCGCTTTGTTGTCCAGGCTAGAGTGAGTGCCGTGGCGTCAGCCTAGCTCACAGCAACCTCAAACTCCTGGGCTCAAGCGATCCTCCTGCCTCAGCCTCCCGAGTAGCTGGGACTACAGGCATGTGCCACCATGCCCGGCTAATTTTTTATATATATATCAGTTGGCCAATTAATTTCTTTCTATTTTTTATAGTAGAGACGGGGTCTCGCTCTTGCTCAGGCTGGTTTTGAACTCCTGACCTTGAGCAATCCGCCCGCCTCGGCCTCCCAAGAGCTAGGATTACAGGCGTGAGCCACAGCGCCCGGCCTAGAGGAGATTTCTTTTATGCTTTGGTAGCTTGAAATGGAGTTTGTAAATTGTTTCAAGTTAGAATTAGAGAAAGCCAATGAGATCTGTGAATATAATATAAAGTTCAGTGTTTTCCATTAAGTGTTTTCTTAAGCTTTTTACCCTTGCTTTGTAGACCAGGAAGGAAATTGTTTAATATAAGAGTAATGATTAAAATAATATAACCTGACTCAAATAAATATTCAGATGAGGAAAAATAGTTTGGCAGTATAAATCAAGTCAGAAAGTATCTGTACCAAGCATCAATGTGAACCAGGACACACTGTACTTTGGCTTTGAGTGAGAGGTACTGTAGGAACAAAATTGTAAACTCATTTTAGACTGATGGGACTTTTTCAAAGTCAAAGAATGCAGCAGTCTCCAATAATCCATTTTTTATAAACACCCATTGAATATATTGAGTTTTAGCAGAAAAAAATTACAAGTACCTTTCTCATTTTGTGCTATATTAGATAATCACCTTGATGATTAAGTCATAGTTGACTTTAGAGCAGTGCTATCAAAAAGAACTTTCTGTGGTTGTGAGAATGTTTTGTATCTGTGCCATCCATTACAGGAGCCACATGTGTCCAGTACTGGCCTCATGTTCTATGAGAACTTGAAATATGGCTAGTGTGACTGAGAAACTGATTTTTAAAATTTTATTAAATTATAATTAATTTAACTAGCTGCATGTGGGCTCCTGTATTGGCCAGTACTGTGCTAGAGTTTTCCCCATCAAACTCTAGCAGAAGAACTTTAACAACATTTTCAAAGGACTGTTATTAAAATAAATATTCAGTTCATTAGAATTATAAGTGTAAAAACTTGGGTTTTTCCTTAAGCTTTAGTTCAGGTTACAAATATTGATATAATTTTATAATTGCATTAAAGCTTTTCTATCTAGTTTCTTTTTTTTTTGAGACAGAGTCTCACTTTGTTGCCCAGGCTAGAGTGAGTGTCGTGGCGTCAGCCTAGCTCACAGCAACCTCAAACTCCTGGGCTCAAGCAATCCTGCTGCCTCAGCCTCCCGAGTAGCTGGGACTACAGGCATGCGCCACCATGCCCGGCTAATTTTATATATATATTAGTTGGCCAATTAATTTCTTTCTATTTATAGTAGAGACGGGGTCTCGCTCTTGCTCAGGCTGGTTTCGAACTCCTGACCTCGAGCAATCCGCCCACCTCAGCCTCCCAGAGTGCTAGGATTACAGGCGTGAGCCACCGCACCCGGCTTCTATCTAGTTTTTTCTTATTATAAAACTAATACATGCTTTCAAAAAACGTGAAAGCTTGCAGGAATTATATGTAAGATACAAAGGAAGTCTCTTGTAATATGAATCCCAGACATAATCACTATTAATGGTTACTATAGTTCCCATTTTTTTCTATATGTGTAGTAACATATATAATAATCTTTACTGCAGTAAAAATTATAACATAGTATAAATGTGGAGACTATAGCCATTTTAAGATACTGGAGTTATTCCAAAACTTATCAAGAAAAGGGTAGGCAGGTTGTAAAGATTCTATTTTGACGTAGAAAGCTCAAATGTTACAGTGTGAAAAACTAGTGTGTCTGATTGTTAAAAGTAAGAATTTAATGGAGCTAATTTAATTGAAAAGCAAGAGGATAAACAGGGGTTGGTCTTCTAGGAAAGTAAAGTATTTAGAAAAAGCAAATTTATTGGTTATAATAAACTGAGTTGTCATGTGAAGTCAAGACTGCAGTTGCATTGGTATGATATTTGCCATCATTTACTCATTTTCTTCTGCCTCTCCTAGATTAGAGAAACTAGAGAAGGAAATGATCTAGTAGGATTTAATTGGTCTTCTAGATAAGGATCTGGTCTTGTGTGTTTTGAAATCTCAGGCAATGGGATACCAGAAGCTTTTAAAATGATGTTGTCACTGTGGTTAGGGAGTTGGTTTATAAAAAATTTAATATGAATGCCTTTAATTGTTATTTTTTAATAGAGTCTTACTCTGTCATACAGGCTGGAGTACAGTGGCCCAATCATACCTCACTGCATGGTTGAACTTCTGGGCTCAAGCAATCCTCCCGCCTCAGCTCCCAAGTAGCTGGGACTGCAGGTGCAGGCCACCACCATGAACAGTTGATTTTTCTTGCTTTGTTGCCCAGGCTGGTCTTGAACTTCTGGCCTCAAGTGGTCCTCCAGCCTCTGCTGCCCAAAGTGTTAGGATTACAGGCGTGAGCCCCTGCGCCTGGCCTATTTTCCTTCTCTATGTTTCTTGTTGTAGTCCTTAGACCCATGCCACGTAAATTCTGGTACTCTCAGGTACTTGTATTTGTAGAATATATCTAACCTTATATTTGCTCTTTAGTCATGGTTGATCAACTTTGACTCTTGCCTGGAAATCATTGTCTCTTGGCATCTTTCAAATGTCACTTTCAGTTTTCTATATTACAAAAATGAAAACATCTTACTAATCTTATTCTCTACCAAACCACCTTAAGGAAAAAGAGCAGATTTTGCATTTTGTACCAAATTTTTATAGAAATGAAATATAAACATGAGTTTTAAGGTTCCCTTTCCCCCCCATCATTTAGTTTCTCACCCTATTTTTGGTCTGTGGCAGAGATAATTATAGTTTTGACTTTCCTTTAATTTTGTTCTAGTTTACCTTTGAACCTTTCTTTGTTAGTATTTCTCTAGCACAATATTTGAGTGTCTGCTACAGATAGTTCCCTTCACTGGGCATTTGAGTCTTTTGGATTCTCATAGTGTATTCTATCTGATAATATAAATAATGTCATTTAAAAAACACTATCTCCATGTTTCCTTTTTTTTTTACATTTTATGGTAGTTACTTATGTTAATTTTATGCTTTGACAAACAATTCTCAGGCTTCTTAATAATCCATTCATAATTTACTTCTTTTCCTAGAAATTTCTATTTTGTTTCTCTAAAACATAATGAATACAATACTTTCATTCTTATTAATAAATAGAAAGGTCATTCTTATAGAACATTTCAACTGCTTTCATGGAAAGTGTTAGGACAAGTAAATGGAATTATTTCTTCTACTTCTACAGTTGCCTGGAAAGAACAGGCTTTGTGGTCTTTAAAACATATAGCATATTTTACTACCACTATAGTTGGTACTTCAATATTTTATTTCATGTTCAGAGGTCTGTCTTTTTCCCTTTAATAAATATTCTGTTGAAATGCCAATTTTGTTAATTGTGCATATCTTCTCCACCTTCTCTTAATTACTGTTTTGAAGCAAGCCCTGTCAGTTATAGAACCGAGAAGTTTAATCTCTGCTTAAACAGAGATTATGTAATCCCTAAATGATTTTTTCTTTCTTTGCAGACAGTTATCTAGGCTTTGTGGCATTTTTCCCACTGCTTTCATTTATTTACACGTAAAGACATAGTACAGACTAAAACATGGAAATGTATATAGATACATTTGGTATCTATAAATACAATTTATGTGTAGATAAACATTTTTATTTTAACTTTCTATTTTTGTACACAGAGGATAGGATTATATTGTAGTAGATTCTCCTTTGCTCTTTTGCTAAAGTAAATCACTAACAATTTTTGCCAAAGTATTTTTTTAATTTAGGTAAAATTCACATAAAAGAAAGTTCTATTTGTTTGCCCTTAATTTGTTGTTAATTGTATTTTTCTTTTTTTTTATTGTGGTAAAATACACATGACATAAAATTTACCATTTGATTTTTTTTTTTTTTTTTTTTTTTGAGACAGAGTCTCGCTTTGTTGTCCAGGCTAGAGTGAGTGCCGTGGCATCAGCCTAGCTCACAGCAACCTCAAACTCCTGGGCTCGAGCGATCCTTCTGCCTCAGCCTCCCGAGTAGCTGGGACTACAGGCATGCGCCACCATGCCCGGCTAATTTTTTATATATATATATCAGTTGGCCAATTAATTTCTTTCTATTTATAGTAGAGACAGGGTCTCGCTCTTGCTCAGGCTGGTTTCGAACTCCTGACCTTGAGCAATCCGCCCGCCTCGGCCTCCCAAGAGCTAGGATTACAGGCGTGAGCCACCGCGCCTGGCCCCATTTGATCTTTTGAAAATGTTAAATTTTACTGGCATTTAGTACACTCGTAATGTTGTGCTACATCACCACTGTCTATATTCAGAATATTTTGTCATCCCAAAAGGAAATTTCATACCTGTTAAATAGTCACTCCCCTTTCTGCCCTACCCCCAGCCCCTGGCTACTGCTAATCTGCTTTCTGTCTCTATGAATTTGCTTGTTCTCGATATTTCCTATAAATGAGTACATAAAATATGTGGCTTCTTGTATCTGGCTTCTTTCACTTAGCATTATATTTTCAAGGTTCTTCTACATTGTATCATGTACTAGTATTTCATGAGAAATTTATTGCTGAATATTTCTTTTTATGGATATACCACATTTTGTTGATCTGTTCCTCAGTTGATGGACATTTGGGTTGTTTCTACCTTTTGGCTATTATGAATAGAGCTGCTGTGAACATTTGTGTACAAGTTTTGTTTGAACACCAGTATTTACTTATTTTGGGTATCCCTAGGAGTGGAATTTCTGGGCCACAGGGTAATTCTATATTCAACTTTTTAAGGGATGACCAAACTTTTCAATAGTGGCTATACTATTTTACATTCCTACCAGCAGTGTATGAGGGTTTGTTTTGTAGCTTTTGAACTCATTTTTCTATTTCATAAGCTGGTCTTAAGGATTTTCTATTTTTAAGCCTGATTCTGCTTAAATTGAATTCATTAACAGCTTTCTTACACATGGTATTGTCCCCTGTTAAGATTTATGTACTCATTCAGAACCTTTTTAGCTCCCCATGCATGACAGTATCAAGAAGTCACTATCTTACAAGCATTTGAGGATCCTTGAACATGTTAACCCTTTTTTCTTTGCTTGCAGTAATCACTGGCCAGCATCGAAATGGTGTAATTTCTGCCCGAACTCGGATTGAGGTTCTTTTGGACACTTTTAGAAGAAAGCAGCCCTTCACTCACTTCCTTGCCTTTTTCCTCAATGAAGTTGAGATTCAGGAAGGATTCCTGAGGTTCCAGGAAGAAGTACTGGAGAAGTGTTCCATGGTAAGCAGCAAACAAAACAAAAAGTTAAAAAAAAATCAAATATAAAAAGAGTATAAAAGTGGTTCATAAATGAAACAATACTCAGAAATGAAACAAAACTCTTCCCCACCAAAAAAGGTAACTATTTCTGATAGTTTCTTGTAATACTGACCTGAAAAAAAGTATAGACGTATTAGTCCATAAATTTCTATATATTACCAAAATATGTTTAAAAATTTTTAATACACAAACGGCTCATCCTAATATATACACTATTCTGCATCTTTTGGGTGGCAGTGTTAATGAGATGCCATTATATGTGGATTTTCTCTTTTCTGGCAGTCATGTTTCATTTGAGGTTAGTAACTAAAAGACAGATTTTTTTAAAAGACAAATTTGCATATAGAATTATCATATAACTGAAATGCTTATGACCGGAATAATAGCAGGTAATCCAGATTAGAAAACAAGTATTAAAACTCCTTTTGGAAATAATTTTAGTCAATTGAAAAAATTCTATGAAAGCGATATATGTTTATTATAGAAAATTTAGAAAATTCAGAAAAGATTAATAAAAAAATCACCCATAATCCTACCACTGAGAAATACTATTGTGGCATATTATATATACCTGTGCGTATCAATGTGTGCATACATGCATATACATTTAAAAAATAAAATTTAGCTTGTATATGGTCTTATAGTCTGCTTTCTTTGAAACATAGCATTATACTATGAGCATTATTTTGTCAATGAACAGAAACCTAAATCTTTTACCTTTGCTTTGGCGATCAGGTAGGAAATTATAGCAATGATGACTAAAGTAGCCTAATGATTTCATTAACTATTCTGATTACTTGATTTTTTAGTGGTTACTTACTATTCTATTATATGGATATATAATTATTCAACCTTTATTGTTTCTATTTTCATTATTATACAGAATATTGTTATGAGTATTCTGCATACATTGGCACTAGTCTGATTATTTTTTTACTTAAATTCCTAAAAGTGGAAAAAGAGTATGTGTGTTTGAGTTTTTTGATATGTATATAATCCAAATTATTTCAGGAATATAGCCCTTTATACTCCAAACTATAGTTTTCTTTAGGTTTCTTTTCCCACTTTTGTCAATACTCGGTGTTACTCTTTTAAGATTTTTTTAATAATCTAATTGATAAAATATTAGTTCATTTGCTTTATTGTTTATTTGATTATTTATGAGATTATTTATGAGATAGGACATTTTCATATATTTAATTCTGTTGTTCATGTCTTGGCCTATTTGTCTTTGGGAGTATTCTTTTTTAAAATTTATTTGTAAGAGCTTCATACATGTGTATTAAGAAGATCAGTATTACTTCATAAGTTACATTTAACTTTTTATTTCCTTTGGAATATATTTTGATATATGGTAAGAGGTAAGGCTGTAACTTTTTTAGATCCCTATTTGGTTAACCAATTATCCTCTGAAGAATTAAACTTTTTCAATTTTATCTTTAAAATTATTATACAATAAAATTGACTTTTGGATGTATGTTTCAATGAATAACACATGTTTAGATTTTTGTAACTACCACTACAATTAGGATACAGAACAGTTCTACCCCCAAAACTCCTTCATTCTGTACACTGATCTCTTCCTCACAGTAGTTTTGTCTTTTGGGGAATGTCATATAAATGAAATTGTACAGTAGGTAACCTTTTGAGACTGACTTCTTTCACTCAGCATAATGCCTTTGGGATTCAACCAAGTTGTGTGTATCAGTAGGTCATTCCCTATTATTTCTGAGTTGTATTCAACTTTATGGATGTGCCACCGTTTGCTTATCCATTCACCCACTGGTGGATATTTAGTTTTTTTTCAGTTTTTGGCAATTATGAATAAAACTATAGACGTTTGTGTATAGGTTTTTGTGTGAATGTAAGTTTTCATTTCTTGCAGTAAACACCTAGGAGTAGGACTGCTGGGATATATGTTAGGTGTGTGTTTAACTTTTATAAACTGCCAAACTGTTTGTCAGAGTGCCTGTACCATTTTGCATTCCTACCAGTAATGTGAGAATTCCAATTGCTCTCAATCCTCCATCCTTGCCAGCATTTGGTGTTGTCATTATTTTTTATTTTAGCCATTTTAGGTATGTAGTGACATTCTCTTGTGGTTTTAATTTGTGTTTCTCTAATGGCTTATGATGTCGAACATTTTGTTATATGCTTTTTTTTTTTTTTTTTGAGACAGGGTCTCACTCTGTCCCCCTGGTTAGAGTGTAGTGGTGTCATCATAGCTCATTGCAACCTCCAGCTCCTGGGCTCAAGCAATCCTCCTGCCTCAGCCTCCTAAATATCCAGGACTACAGGCATGCACCACCGTGTGCAGCTAATTTTTCTATTTTTGGTAGAGAAATGGTCTCACTCTTGCTCAGGCTAGACTCGAACTCCTAGCCTCAAGCAATCCTCTCTCCTCAGCCTCAAAAAAGTGTTAGGATTACAGGTGTGAGCCACTGCACCCTGCCCTGTCATGTATTTTTTTTGCCATCCTTATATCCTGTTTGATGAGGTGTCTGTTCACATCTTTTGCACATTTTAAAATTGAGTTGTTTTCTTGCTATTGAATTTTTAGAGTTCTTTTTATATAATATGGATTTAAGTCCTTTCAAGGATATGTGATTTGCAAATATTTTCTTCCGATCTGTAGCTTGTCTTTTCATTCTCTTACCAGTGATGAAGTCCTGTTTATTAATTTTTTCTTTTATGGATTGTACCTTTAATGTTATGTCTAAGAACTCTTTTCCTAACCCTGAAATATGAAGCTTTTCTCTTATATTTTCTTTTAGAATTTTTATAGTTTTGCCTTTTTATATTTAGCTCTATGATCTAGTTAATTTTTTTTTTATGAGGTGTGAAGTTTAGTTCAAGGTTCTTTTTTTGCTTATGTTTGTCTATGCTGTGCTTTCTTGATATTGTAGTGAACAGAGAAATAAAAGCATTTGGAATAAAATAAAATAGCGGTTTATGTCTTTGGTTCTTGAAACTGATGACTTAGATCTGATTCTGGGTTCCTTGATCTGTGTGGACTTGGGCAAATGAACTTCTCCAAATCTTTACAGCCTACTTGTGAGGATTGTAGGAAGGATTAAATTAGATAACATAAAGTACTTAGTATGGTGCTTAATACATAAAAGCATTTAATAAATGGTAGCTGCTACTCTTGCTGTATTTACTGCCAGTTAGGTTGAAGTTGATAGTATTTTTTGTAGTGTGAAGAGTAGATGAAGGCTAGCGTTGATAGTTGTGGGCTATGTCAGTGGAAATGTTTTGGCTGAAAAATTTTAAAAGATTCCTCCCTCCCACCAATCCTCCCTCCCTTTCTTCCTTTCTTTTCCTTCTTTTTTTCCTTTCCTTTCCTTTCTTCTGTCCTGTTTGTATTGCTAAAGCTGGTCTTAGGTGTTAGAATATGGTGAGAGAGAGATATACAAGTATAGAAGTATTAGAAACCAAGTACTTTTGTGGGGCAAGAGGTGAAAATTGGTAAAATTGATTATTTGAGAAGGATGTTATGACTGTGAATAGATTCAGATTGGGCAAATAATGAGAGACAGCCTGGACTTAGTATAGAATTGTATAACCCATTTTTAAATAACTAACTTGGTATTTATGTGCTTAAATAAGGTCATATGTTTAAGTCAAATATTCAAATATATATGTGGATGTTATGATGTCAGAACATCATTTTTCTCCTTAACATTTCATAGCAAGATGATTTCATTCTCGGTGGGAATGGAGTGTAGTAGAGATCAGGAACACTGAAGTTTCAGTATAGGCTGGTAATTTTGAGGGTAACAGGAGCTGGTAAGTTTTGAAATTATTATTATTACTTTAGAGATAGGATCTTGCTCTGTCACCCAGGCTGGAGTGCAGTGGTGTGACCATAGCTCATTGTAATCTTGAACTCCTGGGCTCAAGCAATCCTTTCACATGGCTAGAACGACAGGCATGTGCCACCATCCCCCACTAATTTTATTTTTAAAATTATTTTACCTTGTGAATATCAACTAGTTGAAGCTCAGTCATTGTATATATTCTTTGGAATGTTACAAATACCTTATATAAGACAAACAGATTGTAATTATCGTGTGTGTGTGTGTGTGTGTGTGTGTGCGTGCATGTGTATACACACTTACATTAACTTTCTCACTTTTCTTTTGGCTGCTGATAAGGGCTGGCAGGGAACAAATATTGGAATTACAACTTTAATTTGGCCGGAATGAGATTGTCTGCCATGAATGTCATGATGGCCTTAATCAGTCCAAAGTATTTCCTTCCTACTTTCAGGGAGACTGCATACAGACATAGGCTTAATAGCCTCCTTCCTGCCATTAAGTTAGGCCCTGATAACAGCTGGAAATAAGCATCACATAAAAGAGGAAATAAGTAAGGGACCGTTATCTATATTATATGGAAGAGATTTTTAGTTAAGTTTCATTCTGGTGTTAGAATGACAGGCAGATGGCTTTGAAAGCCTGTAGTCATTTTCTAGTAGTACTCTGTATTTATTACCAGTTTAAGTGAGTTTCCTTCTGGAAGCTTTAAAGAACGTATACCTGTTGGAATTGTTTCCTGATAGACTGTGTGATGGTATTCAGTCTTGGTTTGGTACCTCTGAAACTCATTTGACATCTCTGATAGAGTTTCCTCATCTGTAAAATAGAGATGGTCTCAACATTCCTTTGCTTAATAACATAGGAAAAAGATAACATCTCTTGGTACAGAGTTGGCTCATAAATTTTTTTGAGTTTACATATGAGTTTGTTATATACATTTGTTAGCCGGGTGCAGTAACTCACACTTGTAATCCCAGCTACTCAGGAGGCAGAGGCTGGAGGATCCACTTGAGTCCAGAAGTTCGAGGCTAGCCTGGGCAATATAACAAGACCTCATCTCTAAAAAAAAAAAAAAGTTATGTTATACACTGTTTTGTAATTACCTTATTTACTTAATAATGTGTTTCAGGTCCATACATAAGAATCTAATTCCCATTTTTAATTGTTGTGAAGTGTTCTATGAGGATGCCCTAATTTATTTATTTAATCAATCCCCTACTGATGGAACGTTAGAGGAAATTATTTCTGTTAAATAATGTTGCAGTGCACATCTGTGTCCATGTATCTTTATGTCTTTGCTGATTTCTTTGTGATAAATTCTAAGAAATAGAATAATGCATGTTAAGGGAATGCAAACTTAAATTTTTTCATGGTTTTTTCCTTTTTATTTTAAAAATCAGTTTTGTTATAATTTACATGAAATATAATGCACCCATTTTAAGAATACCGTTTGATGAGTTTTGACAAGTACATACACCAATGTAACAACCATCACAAACAAGATTTAAAATATTTCCATCACCCCCACAAGTTTTATCTTTGTTGGCCCCCACTCCCTGCCCTCTCACCTCCTGCCACTGATTCTGGTCGACCGCTAATCTGCTTTCTGTTTTTTTTTTTTTTTTTTGAGATAGAGTCTCACTTTTTGTTGCCCAGGCTAGAGTGCTGTGGCATCAGCCTAGCTCACAGCAACCTCAAACTCCTGGGCTCAAGCGATCCTCCTGCCTCAGCCTCCCGAGTAGCTGGAACTACAGGCGTGCACCACCATGCCCGGCTAATTTTTTTAAATATAGATATATGTTTGGCCAATGAATTTCTTTCTATTTATAGTAGAAACAGGGTCTCGCTCTTGCTCAGGCTGGTTTTGAACTCCTGACCTTGAGCAGTGCACTCGCCTCGGCCTCCCAGAGTGCTAGTATTACAGGTGTGAGCCACCGTACCCAGCCCAAAGACTCTACTTTTTAAAGAGCTTTTGTGTATGGATTAGGCTCATTGGGGTAATCTCTCTTAAGGTCAACTATACCATATGACATACAGTCATAGGATTGATATATTATCACAGTCACAGGTTCCATCAAGAGTCAGGGGGTGGGGTCAGTTATATCAGGCTGAAGGTTTTTGGGGGTCATTCTGAGAATTCTGCCTACCATAGCCATTCATTTTCATTGTTAAACATTGTTATGAAGGTCACATTTCTGGTACAATAGACAACTTTCTCACTCCCAAGTCTCATTCTGTCCTGTTACCCTTCCTTGAACTTCTTTATTCCTTTAAAATAGTTGGCCTCTTTCCCCTCTTTGGTAGCACGCTTGTCCTTCACCTCACCCTTGATTCTCCAAGAAAACTGAATTTACCTTTCAGGATAGCATTTCCTGAAATCACCTTCCTTAGTGCTCATCAGTTATATAAGAAATATTGTTTGACTGCAAACATTATCACCATCATCCCTGTGCTTCACCTCCCTAAGCCTGAGTATTTAGTGTAGGATTTAGCTGCTCACAGACATTGGCAAGGTATTCTTCATCTATGTGATCTGCAGATAAACTGCACCTTATTTTTTCACTCTTTCCTCTCGCATTAAGATTCAAAGATGTCTCACTGTCTGCAAGTTCAAGAAGTATATTACAACCCTGTATATCTCTCAATCATTCTGTAGTTCGTAATGCTGCTATAATTCCACTTTATCTCACAGCAGGGTCCAGTAGAAAGCACATCAGTAATGAAAAACAGTAATTCAAAACTGTGTGTGGTGGAACATTCTGAAGGCTTATAGATCTGTATGAAGCAACAGGGGATTTCTCAGGCTTTCTAAAAAACCTGAATAGGTGATAGTTCCAGAAACTACATAATTCTGCACATGTTGTAGTGTGAAGGCTGACATGGGTCAGTAATGGGTCTGCATTCCCCCAACTCCCTCAGTTAAGACTATTTTTTTCCAGTTAGTATTATCACTGAAGAAGAAAATGTTACATATAAGCTTTAGTGTATAATTTAAAATTCTTCATGTATAAGGGGAGTTGCAGGATTTGTAGTTATCTTATGAACTAATTTGGAATGAAGATGAGTTAGTTGTCTTTGGTTGTAAGAAAAATTTTAAAACCCCTGAATTCTGATGCTGGGTAGGAAAGTAAGAAAAGATGTTTACAAGAGTCATATATTGTACCATTTGGATGGAGATGGTAGTTATGAACAAGTTTTTGGTTTTTGTGCATTCATACACTATTAACATATACCAGCTAGATGTAATATATAGGACATATGTTTTTTTTTTTTTTTTTGAGACAGAGTCTCACTTTGTTGCCCAGGCTAGAGTGAGTGCCATGGCGTCAGCCTAGCTCACAGCAACCTCAATCTCCTGGGCTCAAGCAATCCTCCTGCCTCAGCCTCCCGAGTAGCTGGGACTACAGGCATGTGCCACCATGCTGGGCCAATTTTTTGTATATATATTTTTAGTTGGTCAATTAATTTCTTTCTATTTTTGGTAGAGACGGGGTCTCGCTCAGGCTGGTTTCGAACTCCTGACCTTGAGCTATCCGCCCGCCTCGGCCTCCCAAAGTGCTAGGATTACAGGCGTGAGCCACCGCGCCCGGCCAGGACATATGTTTTATGTACTAACAGTGGACTCTACCCTTAAGGATCCCATACTCTGGGAAGGGGTAGAAATAGACTTCTTCCAAAAATAGTAACAGTGTTATGAGATAAGTGCAATTAGAAGGTAGGGTAGTGGATACTCAGAGGAGAGATTCAGTAGTTGTTGGAGAAGGCTTTTCATAAGATGACACTTGAACAGAGTCTTGAAGGAAGGATGGGAGTTTGTGCCGGGCTAGTAAGGGTGGTGGTAAGCATTCTGGGCAGAGGAAATGTCTCCTGTGAGATATTCAAGAGAGAGTGAAGAATTTATTAAGACTGGAGCCTAGAAAATGAGAAGGGAAGAGGTAGGAGTTAAGAGTGGAAGGTTAAATGGCATCCAGGTTGTAAATGGTCTTATATTATGTTGGTTAAGGATTTTGAATGTTTCCTATAGATAGATAGTAAGGAACTAGCTAAGATTTTAAGCAGGGACTGTAATGAATTAGCATCATAGAAAAATAATTGAAGGCAATATAGGGGATGCACTGAGAGTTAGGGAGTGGGATACCAGAGACCAGTACCAGTTAGGAGGCTATTGATATTATCTATTGAAAGACGACTAGGATATGTGGCATGTTCTGGACTAGATATAGTCCAGAGATATTTCAGAGGCCTTCTTTAAAGTGGGGATTATAATAGTATTTATGTTACAGTGTTGCCATGAAGCGTGAGTTAGTAAATTTAGGGTATTTAGGGCAGAGCATGGCACACAGCTAATGCTGAGTGTTAGTTATTCTTGATGTAATTATTAAAAATATTGCTATACCAAATAGGACTTGTAATAATCCCATGGAGGATGATATGCAGGCAAGGTAGAGTGGCATCCAGAAGCTAAGGGATCCAGCTTGAACAGGTGTTGCACCATTAAACCATCGCAGATGTCAGAGTGATCAGGGTCTGTCTTTGGGAATATAGGTTAATAGATGCTTGCTAACTAGTCCTTTCAAGTAATTTGTGGAGGAATAGTTAAGCCTTTAGAAAAGTAGCCTTAAGGATTTATTGTGTACATCTAAGGTAAGTAGGCCGGTGCATCCTTTAGTGAGGGGAGATGCTCTTCTCTCCTCTTTACTGAGTAAAGATATTTAGACGATGCATGAGAAATTCTTTTCTCTCGTCAGTATAAAAGCTGATGCTTGAATATTTGTCCTTGTTTTTAAGAACCTCTCTTCTTTCTGATAATTATGTCTGAATAGATAGAATTTATTAGCCAGAAGAATCAAAGCCTTTTTTCTTTTTTTTTCTTATACAAGTTAACAGGGTATTTCATTAATAACACATAGAGACTCTCAAATCAAAGTCAGCTTTTCTGAACATTCATAAAGAATAGTGGAAATGACTCAGCAAAGTCTAATTTAGCTTCCATTGCTGCTTTAAAAGGGAGAGCAAAGATGATATTTGTTTGGTGTTACATAGTCATGTAAAAAGAAGAGGGGGAAGCCTGTATTTATTCCCCTACTACTGTGTGTCAGACACTTCACATGTATTTCATTTTGTCCTCAGAACAAACCTGAGAGGGAAGTATTGCCTGTTTTATAGATGATGAAATTGAATTTCAAAGCATCTGAGTAACTTGCCTTGGGTCATGCTGCTGATAGGTGGTAGAGTTAGAATTTGAATTTAGGCCTGTCTGGTTGCAAAGCTAAGTGCTCTTCTCACCACTTTGCCTTATTTGAATAACTTTCATATGTGAATGAGATTAGTATCACCTGCTAGAAGTGAGTCTACAGAATTTGGCCATTAAAAAAGGAAAGAAAATATAATGAGCTTAGAGGAAATATGTTTATTTCCTCCTTTTCTTTGAATAGAATATCAGGAAGTGAATGGTACATCCCTCACAAATATCAATTTTGTTAGCAGGTGATTATTTATAGGTTTGTGGGAACATGTAGTAAGTTTATAGGATCTTTGACTTAGAAGTAAACTAGTCTATTTCCCTTATTTTACAGAGGAGGGAACTGAGGCCTAGAGAAATGAAATGACTTGCCTAATTACAGCTGGATCATGACAGAGTTGGCATTAGAACCCTAGACACTAGTCCAGGTTAAAGGCCTTTTATAAGGCACAAACCTTTGTTACTCCTGGAATTCCGAAAAGATGATATATGTGAGTATAATTTGAGGATTATTTTTTGTCTCTGGCAATTGGCAGGTACTGTCAAGGCAGAGTGCTATAAATTATTTTCATTCTGGGTGCTACACATTTGGATTAGATTCTCATAAGTCTGAAGAGGCTTCCCTTCTGCTTGCTGACAGCTCTCGCAGATGCACCGGGGTTATGTCTTATCTGCGTGGAAAGGATGGTTGAGCTTTAAGGAAGCAGACAGAATGCTTCACAGTGGGCTAATCCATACTACTCTCTACTGGCCTTTTCCCCAGTCTTGACATTTCTAGATTTTGCTATTTCTTGTTAATTGTTTATACTGACAGCATTGCCAGCAGTTCTGCCCCAGTGGAGCCTGGAGCGTTGGGTTAAAAGTGAACTCAGTGAAGGGCCTTTGATGAGGTGGTGATTGCTAGTGGTAAATCATGAGCTGCAGTTTGAATGAGAGAGTTAAGGTCATGCACCTGGGACTGCTGAGTCAGCAGGCAAACTGTGACTTAAGCCTGCACAGAAGTTTTTTGTGGAGGAAGCTTTTGCATACATTTTGCCTCTTTGGATGAGGCCTTCTTTAACAAATGAAGAAACTGAGGTTAAGAGATGTTGTGACTTAACCATAAAGAAACATGTTTGTTTTCATCTAGACAAAACTGCCCCTGGAAATTCCTGTTACTTCTTCCTTTGCTTCTCCCTGCTGGGTAGAAGGTCAGTACCATTAGAATTTTCAGGCGCCAGCCTGGGTGGCTAACCTAATGGAGTAAAATAGTTCCAGCTCTGAGTAATGGCAAACTTGGAGCAGGGCCCGGTATAATTAAACCCCTGGAGTAAAGAATTTGATGTTGGTCTTTATTCATCTCAATGAACGGGCTTGTGGTGGAAATCTGATATATTCTGAGCAAAGAAAAACAGTGGCTCTGGAGATTTATGCTATTACTGAAGATTGTTTGGTTCCACATTAAATTTAGATAATTCAGTAATAGAAAAGTTTTTCTTGGTAGATGGTGGTGTTAGAGCAAAATTTAGGTTGTTTCTCCATTCATTAAGAGACTGTCTAGTAGGGTTACTTGTAAATTATATAATCTCCCATAGAGTTAAAGGCTATTTGAACACTTATGACTCAAAATTCCCCCAAAGACTTCCGATTGTCTTACTTTTAGGTGACTCATCTGTTCATTGTCCTGCTGTTGCATTCTGTGTGTTTTTTCCCCCAGAATTCCATATTTTCTTGGCAAATGAAGTCGAGTTGACGTGATAGGTTCCCAATGGGTAAGGTAAGGAAAGCAAAGTTGAAGAGCCTCCTTTTTCCAGCTGGGTATTAGGGTGGATTATGAGCGAGAAGGCTAGAGAATAAGGAGAAAGAGAAAGGGGGAAAGAGTGATGAAATTATGAAAATGACTGAGATAACAAACTGGGAATTTTAAGCCATTAGGTCAGTTTTCCTTCTTAATCTGCTAGTCATTTTCAAGTTGATTTAGGAAGGTACTTGAATGCACTGTCAGGGGGTTAGAATTGAGTCTGGCTCTATCAGTGAAGTCTTGATTTGGTGTGCCAGTGACAGGGCATCTTGTCCTGTTTTTCTCTCTCCACTTTTTTTTAAAAGAGGAAATAGTGTAATTTTACCCATAAAAGGCCCCAACATTTATAAAAGCTTGGAAAAAAGTTGTTTTTTTTTACCATTTGTGCTTAGAGGTTTTTTTTTTTAACTTTTTAATTGTTAAATATAACGTACATCAGAAAACTATACAGAACTGTATAGTTACTATTATTTTTCCTTTCAACTCATAAGCAATCTGTGAGGAGACATTTTAAGACTATGCAAATATTCTACTCAGATTTCCCTTTAGATTTAGCAGCCTGAATCTTGCTATGATGGTTGCAAAATTATGATTTTCCAACTCCAGTATTTTCTCTATATTTATCAGTTGGCATTCAGTATTCTACTGTAAGAAACACCTCTTCCTTCTCATCTGTCTGTGTTTGTCTCTCTATCATTGATACAGAATCATACATTTCTATTTTTTCAGTAGCTTATAAGTTATGCTTATTAATTATTTTGGTGCTCAAATTGTCCTTAATTTAACCATTGGTTCTTATGTTGATGACATGGCTGCTTTTTTTTTTTTTTTTAGTATTTTCATACTTTATGGCATGAAAAGCTGTTCCAGGCTTATCTTTTACTTTGCTGTCCCAGCCCTGGAATCAGCCATTTCTCCAAATAACCTTGGTTCCTTTTATTCAGCAGTGATACTAGGACCAGACTTGGGTGCCAGGTATGCTCAGGATATCTTTGTTTTTAGGCTCTTTCAGAGGACAGATCTAGGAAACATGTGCATGTATATATATATATGCAAATAAACACACAGACATAATGTACATATACATGCATATACATGGGCACAAATATACTTTTTTTTTTGAAGTAGGATCTCATTCTGTCATCCAGGCTGGAGTGCAATGGTCCGATTGATCATAGTTCAATGTAACCTTGAATTCTTGGGCTTATGTGATCCTCCCAGCTTAGCCTCCCAAGTAGTTAGGACTATAAAGACGTACCACCATGCTTGACTAATTTTTTAATTTTTGTAGAAATAGGGTCTTGATGTGTTCCCAGGCTGGTCTTGAACTGGCCTCAAGTGATCCACCCACCTTGGCCTCCCAGAATGCTAGGATTACAGGCGTGAGCCACATTCTTGTATTTCTTCTGCCTCATTCCTCCTCATCCCTTCTGGGTAACCAAGGACATTGTTCTTTAGTTTATTTATCCTGTGGGCTTTTTTCTTTTTCTTTTTCTTTCTTTCTTTTTTTTTTTTTTTTTTTGGTAAAGATAAGCAGATACATTTATGTTTGTATGTTTTCTTATTTTCCCTCTCTTACATAAATGGTAACAAAGTATATATGCTCTCCTGGACTTTACTTTTTTATTTAATTTGATTTAACTTTTTTATTTGATTTCTGAAAAATCATTCGTTATCAGTTTATACATGTGTTTATACGTAGTTTTCAACCAATCTTCTATACTTAAGCATTTAGGTAGTTTGCATTATTTTGCAATAATGCTGTAGTGACTAACCTTGTGCACATGTATTTTAAATTGTTGGAGATGTATCTTCAGGATAAATTCCTAGAAATAACATCATTGGGTGTATTAGTGTGCTCAGGTTGCTGTCACAGAATACCATTGTCTGTGTGGCATCAACAACAGAAATTTATTTTCTGTCAGTTCTAGAAGCTGGAAGACTAAGATCAAGGTGCCAGCAGGGTTGTTTTCTAGTGAAGCCTCTTCCTGGCTTGCAGATGGCCACCTTCTCTCTGTGTCCTCACATAGCCTTTTCTCTGTGCCTTAAATAGAGGAAACACCAGGAGTGATTTTCTTCTCCTTATGAAGACACTAGTCCTATTGGACTAGGGACCCAACCTTATGACCTCATTTAACTTTACCTCTTTAAAGACATATCTCAAGACTGTACTTTCAGGGATCATTTCTGTAGTTTGTAAAATGCCCTGTCTTCAAATGCAGTTACATTGGGTGTGAGGGCTTTAACATATGGATATTGGTGGGGACACAATTTAGTTCTTAACATTGGGTCAAATGTATCACAAGATACAATACAAATGTATCTTTTGTTTTATTAGATACTGCCACATTTCCCTCTGTAGGAATTGTATCATTTCGCATTTCCAGTAGCAGTGTTCGAAAGTGCCTGTTCCCCTATAGCCTCTCCAACAGAGTGTATTGTCAGGCTTTTTAATTTTTGTTAGTGTGGTGAGAAATGGTATTCAGTGTAGTTTTATTTCACACTTCTTTTTTTCTTTTTCTTTTTTTTGAGACAGAGTCTCACTCTGTTACCTTGGGTAGAGTGCAGTGGACCTTTGTTTTCATTTCACTGGGTAGAGTCATAGGAATTAAATGGCTGGATTGTATTATAAAATTTTTTTTATTTCAGTATATTATGGAGGTACAAATGTTTAGGATATGTATATTGCCCTTGCCCCACAGAAGTCAGAGCTTGAAGCCTGTCCATCCCCCAGACGGTGCACACTGCACCATTACTTGTGTATATACCCATCTCCTCCTCCCCCCTCCCATCTGCCTGACATCCGATGAATGTTACTACTATATGTGCACTTAAGTGTTGATCAGTTAATACCAATTTGATGGTGAGTACGTGTGGTGCTTGTTTTTCCATTCTTGGGAAACTTCACTTAGTAGAATGGGTTCCAGCTCTATCCAGGATAATACAAGTGATGCTATATCACCATTGTTTTTGTGGATGAGTAGAATGTATTGTAAATTTATGTTTAACTTTTTGAGTAACTGCCAAACTGTTTTCCAAAGTGGCTACACCATTTTGCATTTTACATTTATATTTAACCAAATGGCTGCTCAGTTTCTCCATATTCTCACTAACAATTGTTATTGTTTATCTTTTTGAATATAGTCATTCTAATGGGTGGGAAGTGATACCTCACTTAGGTTTTGATTTGCATTTTCTTTTTTTTCTTTTGAGACAGAGTCTCACTTTGTTGCCCAGGCTAGAGTGAGTGCCGTGGCGTCAGCCTAGCTCACAGCAACCTCAAACTCCTGGGCTCAAGCAATCCTGCTGCCTCAGCCTCCCAAGTAGCTGGGACTACAGGCATGCGCCACCATACCCGGCTAATTTTTTCTATAAATATGAGTTGGCCAGTTAATTTCTTTCTATTTATAGTAGAGATGTGGTCTCGCTCTTGCTCAGGCTGGTTTTGAACTCCTGACCTTGAGCAATCCACCCGCCTCCGCCGCCCAGAGTACCCTGGCCAGATTTGCATTTTCTTAATGGCTGATGATGTTGAGCTTCCTTTTCTGTGCTTGTAGCCATTAATGTAGCTGCTTTGGTAAAATGTTCAAATCTTTAGCTGTTTTAAAAATTGGATTGTATACCTTTCTAATTGTTGAATTTTAAGAATGTTTTATATATTTGTATTTATCAGCCATGATTTGCAAATTTTTCTCCTAAATATTTTTCTCTGTGGCTTGTTTTTTTCATTTTATTAATGGTGTCATTTGTTTTTTGTTTTTGTGGTTTTTTTTTTTTGAGACAGAGTTTCACTTGGTCGCCCAGGCTAGAGTGAGTGCCATGGTGTCAGCCTTCCTCACGGCAACCTCAAACTCCTGGGCTCAAGCAATCCTCCTGCCTTAGCCTCCCGAGTAGCTGGGACTACAGGCATGCGCCACCATGCATGGCTAATTTTTTCTACATATATTAATTGGCCAATTCATTTCTTTCTATTTATAGTAGAGCCGGGGTCTCACTCTCGCTCAGGCTGGTTTTGAACTCCTGACCTCGAGCAATCCACCTGCCTCGGCCTCCTAGAGTGCTAGGATTACAGGCGTGAGCCACCACACGGTGGCTAATGGTGTCATTTGAAGTATAAGTTTTAAGTTTTAAATTTTGATCAAGTTCGATTTAGCCATTTTTTTCTTTTATGAAGCATGCTTCTGGTGTCATATCTAGGAAAAGGCAGAGATTAAAACCACTTTTCACGGAGTTGTGAGATTTTCTTTCTTCCTGTGACTAATTTAGTGATTAGACCCATTTATGTTTGAGTTTTGGTGAAACGCAAAAGGACTTGCCTCTGGGTGGTGGTCCTATTGTTCCAGCCTCCTTTGGGCAGCTGTTACTAGAGAGGATATATAATATTGATCAAAAATATAGGCTTTGGGCTGGGCATGGTGGCTCACACCTGTGATCCTAGCACTCTGGGAGGTCAAGACAGGAGGATCACTTGAAGTCAGGAGTTTGAGACCAGCCTGAGCAAGAAAGAGTGAGATCCCCCTCTTTACTAAAAAAAAAGAAAAAAGAAAGAAAGAAAAAATTAGCTGGCATGGTAGCATGCACTTTTGGTCCTAGCTACTGGGGAGGCTGAGGCAGGAAATCACTTGAGCCCAGAAGTTTGAGGTTGCTGTGAGCTAGGCTGATGCCACAGCACTCTAGTCCAGGGAAGAGAGGGAGAATCTGTCGCGCCCGCCTTGCCAGCAACGAAGACGCGGCAACTGGAGTTCTTCTGACAGTGCTTTAATGGGGTTCCCTTTAGACTTACATGATGCGGAAGACCCTGAGCACAAGCTCTCACACACTTATATACTCTAAGGAAGGAGGGAAGTGATGGGGATAGGTTAAGAGCGCGCGAGGGTTATTACTGATAGGCCAAGCTAAGATCCTTCATATGCATACTTGATGAGACAGGAAAAGCCCCTACACCTGCGCGGTTCACCCTGTTTATCAGTCTTGTAGTATGGGCGTGACCAGAAAGCCGGCGCCATCTTGAAATGGCATTAACACCACGCCCCACAAGAATCTGTCTAAACAAACAAACAAACAAACAAAAAAACCCCCCAAGAAAACAGTCTTTGAGTTTTGACTGTTTGGGTTTGAATTTCAGCTTCATCTCTTCCTAGCAATGTCATCTTGGAAAAATGGCTTAATTTCTCAGTGCCTCAGTTTCCTCGTTTGTAAAATGTGGATGATAGTAGTACGTCTCTTATAGGATGTTTGTCTATAGTGTATAGACAATGCCTGGAATTGAGTAAGGGCTCAACAAATATTAGCTATTATTGTTAGAGGAATAGTTCTCAACTGTAGTTTGGGATGGAGTTGTGCATACTGAAATCATGTGGGGGGCTTTGCATGCCTTCTCTAAAGTGACAGGTTGTGCCAAGGGTTAGGATAGCTGGGGTGATAAGCCTTGCACTTAGTCTTCCTTGACACATTTAAAGCTGATTGTTCCTTAAAATCACTTTCATTAAATGAGGCAATTTGGGTTAATGTGTGGAATCACAAATCTCTTCATCAGATGTAAAAATAGCTCAAGCTCCATTAACACTTAGAAAACGAATAATCATTAACTGCTGTTGCCAAGGCAGAAATTAGGCAGTAAGTTGTAGGCAAACCAAGAATAGGATGTAAACTGTCCATTTTTGATAAATACATTTCTCTGTTTTTGGGGCATTTTATTAGATCTGGGATCTGGTTATGGGATAAGAACTTGCAATTCAGAGGTACAATTCCTGTTTCATTCCTGTTGGAAGAGAAGAGTTTCAACTTTGTTTCTTGTTTTCATTTGCAGAATGAGATTAATGAAATTTGAGACCTACTTACCTTTAAAAAGTAGGTCATGATCTGATATGGGTATAGTATCAAAAATATTATGAAGAATTCTTACAACTCAACAATGAAAAGACAATTTAAAAGTGGGAAAAATATTTTAATAGACATTTTCCCTAAGATGTACATGTACAAATGTCTAACAAGCACATGAAAAGGTGTCAACATTATTGTTTATTAGGGAAATGCAAATCAAAAGCACAATACAGGCCGGGGCGGTGGCTCACGCCTGTAATCCTAGCTCTTGGGAGGCCGAGGCGGGCGGATTGCTCAAAGTCAGGAGTTCAAAACCAGCCTGAGCAAGAGCGAGACCCCGTCTCTACTATAAATAGAAAGAAATTAATTGGCCAACTGATATATATATAAAAAATTAGCCGGGCATGGTGGCGCATGCCTGTAGTCCCAGCTACTCGGGAGGCTGAGGCATAAGGATCGCTCGAGCCCAGGAGTTTGAGGTTGCTGTGAGCTAGGCTGACGCCATGGCACTCACTCTAGCCTGGACAACAAAGCGAGACTCTGTCTCAAAAAAAAAAAAAAAAAAGCACAATACAATAAGGAAAAAATCTAAGTGTTGGTGAAGATGTGGAGAAACTGGAACCTTGATACATTGCTGCTAGGAATGTATGTTAGTTCAGCCACTGTGAAAAACAGTTTGGCAGTTCCTCAAAAAGTTAAACCTAGAATTACCAGATGACCCAGCAGTTCTACTCCTGGGTATATACCCAAAAGAATTGAAAACATATATCAACACAAAAACTTCTATATGAATGTTTATAACAGCATTATGCATATTAACCAAAAGGTAGAAACAACCCAAATGTCCATAAATAGATGAATTTATAAATAAATTGTGGTACATACATTAGAATTATTACTCAACCCTAAAAAGGAATGAAATACTGATAATGCTACAACTTGGCTGAAACTTGAAACATTACACTAAGTGAGGGAAGCTAGTCACAAAGGTATATGTTATATGATTCCTTTTACATGATATATCCTGAATAGGCAAATCCAAAGGAACAGCAAATTAGAGGTTCCTAGGGGATGAGGCATAGGGAATGGAGTATGATCATTTATTTAATTGGTATGGAGTGTTTTTATGTAATAAAAGGTCATAAAAAGGTCTTGCTACTAAAGAATGCTGGTGGTTGACAACATGGTAAATACGCTAAATACCACTGAATTGTATATTTTAAAATGGTTAATTGTATGTTAAGTGAATTTCACCTCAATTTTTTTTTTAAAGGGATTCACAAGAACCTTTTGTGCTTCCCAGAGGCAAAAGTTTTAAAGTGCAAGGAATGATGATGGCAGAAAAGGATGACCATATTTGGTGTGGCAACTCTTGTGTTTTTTATAAAAAGTTTTTTATTCTTTGGGGAAGCCGTAAAGGGGCCCAGTTGCTGTGGAACTAACACAGCTGGTAAAGAAGAAAAGGTATTCTTAGCACCTACATCTAGATGACATTCTGTTTTTCCAGGGTCATGCCATTCTATCAGGCTACCATTTCCTTTTTTCAAATTTTTTTTTTTTTTTTTTTTTTTGAGACAGAGTCTCGCTTTGTTGCACAGGCTAGAGTGAGTGCCGTGGCGTCAGCCTAGCTCACAGCAACCTCAAACTCCTGGGCTCGAGCAATCCTTCTGCCTCAGCCTCCCAAGTAGCTGGGACTACAGGCATGCGCCACCACGCCCGGCTAATTTTATATATATATATTAGTTGGCCAATTAATTTCTTTCTATTTATAGTAGAGACGGGGTCTTGCTCTTGCTCAGGCTGGTTTTGAACTCCTGACCTTGAGCAATCCACCCGCCTCGGCCTCCCAGAGTGCTAGGATTACAGGCTTGAGCCACCGCGCCCGGCCTCAAATTTTTTTATTGAGATGACATTTATACATTCAGTCTAAAGGCTTGATGAAAAAAATTTTTTAAAAGAAAAATTTACATAGCAAACCATTTTACAGTGAACGATTCAGTGGCATTTAGTACATTTACAGTGTTGTGCAGCTACCAGCTCTATATTGTTTCATAACATTTTCATCACCCCAAAAGGAAATCCCATAACCATTAAGCAGTTGCTCTTCATTCACCCCTCCCCCGGCCTCTGCCAGCCACTAATTTGTATTCTGTCTCTGTGGATACTAATTCTAGATATTTCATATAAATCGAGTTGTCTCAGTCCATTTAGTGTTGCTATAAAGTAATATCTGAGGCTGGGTAATTTACAAAGAAAAGAGTTTTATTGGGCTCACGTTTCTGCAGGCTGTATAAGAAGCATGGTGCCAGCATCTGCTTCTGGTGAGGGCATAGGCTGTTTCCACTCATGATGGAAGGTAAGGAGAGCTGGCCTGCGCAGGTCACATGGCAAGAGAGTGAGCAAGAGAGTGAGGGGAGGTGCTAGGCTCTCTTTTTAACAATTAGCTTCCAGGAACCAATAAGAGTGAGATATCACTCATTACCATGAGGACTGCACCAAGCTGTTCATGAGAGATCTGCCCCCATGACCCAAACATCGGCTATTAAGCCCCACTTCCAACATTGGTGATCATCTGATTTCAACATGAAGTTTGGAGGGTCAAATATCTAAACTGTAGCAGGAGTCATACAACGTGTGACCTTTTGTATCTGACTTCTTTCACTTAGCATAATGTTTTAAAGGTCCATCCATATTGTAGCATGGATCAGAATTTCACTGTTTTTATGGCTGAATAATATTCCATTGTGTGCTTTACACCACAATTTGTTTATCCATTCATCTATTGATGGACATTTAGGTTATTTCCATTTTTTAGTACTTCTGGGAACGTGCATGTATATATATTTGTTTGAGTCCCCTTTTGAATTCTTTTGAGCATATACCTAGGAGGAGAATTGCTGGGTCATGGGATAATTCTAGGTTTAAATTTTTGAGGGACTGTCAAATTCTTTTTCACAGTGGTTGAATCATTTTATCCCCCTAGCAACAATGTATGAGGGTTCCAATTTCTACACACGGTCGCCAGTACTTGTTATTTTCTGCTATTTTGATTCTAGAGAGCCTAGGGGGTTTGAAATGGTACCTCATTGTGGTTTTGATTTGCATTTTCTTAAATGATTAATGATGGTGAGCCTCTTCATGTGCTTGTTAGCCATTTGTATTTCTTCTTTGGAGAAATATATATTGAAGTTCTTTTCCCATTTTAAAGTTAAGTTGTCATTTTGTTGTTGAGTTGCATGAGTTCTTTATATATTCTGGATACTAGATCCTTATCAGATAAATTATTTGCAGATATTTCTGCCATTCTGTGGGCTGTTTTTTCATTTACTTGACAGTGTCCTTTGATGCACAAAAATTTTTAATTTTGATGAAGTCCAATTTATCTATTTTTGAGTGTCATATCTGAGAATCCATTTCCAAATTTAGGGTAATGAAAATTTAATTTTATTCTTCTACCAAGAGTTTTATGGTTTTAGCTGTTATATATTTAGGTCACTGATCCATTTTGAGTTAATTTTTATATATCGTATGAGGTAGGTGTACATCTTCATTGTTTTGCATGTGGATATTTAGTTGTCCCAGCATCATTTGTTGAAGAGACTATTCTTTCTCCATTGAATGGTCTTGGCACTTTGTTGCAGATCAGTTGGCCATAGATGTGTGAGTTTGTTTCTGGGGTCTCAATTCTGTTCTTGCCATTTACTGTTGTATGGACTGAGTTTCTTATTTTTCTCCCTTTGATAACAGGATCATGGCGTTGATAGCAGCATTTTCCAGAATCCCAAAAAGCTTCATCTAACTATTGGGATGTTGGTACTTTTGAGTGAGGAAGAGCTCCAGCAGACATGTGAGATGCTACAGCAGTGTAAAGAGGACTTCATTAAGTGAGCAATCTTCAGGAATGGGGAAGGGTGGTCTACCTGGGCTGACTTCTTTTTGGTATTATTATACAGACTTGTTTTTGGACTAGGGAGCTGGATGACATGGGAACAAGGTTTATTGACTCACCTATTTGTAGCACTTAACACTGGACCATTGTCTGAAAAGTTTAAAATGAATTTAAAGCATATGTTTACAAAATTTATGGACAGACTCTACCTTAAATTATATGAATGCAGTAGACAGATTTTGTTCTTAAACAGGACATCCTATTATTTTCTTCAGTAGGAAACTTTCCTTATTATCTATCAAAGAGTATAGGCTATTATATTAGTTTTCTATGCTGCTATAAGATGTTTTTATAAGATTAGTGGCTTATAATAACACAAATTTATTATCTTATAGTTCTGTAGATCAGAAGACTGATAGGGGTTTCATTAGGCTGAAATCAAGGTGTCAGCAGTGTTGTGATCCTTTCTTTAGAGGCTCTGAGAAAAATCTATTTCCTTGCTTTTAAAGTCCAGCTTCTAGAGTTGGCTCCTATTCCTTGGCTACTGGCCTCTTTCCTTCAGCTTCAACTCCAGCAATAATGCATCTCTGTAATCCTTCTGTTGTCACTTGTCTCTCTGTGACCACAGCAAGGACAGGTTGTCTGCTTTTCAGGACTCGTGATTTGATTGAACCAGGTAATCCAGGTTAATCTCCCATCTCATGTTCCTTAATCTTACATCTACAAAGTCTCTTTGCTACAGAAGATGGCATATTTACAAATTCCAGAGAGTAGGATATGGGCATCTTGGGGGAGGGCGCATTATTCTGCCTACTACAGCAACTCAAACATTATAACATGATTCCTTAGGAAAGTCTTTGTTGTATTTCAGAAACACTGATTTTCTTTTTCTTTTTTTTTTTAAATACAGGTAATTTTATTTTTTTACTTTTTTAGAAACAGGGTCTCATTCTGTTGCCCAGAGCTCAGTTAGCTATTCACAGGTGTGATCATTATGCACTACAACCTTGAACTCTTGGCCTCAAGTGTTCCTCCTCAGAAGCTGGGACTGTAGGTGTGCGTTACCGTGCGTGACTCTAAGCAATCTGTTTTAATTCAGAGAAAATGTTGCTGTTTGGGCGCAGAGTTGTTATTCATTTTTACTGTAAAATTTTAATTTACACATACATCTGACATAGCAGCTTTATTGCAAAGAATCATCTCTTCCCCTCTCTCACTTTACTCTTTTAATTAAGATTAATGAAGAAGAGAAATTTGAAAGCTGACTCACTCAAGTAGTTTTTCTTATTCCATTATTATATACAAGTCCCACACTATTTTAACATGGTCTTGTGGAAATAGGTTACCTTATTCATTGGGTAGAACAAGGTAAAAGGATCTAAAATTTTTCTCTAGTTGTGTTGTATATGAAACTATATAATACAGTGACTTATTTGTAGGACAGTTATCCTTTTCCATTGTTTAAAAGACAAAGATATTTTTCTTGTGCCAAGTCACAAGCTGATTGCGTTTGCAGTCTGCCTATCCTCTCTGAATATCAAATTCCACTTCTTGTCATCTTTGCTCAGAGATGGACATATCTGTTTTCTCTCAATCTTACCTAAAATTCACAATAATTTGGCGTTTGTATTAGATATTTGCAAATTCCCTTGTATAAAATAAAACTTTCTGCTTTGTCTTACAGATAATCAGGGCAAATTTACCTGGTTTGAGGGTCAGTTCTGATACTTTAACTTATTCCCAGTTCACTTTTCGCTAAGCTGAACTGAAAGCTGCTGCATTTTCCTAGCAGCATTGGGATAATCCTGCTAAGAAAAAAATTTAAAGATAGATAAAATATTTGTTTAGAGAACAAATTTGGAGAAGTATTTGTTCTTTTTACCTTATGAAAATCAGGCCACAGGTTTTTAATCAGTGAGGCTTTATCCTAAGCCATGTGAAGATTTAGTTGAATTCCTCCCTTTTATGTCTCTTGGTGCCTTTTGTGACTAAATGCCAAATCTGAGCTTTAAGCATGTCAGAGTTGGTGTGCATAGGGAATAAAGAGCATCTTAATAGTCCCTAAGAATTTTTGACATGACAGGATGAAAACAGTAATTGTAGTTTTTCAAATTCAGCAAAGCTTTTGAAATAGGACAAAGTTACCCTGCCAAAAATCTGCAGTGCCTGCAAAAATGTGTTTGAAGATGCTCTTTTTAAAAAGCTAGAAAAATTTGCAACCAGCAAGTAAAATAAAACAAGTCTCCACAGCCCTCTTCTGCCTTCTCTCTGACACTTGCACTTGTTTAAAAAGTAAAAAATTAAAAGTAAAAAGTGCAAAATTAATTTACTTTTGAGAAGGAGGATGAGAATCAGAATAGGTGGTTTAGATTGGTTTGAGGTATCTTGTTTTCCTAAATGGAAGAAACTTCTATTTAAAAAAATAAAATAAAAAATGTACTTCCTTTCATTAAAGCCCTGGTGAATAAATTGGTAAATTGTAACATCTAGTTTTTTTTCTTGCTTTTTGATCTTAGCCTTTGTAATTGGTATACTTAAAAAAAAATGTCAATAAATAATGGCATTTCTAACCTGAACTTTTATGTTGTAAAGATTCAAAATTAAAATATGGAAAAGAAAATATAGAGAAATGAATAGACCAGTACATAGTGAGCTGTAGTTCAAGTTGATGGTTTTTTAAATTGGAGTATTAAGATGTGGCTATATTGGAATTTGATTAAAACTACAGTGCTATGTAACTATTTTAAAGAAATGAGTAGTTGAATATTTGTTGTAAATTTGGAAGTATATTTTTAATTTAAAGGACACTATCTGACCAGAAACAGGATTTTCATTTTAATTCTTTAGTTAAAGGTTCATGTAGCTCCATAAATTTTGAATGAATTATTCAGTGTTTAGTAAATTCTGAAGCTCTGTGTCCCTTGTGACTCTTCTTTGTGAGATGTAGGATACAAAACAGTGCACTGGCTCTGAGGACAGAGTCTGACAAATGTGCAGCTCTTCTTTAGCGCCAGTGTCACCCTCCTGTGCCTAAGTGTTCCCAATAGGCCTGAAGTCAAACCAAAGAACAGGTTTAAAAGAGAAAAGAGGAGAGAAGGAGAGGAAATACCCATGAACAAATGTTAATGTCTAATTATCGCCTGCGGTGTCATCAGTTGGAAAGTATGCTGACTGGTGTCCCAGGTAGAATAGTTTGGCCACCAAGACAAAAAGCATTTATCAGGCAAACCATTGGATGTCTATCCTTCCCTGTAATCTCCCTCTTAATAAACTTTAAGGGTAAGGTTGAAAGAAATTGTATCTAGTCATAGAGCAGGTTTGGGGTCCTGTTTCATGATTTCATTTATTATTTTGTTCTTAGTACACCATCTCATTTCAAGGGTTTGAGGTAGTTTAGGGTGAGGATATGTATAGAAAAGAAATGCTAAAGTCAGAGATATCAGAAACCATAAGGATGAAATGAGAAAATTCTACCTGAAAATCAAGGGTGACATGTTAATTGTGCATAAGCATTAAAGTTTGGTACTGTTTTCTGATACCAGTATATTTGAACTAAATTCCAAAAGAAACACCAATTTATTATAGTTTTTACCTGATAAAAAGTATAATAATTTTTGAGGAGAGAAACCTTTTCTGGTTCCCAATCAATGGAAAATTTGTCATGTAAATCTTAAAGAACCCAAAATGATGATGAACAGGTCCCTGTAACGGGAATTTTGCAGAAGATAAAATCACTGTTCATGTGGCCCTTTCTTATATTGACCCCTAGAAATTGAGAACATCACATTAAATATAACTCAGTAAAAAACATTTTGGTGGGAAAGTATGCCAATGGTATAATGCTTTCTGATGATCTATTTAATAATTGCAGGATTTACAACTTTTAAAACATCAGGGGACATGTGGTTAGTAGGAAACTTTTTTTCAAATAAGTTTTCTCGATTGCATTTTGATAGGGTTTGATGGCAATCTTTCATTATTGAATTCTTTGGCTGGTATTTGGAATGGAGATATATTGTATTATTGATTGAAGCTTCAGATCTCAGATAACAGTTCAGAGCTAGGCTTGTGTTTTGAAATGTCCCACTTCTTATTAGAGGTAGCAGGGAGGCTTATGATCAGAGCCTATCTGATCATAAGTCTATCGTTCTTTTCTCTTTTTCTTTCTTTTTTTTTTTTTTTTGAGACAGGGTCTTACTCTGTCACCCAGGCTGGAGTACAGTGGAGCAGTGATAGCTCACTGTAGACTTGAACTCTTGGACTTAAGTGATCCTGCTGCCTCAGCCTCCCAAGTAGCTAGGACTATAATTGTATGCCACCACAGCTGGCTGATTTTTTTTTCTTTTTTATTTCGGCATATTATGGGGGTACAGATTTTAAGGTTTCAATAAATGCCCTCCCCCCCCCCCCCCCCGCACACCCAGCTGGCTGATTTTTTTTTTTTTTTTGAGACAGAGTCTCGCTTTGTTGTCCAGGCTAGAGTGAGTGCCGTGGCGTAGCTCACAGCAACCTCAAACTCCTGGGCTTGAGTGATCCTTCTGCCTCAGCCTCCCGAGTAGCTGGGACTACAGGCATGCGCCACCATGCCCGGCTAATTTTTTTTTTTTATATATATATCAGTTGGCCAATTAATTTCTTTCTATTTTATAGTAGAGACGGGGTCTCGCTCTTCCTGAGCAATCCGCCCGCCTCGGCCTCCCAAGAGCTAGGATTACAGGCGTGAGCCACAGCGCCCGGCCTGATTTTTTAATTTTTTTTTTTTTTTTTAGAGATGGGGTCTCACTGTGTTGCCTAGGCTGATCTTTAACTACTGGTCTCAAGGGATCCTCCCACCTGGGCCTCCCAAAACACCTTACAGGTGTGATTACAGGTGTGAGCCACTGTGCCCTGACTATAACTTTTATTAATCTGTTATCTGTCTAAAATAATTCAGCTGTTTAGTTTTTGTTTTTGTTTTTTTTGAGACAGAATCTCGCTCTGTCACCTGGGCTAGAGTGCAGTGGCATCATCATAGCTCACTGCAACCTCGAACTCCTGGGATGAAGCGATCCTTCTGCCTTAGTCTCCTGAGTAGCTGGGACTACAGGTGCGCACCACCATGTCTGGCTAATTTTTCTATTTTTTGTACAGACAGGGGTCTTGCTCTTGCTCAGACTGGTCTAGAACTCTTCAAGCCATCCTCCTGCCTTGGCCTCCCAGAGTGCTAGGATTACAGGCATGAACTACCATACCTGGCCAGTTTTTTACTGAGAGAAATTCTGGTCTTATTCAATAATATGGCCTTGAAGTTTTAAGATAATGTTTACCATTAGGACTCTTAGGTTATAAAGAGCATTCCTATCACCTGGGTTCAATATCAAGAGAACTTTTTGGTTTTTAAAATTGCCCCTCCACCTTTTTTTTTTTTTTTTTTT
Source organism: Microcebus murinus (assembly GCF_040939455.1). Taxonomy (NCBI): domain Eukaryota; kingdom Metazoa; phylum Chordata; class Mammalia; order Primates; family Cheirogaleidae; genus Microcebus; species Microcebus murinus. The sequence goes on along the minus strand of NC_134117.1, from coordinate 54,360,096 downwards.
TTTTTTTGAGACAGGGTCTCACTCTGTGGCCTGGCATCAGAGTGCAGTGGCATCATCATAGCTCACTGCAATCTCAAACTCCTGGGCTCAAGTGAACCTCCTGCCTCAGCCTCCCGAGTAGCTGGGACTACAGGTATATACCACCATCCTCGGCTAATAGAATTGTCTTTTAATTTTTCGTTATTTTTGTATGTATGTATGTATGTATTTACAGGGGGTGCTTAAACTCAGTGGTAAGAATAGAATTGTCTTTTCATGGATCTTAAAATCCTCTTGTCTTTGAGCCAGTACCACATTTTTATTTAATGACAATATAGGCATGTGACCACACTCAACTCAAAATTATCTAGAACAGCCTCTCTCTTTTATAGTAGAACATCCATTTAATGTTTATCAGAGATTTATTGAACACTTATTTTGTATAAGGCATTATGTCATGTGTTGAGAATATAGGAGTGTATAAGATGGAGAGAGTGCCTAGCCTTGTGTGGCATAGAAAAGCTTGTATGTAGTGAGCTGATTTTTAGCTGAGTTTCAGCTTGGCGCAACAAAGCCTTTTCTGGTCTCTCTAAGGGGTCTGGGAACTAAACAGGATGGTAGGGTTTTACTTAACATGAAAGTATTATATGTTAATTTTAGGAAAGCTAAAAGTTACAGATAAACAAAAATAAAATATCACTTATAATCTTACCACTTAAAGATAATTACCATTAATGCTTTGGAATATATACTTCCACACTTTTTATGTGCATATATGCATGTTTTTTTCTTTGAGGTGTAATTTACTTATATCAAAATGCACAGGTCTTAGGTGTAGTTGATGGGTTTTGACAAATGTATACACCCATGTAGCCTCACCCAGATCAAGATAGGGAATATTGCTTCACCCCATGCACTCCCTCATGCCCTTTTCCAGTAAATTCATTTCTCCCAGAAGCAACCACTGTTCTGATTTCCACTACTATAGATTAGGTTTGCTTGTTTTTTAATGTCCTGTAAGTAGAATCATTCAGTATATATACTTTTGTATTTGGCTACTTTTGCATATTTTTAGAATTTTAACTTGTTAATGGATAATACATGTACATGGTCCATAATTTTAAAGTTGCAAAGGATATGCAGTGAAGAGTTTCTTTACCACTGCTATTCATCAACCACCTGCTTTCTTCTCTAGAGGCAACCAGTGTTACTGTTTTCTTTGTCTCCTTACAGGGATTTTATATTTGTATATATATCTGTATAATGTATATACATTTTCTTACCTCCATCTTTTGCACAAATAACATAGCATGCCCATTTTTTTGCACCCTGTTTTTTTTTTTTTTTTTGAGACAGAGTCTCACTTTGTTGCCCAGGCTAGAGTGAGTGCCGTGGCATCAGCCTAGCTCACAGCAACCTCAAACTCCTGGGCTCAAGCGATCTTCCTGCCTCAGCCTCCCAAGTAGCTGGGACTACAGGCATGTGCTACCATGCCTGGCTAATTTTTTCTATATATATTAGGTGGCCAATTAATTTCTTTCTATTTATAGTAGAGACGGGGGTCTCACTCTTGCTCAGGCTGGTTTCGAACTCCTGACCTGGAGCAGTCTGCCTACCTCAGCCTCCCAGAGTGCTAGGATTACAGGCGTGAGCCACCGCGCCCAGCTTGTTTTGCACCTTTTTTAAAGCTTATAAATACAATCGTTTCATATCAATACCCAAAAAGCTTCCTTAGTCACATGTATGGCTTATTTATTGCTCATTATATTACAATTTATCAATCAGCATCACATTATTGGACTTTTAGTCTGTTGCCAGTATTTCGCTACTCCAGACAGTGCCTCAGTTAAAATCCTATGCACAAATTATTTCTCATGGATATTAGTAATATTCTTTTTGCATCCTATCAGGTGGCAAATATTGTCCGGTTGTTTCTGATTTTGTGTGATGTTAAACTTGGATCAGTGGATTCAGGTGTGGTCACCATGATCCATTGTTTATAGAGCTCCCCTTAGGGAGGTCTGTATTTTCTCCAGCCTTTTGCCTAAGTTTTAGCAGCCATTGGTGATCATTTTCGAGATTCGTTTTTTTATCAGGGATTGCAAAATGGTGATATTCTCATTTATTTGTTCCTTTTGCATGTATTGGTTGGAATTCTTCTGTAAAGAACTTTGCT